>NC_037330.1:11814901-12117385 GCF_002263795.3 Bos taurus | reverse complement strand
ATCTACTACCAGGGGGATCTTTCTTCTACCCCAAAGATGTTCAACCCCAATCTCCTTGGTCTCCTGCATTGTTCCGAAGCATTGCGATTCTTCACCGTCTAGCTTTACTACCAATAGTGACTAGTCTGTCTAGTTCAAAGCTATGGTTTTTCCATTAGTCAATGACCCGGGATTGACTCGTTGAGAAACCCTTTAGGGACCATAAAGCAAGTGTACCACCTGAAAATTGATGGCTTTTGACCTGTGGTGTTGGCGACATTAGAGTCTCTGCTGCAAGGAAGTCTGAGACCCACCGTGTTCCATGTGATAAAGAGGAAGTACGTAGCCTGAAGATCTCTGCTTCTTTTCGTCGTTCCTCCTCCATATACCCTCGCCGTGGCCTCGTCGATATCCTCGAGCCTAGTTCGTGGGCCGTGGCGTGAGAAGCCAGATAGTTCAGTGTGTAATCTATTCCTTCTACAATTGGACTGCCGGATTATATGATACTCCTTGCCAGTACAGTTCACGCCGACTCTTAAGGGTCTTCTTCCACACCACAGGTCAAAGCATCACAATTCTGCAGTGGTCAGCGCTTTCTTTATGTCCAACTTCTCAGGGCGATGATCCTATCCTATGAACTATGGAAAACCATAGCTAGTTGACAATAGACCGCCACTGTCACTGATTGGTAGTGCTCGAGTTGGAAGAATCCATCTTCCAATGCAGGAGACCCCAAGGATGTGGGTTTGATCTTTGGGTTGTAGACCAAGTCTCTCTCGTGAGAGTAGAAGAATGGCACCTCCTCTCCATATGCTGTGCCCTGGAAAATTGCATGGGCATCATCGGCAGCTTGGCTGGGCTACTTATTCCATAGGGCCACAGAGGAGTTCCTAGCAGCGTCAAGATATCTGAGTGACACCCAAATACAATATACTTAGACTGATTTTTGTGTGTTGGTGTGACATGAGAGGTAGAAACTGCAGTTTTTCAGTGTTAGTGTATTGATTAAATAACACTGTATTGACGTATTAATTATTTGACTGTAAACTGTGTCCTCCTACTCGTATCATATTTTGTTCTGATTTTGAAGTTCATGTCTGACTCTTTGCACCCCTTGTGACATGTAAACATCTGGTATATATTTTCAGATTGCTTGTTTTTTTTGTCTATTATTTCTGTATGGCCCCGTGTCTTCTGATCTTGAATTTCTATAGTACCTTATGTCCCCTGCAATGAATAGGTAATTTTGAAGTTTACTGAGGTTATCTAGGTTAAGTCTTGATAACCAAATAGAGTGACTCTTTCTACTTTACTGATCATTTCAAAAGAATTAATTGTATTGTTTTTCTTTTATATTTCATGTAAAGAGAAGTCAGAAAAAGAAATATAAAGGAAAATTTGGAATTATTTTACATTTTAGAAACGCAGAGATGTCCTACTTTTAATATTGTAATACTGGTTGTTAGTAAACAATTTAATTATAGACAATACATCAGGCTTACAGAACATCTTGGAAGTTACAGGGTGTTCTTCTTAAGCTCCAACCAACAGTCTCTGACGTCCTCCGGATTCCTCAAAAGACACTTCTGTTAAACACAACGCATTTGTCAAGTCGATGTAAGAAAGTAAAGTGAAGAAGCTTTTGAAAAGTGAATGTAATCCGGTGTAGTGGGCTGTTGGTGTCTCCTAAAATCTCCATGTCCTATATTGAAGCCTTTATGGGCCTCTAGTGGTCTACCTGAATTGCAGCTGTCTTGGAGAGAGGGCCTTATAGTAAAGTAACTAAATGAAACTGCGCTATCCACGGAGCCGGTGGTTCGCCTTAAATCTATATCGGAAAAGGACTCCGGCTCAAGAGACGGATATTCTGCCACTGCGCACATAGTCAGAGGGATGTGCCATGCACAGAGAAAGAAATGGTGAAGACACTAAGGGTGTGAGAAGTTGGCCATCTATAAGCTGAAGAGAGAGACTTCAAGAGAAACCAAACCTTCTGCAACTTGACTTGACCTATCCTCTAGTCAGTGAGAAAGATATTGTTGTTGAGTCACTCCAGTCTGTAACTGTTATAACAACCGGTACAAACTAATACTAATACATTGCAGTGTTGGCAAACTTTTTCTCTAGATGATTAGTCATGAGGCAAAGTAGACAAGTAATACAGCTAGCTTTTGTAGAATAATAGTTAAAATATAGAATTTCATAACATATTAAAATCAACATTGTCTTAAAACAGTTTTTATAGAGGATGATCTGCGTAAGGTGAATTCTGTAGGCACAGAGCAAAAATCACCTGTTTGCCTACTATCCATCTGATCATGAAAGAGTTATACGCTCAGTCGTGTCTGTTTCTTTGGGACCCATGGCAGTAGCTCCCACGATTGGCTCTTACGGTCTATAGAGATCCCAAGATAAGAAACTAGAGTGGGTGCCATTCCATTCTCCAAGGGGTCTTTCCCACCGAGAGATGAACAGGGTGTCTTCCATTGAGGCAAATCTTTACTATCTGAGGCCACCAGGAGGTCCCCTATCTAATTTATAAATTCCTCAAAAATATACAATGGGAAAAAAAGGGGTATCAATGCAATTCGTATAAGAATAGGCACCTAATAAATGTGTTAATTATCATCCATATACCTAGTGATTGCTGAAACAAGTAAATCCAGAAAGCACTATGGCCAAGAAATGTTCTCTGACGTCCAAGACTTCTCAGTTTCCTGCAGAGAAGTTAGAAGTTGATATCTAACATGCCAGGTGTTATACATGGTGCTCTTTTTCAATCTCAGAGTATCTAGTATTCTCCGAAGTTTTCTAACGTAACTGCAAATACATTTCATAAAATGACTTATCTATACTCGCATGGACTTCCTGCTCTGGTTATGTAGCCAGTACTTGGGCTCTGAAATGAACAAGACCAGTAAGCAGCAAAACTATAGATAAAATGACTTAATGAGGACCTAATGAGGCTCACTGTATCCCTGTACTTTCTCTCACAGAAATCTCTCATTTATTTGGTTTACCTGTTTCTTTCTCTAGAGCTTCTGTTTTCTCCACTTCTCCATCTTAGTGTTCAGCATGTCCCTTGGTATTTATTAAATACTGATTGAATTAAGACATATGGAAATCTTAAGGAAAGAGCTTTGGTTTAATTGATTATATTTCTAACCTGCCTACAATTCTGTGTTGCTCTTCACTATGAAAATAAAACATTGTTTTTCAAACTTATTAATTTGCGTTGGAGCTTTTGTCTTTCGCTGAATTCTAAAGATTTATGCCTTTAATTGATTCTTTAAAATTATCAGCCACAGTTTCATCAAATATTTGCTCTGCTCATTATTTGTATTCTCTCTCCTAATGAATTTCCTTATTAGACTTATTATTGGATTTCATGTTTGTTCATATCTCTTAAGTTTTTTTTTTTGTACTCAACAGCTATTTAGCTCGTGTCTGTTGTGCTATAAAAATCCCTTCAGCTCTCTTAATTTAGAATATTCATCAAAATTTCTTTCTCTGTTTTTTGCTTAATGCATGAATCAAGTTTTAAATTACAGTATTTTGGAATTATCATGTCTTAGAAGCTTTCAATTCCTGGTGTTTTTGATGTCACTCTTCTCTGGTGTGTGTCTTTTCACATCTTTAAGCTTTAAAATACAAATTTCGTCAGTGTGTTGATTCTTGAGGGATCTAGCCTTTATTTGTTTGTCTGTCTCTTTCTTTTATGCTAGATATTATTTTCTCCGATTCCTGTAATTTTTGGATTATGCACTCATATTTGGAAAGGCTTTGTTTGTAGGAAATTTTTTACAGACTGTGTTGAGCGTCCTCAAAAATAAACTTTGCATTAAATTTCCTAATAGTGTTGGGAATTCCTAGTGGTGGTGGTTAGAACAGGTGCTCTCATTGCCCATGGCCCAGTTCAGTCCTGGGCCTGGGACCTAAGTTCCCACAAGCAGGTGGGCCCTCCAGAATTTCATTCACCAGAGTGAAACAGAGATATCACAAATTGGAATAATCTTTTAATTTTTTGGTTTGTGTATTCTAAGATCACACAAGGAGAATATTTTTGAGCTCCAGTCTCAGACTTGTGATTAGTAATTCTCAGAATGATGAGAGCAAGCAAACAAAGCCAATGTTTGCAGATGAATACCTAGCTAAGCACACTTCCTTCCCTGACAATTTGGATAGATATTTGTTAGTGCCATTTTGTCGCTGAGACCAGTGTATAGCAGGAATTATGTTTCAAATTTCAGTTTATTTGAGACAAAGTCTCAAGGCCTTGTCTCCTTTTTTATTTTTTGGCTATCTGTGCAGAAATGGCAACCCACTCCAGTGTTCTTGCCTGAGGAATCCCAGGACAGGGGAGCCTGGTGGGCTGCCGTCAATGGGGTTTGCACAGAGTTGGACATGACTGAAGTGACTTACTAGGCAGCACAGATATGAGATCTTAGTTCCCCAACAAGGGAATCAAACTCACATTCCCATGCATGCACAAGGTCCATTAACCACTGGACCCATGCCGGAAGATCCCAAGCCTTGCTTCCTGATTCAAGTAACTGCAATAGCCAACCCCCTAGGGAATACCCAGGATGTCTTGTTGATGCCGAGCATCATTCCTGTTTGTATCTCTGGGTGTCTTTTTGCTTTTTTTCTATGTTTGATTCCCTTATTTCATCAAGAGGGCAGCTATGTGTTCAAAAAAGAATGAAAAGACATTTTTTTTTAATCTTGAATTTCTTAGTCTATTCAAGTTATACAATGTGCCATCTTGCCAGAAAATAAATCCATAAACTATAGACTTCCCTTGGTACACCAATGTATAAGAATTTGCTTTCCAGTTGTAGGGGACACGCATTCAATCTCTGGGTCCTGGAAGATTTCACATGCCACGGAGCAACTAGTAAGGCTAGTGTAAGCCCAGCTACTTGAAGCCCTTGCAGTTGCACTTCCAGACAGTACACACCTAGACTACTCACGACGAAGAAAACCCACCACAATGAGTAGCCCCCACCCGCTGCAACTAGCGAAAGCCCATGCAAAGCAACTTTGACTTAGTACAGTCGAAAAATAATAAAATAAAAATTAAGACATAGTACCGGGCATTTGTTGAACAATAGTTTCTAACAAAAAGAAAAAAAGAATTCATAAACTGTTTTCATGTTTTTTATCCAGACAATCTAACAATTGTGATAAACAACGCTTATGATTGAAAAGTGAGTTAGAAAGGATATTGTAAATTGGTTGAAATGGGTAGGGACAATAAGAGAGATGGAGAAGAGGACTGGGGGCTGAGATAAAGTGGGTCTAGGATATAACACAGGAGAGTAAAGGAAGAAGTAGAGACAGAGAGTAGAGTGGCAAAGAGAAGACACACAGGTGGGAAAGAGCAGGAGTCCAGTAAGGACCAAAAATCCTGAGCCAAATTTCATATTAGAAAACGCTCAGTTTTTCCCACTCAGTCATTTTTACAGATAAGAAAACTGAACTCAGAATGCTGATATAATTTCTCCAATACACCATGTCCAGCAGGTATCCATCTCAGAGTTCATCTTGACTCTCAGTCTCAAAGCTCCTTTATATTTTCTTCTGTGGCCTCTCAGGGTGGGTGTGAGAGACACTGATCTAACACTTGTGCGAAGAAGAAAAGAGCGAGGAGAGATAATTGTGCGAATAGGGAGGCATGGGTCGAGGGGTAGGATAATAGATACATGGTATAAGAGCAGGCTGGATAGTTCTCTAGGAAGGAAGTTGGGTTTCATTGGGCAGGGGATAGATGTAATGATGGCCTGTGAGAACAGTGTTGTGGGAGTGAAGCTCACATCTGGGTCCTGAGGAGAAAAGGAATTCAAGAGTTGTGACGGTGTTTGGTGTTTGGAGGAGCACTAAATAAGAGATGTTAGAAAGAACAGGGAGAATTCTGATGGCTAAGCACTAGTGAATCAAGAGGGAGGAACCCGGGGAGGTGGTCTGGCCCCACCAGGGGAAGAATACTTGACTCCCTTGTATCCTGTCAACTTGAATTCTAATTAGGGTTTATCTCACCTATTCTGGTTTTCCTCTTCTGGAGTTTTTGGTCCAGGCAGCACATAGTTATCAGTGACAGTACGTCACTCTAACCACCTTATATATCTCCTTCCCCTTCCACGCACCTCGCTCCCCGCGCCAGGTCGATGGTCGGCCTCTTCTCTGGCCTCCTTCCTTTAGCCTTAGAGTTTACGACACTCTCCGTTATCCTCTTTTCTCTTGCAATTCTCTAGTTTCTCAGAATTCTTAGGCAGCTCCTGAAGAACGCCCTGTCCTTCTCCTCCTCCTTCAGATCTGTTCCTTCATCATCTAAGCCTGAGTTTATGCGTCAGGAGTTGGAGTGCCGGGGAAACTGCAGACTCGCGATGTAGTGGCCACGACTCAATTACCAAGCTGCTTCATGCACCTGCACTGTAGGACTCGACACCGTACCTGTGCTATAAGAAGTTGAGCTGAAAGATCGGGGCTCTGGCCTCCAATTCAAATCTGTTCTTTCAGTTTTTTCTCTTCGCCCTTCAAGGTTTTTCTCCATTCAGGTTGCCCGTACCCCGTCCTCCAGCTTTTAGCCTCTGCCTCTCCTCTTCCCTCTTATTACCTCTTCTCTTTTGAGCTTTTCTCCATCTTCCTCCTCCACGCCTGTTGTGTACCCCAGGTTGACTCCTGCCCAGCCCGTGCCTGGCACCCTTTTGAGTTTCCTCAACTGCAGAATTCCTCGTGATGATTTAGTTATACTCTTGTTTCTCTTCTCCCTCATCCAAACTCAAACTATGCCCCCTCCATGTTTATCCCGCTCAAGTCCACTCAGTTGAAGCGGGTAGTGAAGGCACCCTGTGGACTACACAAGTTTTGAGGGTACCAGAGTATTCTTGAGAGTCCATTTGGACTGCAGAGGAGATCAACCAGTCCATCCTAAAGGAACTCAGTCCTTGAGTGTTCATTGGAAGGACTGGATGTTGGAAAGCTGAAACTTCACAATACTTTTGGCCACCTTGATAGTGCGAAGAGTTGAACTTCTTATTTTGTTAAAAGGACCCTGGTGTTTTATTCTTGGTGGCTGAAAGGTTGTGGTGGTGGTGGAAGGCTAAGGTGTAGAATGAGAGCAGAGGTGAAAGATAGAGTGGAGTCGGCACAGAGATGAGCAAGGCTAGTGACTGCTCAGACTTATCGATGATAGACACCAGGAGGCGGAGTGGCTGATGCAGCCGGAGTGCTGCCGGTTCCACTGGAGTCACAAATAGTCAGAAGACGTGATGAACTGAACTGAACTAACTGACAAACATATGTAAAGTATGGTGGCCTCAATTTTAAAAAAGCAGGGGAAAAGGGCTTTATATGTGTGTGTAAGCATAATATTCCCATTTGCTGTGTTAGATGTACAAAACATTCGTGTCGTGGTCTCATCTTTCTGTCTTTGCAAGTTAATGTATATTTTGTGTGTGGTGTGGTGTGTGTGTGTGTGTGGTGTGTGTTTGGTTTGTTTGTCTGTTTTAATTGGCTAGATCGTCTTGGAAGGATCTCGCAAGTGCAGTAACGATCTAGCGCGACGCGTTAACTCAAGACATCTTTGTGTGTTATACTCCGCTGCAAGACTGTATTATGTGTCATTACTATCTAAACCTATTGTGATGTATAATACTTAGAACTCGAGAATGTAAGGTGTCCACCAAAAGCGGGAAACCCTGGACCCGTCCTAATGATACTCTCTTTGGGTTTTATATTTTTGGTCCTTGATGAGAGCTTTTCTCGAAGACGAGTGTGTAGAGTTTCTTGTCGTAAGTTTAGGTGTTAACCGGATTCATGTTTTGTGTTGTTGTTTAGAACAGTCTTCAAATTCTGCTAAGCATTGACTTTGTTCAGTGTGGATAGAGACTTTTTCTAATGTCTGCTTCACTCAGCAGGCTTTGGATATTTCCTTTGTGAGGTGCTTCAGATTTATGACAACTGTTGCCTCTTGTTGGCAGGCATGTGAAAGTTCCTATATCCCATGCTGGCTCATCTGTTGGGAGGACTGAGATAAAGGAGCATTTTTTTTTTATTTCTGAACTCAGTCTCTTTCTTTAGGCAGGTGCACCTGAGTCATTCAGTTTTGAGGTTTAGGCCTCTTAAAGCAAGGTTCGACCTTTGCTCTCGGCAGAATGGAACCTCTAAAATTAAGGACAGGACTGTTTAGTTGTCACTTCTCTCACTTTTCTCCTTCCTCAGCCTGCGTGTGTCTTATCTATGTCCTGAAGACAAGGGAGCTTTCTTCCTTCCCCCTCCCCACACTTCCAACCCTCCTCCTTTCTGTGTGGGAGATAGTGGAGAAGATTTTCTGTTGGCCTTCTTGCCTTATCTCAGATATCAGTCTTGTACATGAGGAAAGGATTTCTGTGGCCTATATCCTTGATCCAATTCTTTAGGAGACCCTGGTGAGGGTCAATGGAAAAAGTGAATTTCCCTTATCTGTTGAGAAGGAAATGCAGACGCCATCCAGTGTTTTCTTTCCTGGAAATCCTATGGATGTTTCGAGGGCCTGGTGATGTCCATTGGGTCATCCAAGGAGTCAGACACGACTGAGTGACCTGTTCACTTATTCTGTACTCTCCAGTGTGTAGCTAGTCATGCCATTTAGGAGTTTATAAACAATTTTATGGTGATTATTCTCACCTGGCTGCTGGGGGTGTTAGCAGTCTGATAATCGTGTGCCAAGTGAAGCAAGATTTAGCATCTACAATATTTCCTTGGAGGAATCTGTCTTCTTAAGGCTTTGGAATCGTTATATTGGATGTGCCCTGATACTTCAGAGTGGATTGGATGGTTTCAATAAAAGTTGTGATTTTTGCGGTTATGTTCCAGCTTTTTAAAATAGTTACAAATATTTATTCAAGTGAATTTCTTTCTGGCTTTGTATTGTTCTACTCTTAATTAAAAAAAATTTTCTTCGTTGGGAGATTAGCTCTGAAATTAATTTTTTTTGCTATAGTACGTACTAATGCATTAACAAAATAAATAGTGCCCATACATCATCTTCCAGGTTTATATAGTAGCCATAAACAGAGAATAATTTTGTGACTTAGACAGTTACAAACACTGAATGGTGAGATCCGCATTTCAGCAGGAGAGCGTATGTGAAACAAGCATGAAGCATTCAGGTAAGACCAGTAAGGAAAATAATACATGAGATAAATATGACTTCTATTTACTATTACTACTCCATATAATACTCGCTTTTATTACAAACAATGGTAAAAGGGGAATTTGCCCCAAAAAACAAGTATATAGTTATCAGGCATATATAGTAATAGTTTATTATCACCTAAACGAGAAGAAAACAATATCCCATACAAGAATTGGTTCATTCCGGGGAATGAGCAGAGAATGCAGAAATTATAATGGACAAATCTGAACCTCCATGGTGCCCATGTGAAATGCTTGAGAGCCCCCACTTTGGGTCTTCCCTAACTCTATTTTAATTGAGGTTTTCACTTAATTATTTTTTTTACATCATAAATAGAGATTATATGCCAGAACGGCTATTTCATGTAAACTTGCAATGTTTAAATTAGCTAATTTTTAATTAGAAGTAAAACTCTAATATTGTTTTTCACTTTTTCATTCAGTAAGGAGTAAGTATATGTGTCTTCTGAGTGATACATTTGGAATAATTTTATGTTTGAAGAACACTAATTAATGTAAATCTTATATCGGGTCTCTCAGATTTAGCTACGCATGTATATAACTAGCTATTTGAGGATGCACAATACAGCTCAAAATATATTCGACTGAAGCAGAGTCTTGCCAGACTATATAGCCAGCGCCTCCTGATACTTAGATGTTTGAAAATACCAAGAAATATTTACCCTTAGATGGGGGTGAATAAGAATAGCGACGCAGTCTCCCCATAGTGGTGAGTAACACTTGTGGGCAAAGCCGGTAAAAGTCATAATGGTCCCACTTTCTCTTCAGGAGATTTTTGATTAAAAGTGGCTTGTTTGTCTTTTTTGTATATGGTTAAGCCACCCTAATCTAGAATATACAAGAATATTTGGACTTAACTGCTTCCACCGTTGCATCCAGATATGTTAATTTCTTGTAAGACCTCATACTATTTGGGATTTTCTGATCGCACCAATGCGGATAATCTTCCCTAGATCGATGAGTCCTCTCCATCCTCCTAGAGAAGAGAAGTGGCAATGGCTACGGGATAGAATAAAAAATTCTCGCTATTCCTTGAAAGTAGGTTGTGTTGTTGAAAATTCTCGGGCCGCGGGGGGAAGCAGATACACTGGGATTCTAATGGCGGAGGGGTCACCGAAGATAGGGGGGGTAGGACAAGGAGGAGATGATAATTCTCTCATCTTTTAAGGAGCCAGGACTTGGAGCGGCCCACTTGATTCTTGTTGCGGGGGTCTGATCGCTGCCAGAGCTTTTGCTGTAATAGAGTTTTTATATAGAAATAGTAGAGGACTTAGAGAAGCTGTGTTGGCAGATAGCATCAGACAAGGTAGGTCGCAATGAAAGGTTTTAAGTAGCCACTTGCTGTGGTGTTAACAACGATGTATATAGGGAGGTTAGATCACGTAAAGAATCGTCAAAGCAAGAAGGTCGTACGTGAGGTAAAAAATGGCAAAGTTGAGAGAAAGATTGGTACAAACACGATAGTTTCCCTACCACAGTGAAATGTACTCCATGATTGTACACAAATGATTTTTAATGAATAATTAAGAACGTATGCCAATTCACTTAGTATCGGATAGTCCATTAAAGGCAGGATTGCATTTATTGTCCCTATATATCCTAGGAATGTGGAGATGAGCACAACCGCAATAATGAAGTTGTGGTCCTTTTTATCCTGCGCTCTTGAATGTATATTCTCGACCCCGCCTCTTCCTTGGCGCGGTCCCTAGAACTCCTATGACCTGCTTAGTCGCCTAGGGGAGGTTACTGACTCTCTTCAGTGGATTTCTTCTCTCCTCTCTCCTTATTATTCTATGTGTGGGCCGGACGCTACTGTTGTCCTTCGGCACAGGCCGGCCCCACTATGTGCTCATATTACTTCTATTATATTCGGTGTCCTTTTTTGGCGCGCACTTTGCCTGTGAGTCTATTTTTTGTGAGCATATGTCTTTTTCCTTCCCACCATTGGTTGATTGCTTTCCCCCCAAGGGGGGCGCGCCAAAAAAGGCGGAGGAGAGTGGTGTCTCCCTTTTTTATTTTCGCGGGGCTCCACTTGGTGCACTTAGAGGCCTCCCTCCTGTGCAGTGGGCCTCCATTTAATAAGATAAGCTGGAGAGAGCTACAAAAGGACAAGTAGCAAGGAGTTTGAAAGACAACCAATTTGATACTTAAAAAGACATTTCAATAATAGCAGGCTAGGAGGGAACGGATCCTTAGTGTTTTTCCAAATTAAACCACGTTACCAGATGCAGGGAGCAAACAGCCTACGCACAACTTAAACCAGAGATAAAAATTGTTATAGATATAAAGGTGGTGTGGTGGGCATAAGAGGGAACATAGAATTAGTCAAAACTTCCAAATTGAGGCAATTGAGGCTTCAGGGAGTATCCATTGGCCTAGATCCATTAGTTCAGTGAGATTTAATGTAAAAAATTGAGAAATAACAAATTCGATGTTCATCATTCATCTATGTTTTTCCTATAATCACTAGTTTACGACAATGGGTAATTGTATTAATGTCACGCAGAAGTTCCTCTCTTAGTGTCATGTGCTGATCACGCAAGGTATCGTAGAGCATCTGTTTTTTGTTTAGATAAACCAGCTTCAGGGTTATACTGCAGGTTGTGTCTTCCTTGTTTTCTCAGCCTCATTGCTAAGAGCGGGTGAAAATTAGTGGAATTAGTTGTAGAATCCATGCAGTGCCATTGTGTGTGTAGTGTTATGGGTAATGCCGTTCAAAGACATGGCACTCCCATACATTAAACTCCTATTGCTGAGTTACATAACCAAAGACGGTAGTAGAGACCACCAGACGCTGCAAGTCCAGAGATATCACTCAGTTGTGATAGAATCACTTACTTAAAGTTTTACAAAAATAACCAACATTTTCAATTTTTAGTGTTCTTTATTATGTGTGTGTTGTGGTGTTTTGGTTGGTGCCTTGACCCAATGAAAATACAGACCTTGCACACCGATTTTAATCCGGCTGGCGGTTGTAAATGATTAGCGAGGCTTGTTGTCTGGAAGCTGACTTTTGAATTGTTTTAAGTTTTGGCTAAGTCATCAATATAAACTCATGCTAGACCCAGGGTGCATCTCCCTATCGCAACGGGGGCTGAGCCATGCCCATATTTTTGGTAAAGAGCCACATATCAATAAGCTCAGTTCTGCTGTGCGAAACAGCCCCATGGCGGCTGACTGAGGATATCCCTGCCACCAGGCTCCCTTGGTCCACGTCATTCTAATTTTGGTGTAGCGGGGCTGGCCAGACAAAGGGGAGAACCTGAACTGGATTGGAAACACGGGGGGAACAATGATCTTGGCATTTTCCTGAGACAAATATCTAATTTCCCATTTTCGTTCTCTCCATCATGTCCAATGTAATTAAGGTGGAGCTAATTTATTGGAGAGAAATTGGCTTTGTATACTTGGTTCCAACCGCTTGGGTTTCTCTATTTTTTTATTGTACCCCATTTTTTGTGTCTTACTCTCATCTCAAACGCTCTTCTTCTCACCGTGTACGCTCGACCAAGTGTGGTGGAGAGGGGAATTCCTCTCATTTCCATAGTGTTAGATAAACGTACAGGTAAAAAGGGCCCACATCTCTCATTTAGTATATGTAGACCCTCCTTACTTATATGTGCCGCACAATAGCTCATTGAACATCTCGAGCGCGCATGATGAGGTAAGTCAGAGGGAAGATTAATGTCCATTATGTCCATTTTACCCCCCCAAAGATATTTTATAGTGCAAAGCGGCCTCACTGGGTGCAGGCGCGTCCATAAGGTTTTAGGGGTTGGTTATGGATGTTCATCTTTACCGTATATTGATGAAGATGGCATCGCCTATGTGATTGTTGTTTGGGTATTCACGACTTGGAGAATTTCTTTTCCTTGAAGATGTCCACCTCCGAAAAGCCTCCTCATCGTGATTGAGCTTGGGTGGATGAGTTTGCGGTGCCATTTTGTACCAGCGGGGTTTACGCCACTCGATTGTGGGAAATGCCCCAAGCATGGTATGTGAAGCCTATGGTGATACAGGAAGTATTCATATTGTGTCTGGTTGAGAGAATTCTAATTCGGCTTTCAGACTTCTTATGGATGTGTTGGGAACCCTCCCCACGTCAGCGGGAAAGCCATATAATAATTTCTCCCTCATAATGTATCGGGCCAGGTCCACTGCCCTCTCCTTCGCAGGGCTTCCCTTTTTAAACTCTTAGAGCTCGGGGTCAGAGCCACAGAGCTACCGCATATCTGACCTGTTCCCTGGGGAAGTGACAAGATTTATGACTGCCCAAGAGTATCTGCTGTTCATGCAGTCAGGGGTTTGCCATAACCTGTCTTTACGTTTCCATCTCTGAACAAACAGGCAACTGCAATCTTAAATTATTTCCATGGTCAGGATGTTCTAATTGGGGTATCCTTTAGATCCTCCCGAGCTTGCTTGTTTAAGTTTAAGATATTTGAGAACTCATATTCTGTTGATCATCTTCGAGTGTTTTCATTCCTTCTTCGGAGGAACCCCTTAGTGGTGCTGCGATTTCCCCACCATTCCACAGTCAATATCTAAGTCTTATGTTACTCGGGTCCTTCATAAAAATACAATAATACTTAGAAGTCCTACTGATCCTGTCATCAAATTACATATCCTACCTCCTTCTAAAAAAAAAAAAGGGCATTAGCATTATAATTATGATTACCATTTAGTCCACGAGATCAGATTGAGAAATTGTCTGCATGCTTTACTCGTTAAGGTTTAGATTTTTTTGTCTCCTTATTTATCTCCATGCTCTTCTTCTAATTTAGTCATTCATTGGGGGGTAGCTCTAATTTATAATGTCTGGCTTGCCGCATTACTCTTAGGCAGTGGGCCACCCACGTTGAAAACTACATCTTAATTCTCTTGCTTAGATAAAGCAATTAGGTTGCTGGTGAGGCCCTTGGGTTTGTGTCAATAACTCCAATGCCCACACCTTTTTCTTTTCAGTGACAATATTAAATTTCTGATCCTGTGGAAGCTCAGAGCTTGGAACTTGCAGGGGAGAGAGTCTTGGAAAAACCTTAAAAGCCTTTTGAGTCTTCTGGAGACCCAAACCAGTTAGTCGGTTTGGGCTGCTTGAGTTTCAGCTATAAGTTCGTATATAAGGCCGGGCAAGTTCCCCATAACCCGGATCCAATAACAGTAACCTGTGATTCCCCAAATCCTCTCAACTGTCTTGAAGTTCAGTAGGTAGAGGTATGATTTCAGTTATAAGTTTAATTCTCTCAGGGCCTATGGCCCTAGTCCCTTGCTGATATGATTAGGCCCGATTATCTAACTGATTGTTGGACAAAGCTTTGATCTTTTCTCTTGATTGCCTTGTACCACAGCCTCTGTCCAGAAAAGTTTAAGAAATTTCTTGGAGCTCCGGCAAACAATAGCCCTCTGGTCTCAGCCATCAGAGCAAAATATAATCTATCATATTGTAACACCACTCTTCAGAGCAGCTATTAAAAGTTTTTAATCCTGTTTGACAACTTTGTCCGAAATAAGTGAGGACTGTACGAAATCCGCTGGGGCATAAACTGTCCAGGTTAACTGAGAAGCTTGTCTGGGTTAGATGTCTTCAAAGGCAAATTAGACAATTGACTTTCTTCCTCCAAAGCACTGAATTAGAAGGCATCCTTTAATCACTATTACTGCAGAAATATTTGGCCCGTTCAGGAATTTTCAGACAATAGAGTATAAGGATTAGGCACGTTACGGTGTGTAAAGGAAAAACTACAGCCTCGATTTATTATTCGTAAATCTTGAACTATCTCCTATTTACCATTCGATTTCTTGTATACCCAAAATAGGAGTGTTGCAAGACGTGTTTACGGAATTAATAGTCCCTTGCTCCTTTTAAATTTCTCGATTGATGGGTTTTAACCCTTCTTTAACCTCAGGCTGTCTAAACTGGTACTTGCTTTTTTCTTTATGTGGGAATACTGCTTGGGTCTTTGAGCCTTACCAACTATAGGAATCAGCATTTTTTGTTGCTCGACCCACAGATTTTCCATCGCCCAGATTCTCCTTAGGATTTACCATTTTGTTCACTAAAGGGAAGAGAAAGGAAGGCTCCATATTCATAAACAGAGGCATGGACCTTTGCTCAGTAGTCTCCCTTCCCAAAAGGGGTTAGGAGAGAGGAAATTCTGGCGACGGATCAGAAACTCGTTGTGAATAACAGCACCAGCATCCCAGTTTCAGATAAAGAATAACTGAATAATACCTTTTGGGCTCTATCCAGCAGTCCCATTATGGAAGCTGTATCGGCGAAAGGAAAGTGGGCGCCAGGGCCTTCATAACAACAGAATACAGTTGCCCGCAGTATCTAAAAGGAAATCAACGGATTGGTCCCTCCCACAATTATTAATACCCTGGGTTCCTCAGGGTGTATATTAGTGACGGGGCTTGTGTGGCGGACTGCCCTCTGGGCACCCTTCAGTCCTCTGATTGTCTTGAGAGTCCGACCCTGGGAGACCTATGCCTCTGGGGCAGGATCTCTCTTTCCAGTGTGATCCTTTGCAGACCGGACATGGAGCTGGGGGCGGCTTAGATGCCTGAGCGGCAATCCCACATTGAGATGCCCCTCCTCCCATCGGTATAGCTCAACACAAGCCCGATCCCTTTTCACCTGGGCCCCTCTGGGCATTCTTTCTCAGCTGCTTTAAGATACGTTTTTCCTATAGCCTGGCGGAATGGCTTCCGCATTTTCCTTTGTCTTTTTTTTGCCTCTCTTTCCTCTATTCGCCTACCATATGACGTCTAGCCAGTTGTGACAGAGTTATCTTATAATGACTGATTTCGGTCCTTTTTGCAGCAAAACCGTTTATGTATATTTTATGCTCTTGGTTAGCGGCTCATCTGGCGTGAGATCTTGTCTGCGAGACTCACTGACCCTGAAGTGAGAAATTCTTATCCTTTTAGGATCACTTTTCCCTCATTCTCTCTACTCTCGCTTGGAGGGAATCAATTCTTCTAGATGAATATCTTGCTCTCTCTCTCGCCAAAAAATAGACCATTCGGTCTCGGGTTGTCAATACCCCCCTCTAAGGAAAACTTTACAGGAGCTTCCTGTCTCCCTCCTTGTTTTTAGGTGGCGTATGCCTACTGCCAATTTGCCATAGTTTAAGGCTTAGTAATCTACGGGCTCTTGGCATAAGTGCCGGGGGGAAGGGATTCGTAGGAAAATACAATCTAAAACTTTTTTGTATCTTCTTAGATAACCCATCATTCCTTTAAGTGTGTTGTAGTCCCGTCTGCGGTTCTTAAGTTGGGACTGCCTGATTTCCCAGTGGGGGGACCACAACTGTGCATGTATTCTCTGACGATTTCATACTCTCTTCCATTTCCGCTACTGAATTTCCATTCCAAGCCATCTTCATCTTCCATAAGCGCAAACCGCTTTTCCCGAAACTTCGAGTCTTCTGACTCCGAGGTTCAGCGTGTCCCAAGAGTATACATTCCACCTTCCAAGGAGATATTAAGCAGAGAAGTAACACCTTTAAAGCTTTAATATATTTTTCGTGGTTTCCTCTAAATAGTCTCCCCAGATCCTCCTGATTTTTGGTTATTTCTTGGCATAAGAGAAAGGAATACTTTTATTTTAACGGGTCTCGATAGGTGAGGTTTCCCCTCGATTATATGTTTCTCCCAGTGTGTTGTTGGTTTCATGTAAAGAGGGTGCTATACAGTCTTTATGGTTGTGGTCTCTATCTCCTTCTCTCTCTCATTATGAATCTCTCCTCGCGCTACCCTTGATCTCTTGGTTTTACTGCTATAGATAACCAGTGAGTAGAGTTGAGAGGCAACCACACCACTCGCTGGTTTTCATGGACAATCCTCTTACAGTTGCTCTCTTCTTGTACTGCCTGTCACAATCCCATCTATCTCTATACTTCGATCGGTCTGGTAAGTTAATAACTCACTGGTATTTCGCACCGAGATAGTGCATGAGGGGAAAGGATCTCGTTACTGATAGTACTAGTAGAGGGTTGTTTGGACCTTCGCGGCACTTATGTGGGCAGTTGTGTATATCCTCCGCGCAGTTATATTGGACAATATAAGTTTTTTTAAAAACCAATTTATAAGTGCCGCTAGGGTACTACGGGCCGCGACAAAAGTAAAGGGTTTGAGGACAGGAAGGCGCTGAAGTTTCACGCCCAAATCTATACTCCTTAGGAACATAAGTCTGGCATATTTCACAGAGAGGAAAAAGTGGGCAACACAATTATGACATACTTCTACTCCTATATATCCGTTAACATTGTATACGCTTAATACACGTTTATCTATTAAAAAACACGCCTTCTAATTGTTAGAAAGTTTTAATACTTATAGAAGACACACTCCAACTGGATGCCACCACCAATCTTTGCTTCATTTCGTCACAAATAGAAAAAAGAAATACAAGTAGGACCAAATCAGCAAGAAGTATCACAATAGGAAAGACCAAGGTAGATTTCTTCTTTAAGCCCTGGAGTATCATAAATTCTACCGATATTATTCATGACGTTGTGTTGCCTTTTTTCCATGATTTATTTACTAGTTTCATATATAGGAGGGGTCCTTATGAGGCTGGATTGTTAGCTAAGGCGTCCATCTCGTAAAGCAGAGCATAAACATTGAATGCCAAACAAGGCCAGTTTCACATGTGAATATATCTCAATACTACCGGAAATATTGAGGCTGCCAAACTGCTCGCGACTTCATGCTTACATAGATGCGGAGTTAGACAGACGTGGATAAGTAGCACCAAAATCTTTTCGCTTCACTGGTGTGCGACTATTAGTCTCTGACTTCCATTAGGCAGGAATAGGGCCTTTCATTTCCCTTCACCAACGCCACTTCAGGCACCTGTACTTCCTGGTCTTTCCTCCCTTTATTTTAGGTTCTTATCACCGCATTTGAATGTGAAAAATTATTCCCAAGGGTAAGGGGATTCCTGAAAGTTTTTGAGTGGACTGTGTCCCACAGAGGGAAAATCTTGCCACTCTGAGCTGGTTTTTCAATTGGCTTTTAGGGTTTCTCAGGTGGGGTGACTTACCGCGGTGGTTAGAGTTCTTTTTAACGTGTAGCATCCTATCTGACGTCATCCAGCTCTTTCCTATACCTTAATATCCTGGCCTTTGCCGCTACATGTGTTCGACTCAGGGATAAAATTCAGGAGTAGACCTTGCGTAGAGAAATTTCCTCCCACTGCCAAGCCTGCTAAAGAACGTGGATAGCCCTCTATGGGTGTTTGGGTGTAGAGAAACAAGTCTCATCTGATTCTGTGTTACAGCGAGACAAATTGTGATATTGTGTCTTCAGTATTTATACTCTTTACCTATCTCTGGAAGCATTTTCCTTCTTCCCCAGGGTTCTCACCAAGCTGTGCTCCACAGCGTGATAATCTTTGCGACTGATCTACTCTCTATACTGAGATAGAGCACTGATAGTGAACAGTATTTCCGCTGCTTATTTCAACAATAAAGACCAAACGTTGAACATATAAAACTGAGATGTTTCTTTCCAAGCATCACCATACAGGATAACAGCTCTTCTCTGATCCATAAGAGCCGGCTTGTTACAAAGAAACGAAAAAAAACCCATTGCAGTCCCAATCTGTCCATGTAACCGTTTAACCTCAGAGATGTTCTTGGAGCTAGAGCTGCCATCCAGGTTGCCGTAACCTTTTCATTGTTCCTGAAGGCTAGGCGGTCCTTTGAGGGACTATTTTTCGTTGAACTCAACCTTAATTTCAAGTCTTTGGACCCTAAGCCACCAGAAAAATAAAACTACGTGTACAGTATAGATCATCAAGTCCTCTTTGAAGAGATCTATGTCCGCTCCTTCTTTCTCGCACTAGATTAGCTTTGTAGTACTTTCTAATTCCCAAGGCGCGCTTTATGATCAAATGGTCAAAGAGACCGGTTTGACCTTCCGACGAAGGAGAATTCTCGTCTCTTAGTTAGTCACTCAGTCGTGTCTGATTCTTTGGGACCCCATGGACAGTAGCCCACCATGCTCTTCAGTCTATGGAATTCCCCAGGTAAGAATACTAGAGTGGGGTGCCATTCCATTCTCCAAGGGGTCTTCCCAACCGAGAGAGTGAACATGGGTGTCTTCCATTGCAGGCAAATTCTTTACTATCTGAGCCACCAGGTAGGTCCCCTATCTAATTATAAATGTCCTCAAAAATACAATGGGAAAAAAAGGGTATCAAATGCAATTGGTATAAGAATAGGCACCTAATAAATGTGTTAATTATCATCCATATTACCTAGTGATTGCTGAAACAAGTAAAATCCAGAAAGCACTATGGCCAAGAAAATGTTCTCTGACTGTCCAAGATTCTCATCAGTTTCCTGCAGAGAAGTTAGAAGTTGATATCTAACATGCCAGGTGTTATACATGGTGCTCATTATGTAGGTTCAATCTCAAATATCTTGATATCTCCATCAGTTTCCAAATTGAAAACCCCTTGAAACATTCTCATGGAGGTACAATCTCACTGCTCCTGCTTGGTTATTGTAGCCAGTATTTGGGGCTCTGAATGAACAAGACCATGTAAGCAGCACAACTATAGATAAAATGACTTAATGAGGACCTAATGAGGCTCACTGTATCCCTGTACTTTCTCTCACAAGGGAAATACTCTCTACATTTATGGTTGGTTTACCTGTTTCTTTCTCTAGAGCTTCTGTATTCTCCCACTTCTCATCTTAGTGTTCAGCATGTCCCTTGGTATTTATTAAATACTGATTGAATTAAGACATATGGAAATCTAAAGGAAAGAGCTTTGGTTTAAATTGATTTATATTCTAACCTGCCTACAATTCTGTGTTGCTCTTCACTATGAAAAATAAACATTGTTTTTCAAACTTATTAATTTGCGTTGGAGCTTTTGTCTTTCCTGAATCTAAAGATTTATGCCTTTAATTGATTCTTTAAAATTATCAGCCACAGTTTCATCAAATATTTGCTCTGCTCATTATTTGTATTCTCTCCTAATGAATTTCCTATTAGACTTATATTGGATTTCATGTTAGTGTTCATATCTCTTAAGTTTTTTTTTTTGTACTCAACAGCTATTTAGCTCTGTCTTGTGCTATAAAAAATCCTTCAGCTCTCTTAATTTAGAAATATTCAAAAATTTCTTTCTCTGTTTTTTGCTTAATGCATGAATCAAGTTTTAAATTACAGTATTTGGAATATTCATGTCTAGAAGCTTAATCTTCCTGGTGTTTTTTGATGTCACTTTCTCTTCTGGTGTTGTGTCTTTTCACATCTTTAAGCTTTAAAAATACAATTTCGTCAGTGTGTGATTTCTTGAGGGATCTAGCCTTTATTTGTTTGTCTGTCTACTTTCTTTTATGCTGAATTATTTCTCTCCGTATCCTGTAATTTTGGATTATGCACTCATATTTGGAAAGGCTTTGTTTGTAGGAATTTTTTACAGACTGTGTTGAGCGTCCTCAAAATAAACTTTGCTTTAAATTTTACCTAGTGTTGGGAATTCCTTGGTAGTGTGGTGGTTAGAACAGGTGCTCTCATTGCCCATGGCCCAGGTTCAGTCCTGGGCCTGGGACCTAAGATCCCACAAGCAGGTGGGCCCTCCAGAATTTTCATTCACCAAGTGAAACAGAGATATCACAAACTTGGAATAATCTTTTAATTTTTTGGTTTGTGTATTCTAAGATCACACAAGGAGAATATTTTTGAGCTCCAGTCTCAGACTTGTGATTAGTAATTCTCAGAATGAGAAGCAAGCAAACAAGCCAATGTTCAGTGAATACCTAGCTAAGCACACTTCCTTCCCTGACAATTTGGTAGATATTTGTTAGTCCATTTTGTCGCTGAGACCAGTGTATAGCAGGAAACTTAGTTTCAAATTTCAGTTTATTTGAGACAAAGTCTCAAGGCCTTGTCTCCTTTTTTATTTTTTGGCTATCTGTGCAGAAATGGCAACCCACTCCAGTGTTCTTGCCTGAGGAATCCCAGGGACAGGGGAGCCTGGTGGGCTGCCGTCAATGGGGTTGCACAGAGTTGGACATGACTGAAGTGACTTAGCAGCAGCAGCATATGAGATCTTAGTTCCCCAAACAGGGATCAAACTCATTCCCCATGCATGGGATCACAGAGTCTTAACCACTGGACTGCCAGGGAAGTCCCAAGGCCTTGCTTCCTGATCCAAGTAACTGCAATAGCCAACCCCCTAGGGAATACCCAGGATGTCTTGTATGCCCGAGCATCATTTCCTGTTTGTATCTCTGGGTGTCTGTTTTTTTCTATGTTTGATTCCCTTATTTCATCAAGAGGGCAGCTATGTGTTCAAAAAAAGAATGAAAAGACATTTTTTTTTAATCTTGAATTTCTTAGTCTATTCAAGTTATACAATGTGCCATCTTGCCAGAAATAGAATCCATAACTATAGACTTCCCTGGTGACACAATGTATAAGAATTTGCTTTCCAGTGTAGGGGACACGCATTCAATCTCTGGTCCTGGAAGATTTCACATGCCACGGAGCAACTAAGACCATGTGCCCCAGCTACTGAGCCTGTGCGTTGCAACTTCTGAAGCCGTCACACCTAGAACCCATACTCCACGAGAAGAAAACCCACCACAATGAGTAGCCCCCACCCGCTGCAACTAGCGAAAGCCCATGCAAAGCAACTTTGACTTAGTACAGTCGAAAAAATAAATAAATAAAAATTAAGAACATAGTACCGGCATTTGTTGAACAATATTTCTAACAAAAAGAAAAAAGAATTCATAACTGTGTTTCATGTTTTTATACACAGAAATCTAACAATTGTGATAAAACAACGCTTTAGATTTGAAAGTGAGTTAGAAAGGAATATTGTAATTGGGTTGAATGGGTAGGGACAATAAGAAGATGGAGAAGAGGACTGGGGGCTGAGATAAAGGCTTAGAGGAATGACTAGGAAAACACAGAAGAGTGAGAAAGAAGGAGAGAGTAGAGTGGCAAAGAGAACACACAGGTGGGAAAGAGCAGGAGTCCAGTAAGGACCAAAAATCCTGGAGCCAAATTTCATATTAGAAAACGCTCAGTTTTTCCCACTCAGTCATTTTTACAGATAAGAAAACTGAACTCAGAATGCTGATATAATTTCTCCAATACACCATGTCCAGCAGGTATCCACTCAGGAGTTCATCTTGACTCTCAGTCCAAAGCTCCTTTTGGGAAAATATTTTCTGTGGCCAGGGTTAGGGTGGGTGAGAAGCACATAGATCAAATGATTGAAGAAGGAAAAGGCAAGGGAAAACTTGATGCAGAGTGGGAGGGAAAATGAGGTCAGTAAAAGATAAATTGGTATAAGAGGCAGTGGATTTCTCTAGAAGGGAAGTTGGGGTTTCTTTGGGCAGGGAGAAGGATGTAAGATGAGCCTGTGAGACAGTGTGGGGAGTGAAGCTCACATCTGGGTCCTGAGGAGAAGGAATTCAAGAGTTGTGACGGTGTTTGGTGTTTGGAGGAGCACTAAATAAGAGATGTTAGAAAGAACAGGAGAATTCTGATGGCCTAAGCACTAGTGAATCAAGAGGGAGGAACCCGGGGAGGTCTGGTCACCCAGGGAAGAATACTTGACTCCCTTGTATCCTGTCAACTTGAATTCTAATTAGGGTTTATCTCACCTATTCTGGTTTTCTCTTCTGGAGTTTCTTGGTCCAGGCAGCACATAGTTATCAGTGACTTATATGACCACCTTATTTTCTCCCAACTTCCACCCCCTCCCGCCCCCCCCGCCCAGGTCATGGTCACCTTCCTCTGGCCCCACTTTAGCCCTTGAAGTTGACCTCCAGTTCTGCTTTTCTTCAGCTTCTCTAGTTCTCAGAATTCCTTAGGCAGCTCCTGAGAAGCCCCTGTCCTTTCTCCTCCTTCAGATCTGTCCTTCATCCATCATAGCTGAGTTTATGCTCAGGAGTGGAGTGGCCGGGGAAACTGCAGATCCATGGTAGGGCCACGACTCAATTACCAGCTGCTTCCTGCCCCCTGACTAGGATCAACTCTGCTATAGAAGTTGAGCTGAAGAATCAGGGGCTCTGCTCCATTTCTCTTTCCAGTCCTCTTCCCACTCTTCCCATTCAGGTCCCTCTCCCTCCTCCTCCACTTTTAGCCTCTGCCTCCCTCCTCTTCCCTTCATCCTCTTCCTCTTTTGAGCTTTCTCCTCTCCTCCTCCACCTGTTGTGTCCCCAGGTGACTCTGCCCAGCTCCTCACCTGTTGGTTCCAGACTCCATTCCTTTAGTTAATTAACTCTTGTTTCTCTTCTCCCTATCCAAACTCAAACTGCCCCCTCCATGTTTTTCCCCAGTCCACAGTGAAGGGTATAAGCACCCTGTGGCTACACAGTTTTGGGGTCCAGTATTCTTGAGAGTCCTTTGGACTGCAAGGAGATCCAACCAGTCCATCCTAAAGGAAATCAGTCCTGAGTGTTCATTGGAAGGACTGATGTTGGAGCTGAAACTCCAATACTTTGGCCACCTGATGTGAAGAGCTGACTCATTTGAAAAGACCCTGGTGCTGGGAAAGATTGAAGGCAGGAGGAGAAGGGGATGACAGAGGATGAGATGGTTGGATGGCATCACCGACTCAATCGGGTAAACTCCAGGAGTTGATGATAGACAGGGAGGCCTGGAGTGCTGCAGTCCATGGAGTCACAAATAGTCAGAAAAGACTGAGTGACTGAACTGAACTGAACTGAACAAAATGTAAATATGGGGCCTCACATTTAAAAAGCAGGGGAAAAGGGCTTTTAATGGTTCTAAGACATAAATCTATTCCCTTTCTTTTGATGTCAACTTCGTTCTGTCTCTCTTTCTGTCTTTCAAGTTATGTTTGTTTTGTGTGTGTGTGTGTGTGTGTGTGTGTGTGTGTGTTTTGGTTTGTTTGTCTGTTTTAATTGGCTAGAGTCCCTGTCTCTAGGGCAAAGGAAATCTTACAGCAAGTGCAGACTATCTTAGTTTCCTGGATGCTTTACTTTCATGACTCTTTTGTGTGTTTAATAACTCCTGGTTAAAATGCAATTATATTGTGTACAAGAGACACTGAAGTAAACAGTGTTTTTGTTTATTTTTTTGGTCTTAAAATAGACTTTTGTGAAGCACTGAGTGTGTAGATTTCTGTCAGTTAGGTGTTAACCGGATTCATGTTTTGTTGTTGTTTTAACAGTCTTCAAATTCCTCTAGCATTACTTTGTTCAGTGTGGATAGAGACTTTTTCTTAATGTCTGCTTCACTCACAGGCTTTGGTATTTCCTTTGTGAGGTGCTTCAAGATTTATGACCACACTGTTGCCTCTTGTGCAGCAGTGGAAAGTTCCTACTACTCCATGCTGGCTCATCTGGTTGGGAGACTGAGTAGGAGCATTATTTTTATTCTGACTCAGTCTCATTCTTAGGCAGGTGCCTAGTCTTTCAGTTTTGAGGTTTAGGCCTTCTAAAGCAAGGTTCGACCTTGCTCTCGGCAGAATGGAACCTCTAAAAATTAAGGACAGGCTGTTTTAGTGTCACTTCTTCACTTTTCTCCTTCCTCCAGCTGCTGTGTGTCTTCATCTATGTCCTGAAGACAACGGAGCTTTCTTCCCTTCCCCCTCCCACACTTCCACCCTCCCTCCTTTTCTGTGTGGGAGATAGTGGAGAAGATCTGGTTGGGCCTTCTTGCCTATCTCAGATCTCAGTCTTGTACCATGAGGAAAGATTTCTGTGGCCTATATCCTTGATTCCAATCTTTAAGGAGACCCTGGTGAGGTCCATGGAAAAAAGTGAATTTCCCTTATCTGTATGGAGAAGGAAATGGCAACCCACTCCAGTGTTCTTTCCTGGAAAATCCTATGGATGGAGGAGCCTGGTAGTCCATTGGGTCACCAAGAGTCAGACACGACTGAGTGACTTTCACTTATCTGTAACTCTCAGTGTGTAGCTAGTCATGCCTTTAGGAGTTTATAAACAATTTTATGTGAATTATTCTCACTGGCTTGTGTAGCATCTGATATCTGTCCCAAGTAAGCAAGGATTTGCATCTCATATTTCCTTGGAGGAATCTGTCTTTCCTTAAGCTTTGGGTTAATTGATGGCCCTGATACTTCAGTGATGTGATGGTTTCAATAAAAGTTGTGATTTTGCATGTCCAGCTTTTAAAAATTACAAATATTCAAGTGAAGTTCTTTCTGGCTTTTTATTTTCTAATCTTAATTAAAAAAAATTTCTTCCTTGAATTAGCCTGAAATAATTTTTGTTTGCTTATATACTAAGAATTAACAAAATAAATAGCCTACATACATCTATCCAGGTTATAAGTAGCATAAACAAATATTTTAGTGACTTTAGACAGTTACAAACACCATGAATGAGTGAGATCCGCATTTCCAGCAGAGAGCAGTATATGATAAAACAAGCATGAAGCATTCAGGTAAGACCAGTAAGAAAATAATCATGGATAAATGACTTCATTATATTCTATTAACTTTACTTCCTATATATTCTCAGTGGCTTTTTATTATGTGTTGCCCTAAAACAAGTAGATGACCACATATATCCCCAAACAAGATTGATTCATTCCGGATGAGCAGAGAATTGCAATTTGGCATCTGCAATCATGGTGACCCATGTGAAAGCTTGAGAGCCCCCACTTTGGGTCTCCCAACTCTATTTAATTGAGGTTTCACTTAATTATTTTTTTACATCATAAATAAGAGATTTACTGCAGGACCTTTTCTGTAAACTTCATGTTTATTAGCATATATTTTAATCTGAAGTAAAACTCTAAAGTTTTTCACTTCATCAAGTAGGAGTAAGTAATGTTTTCTGATGTCTTGAATAATTTTATGTTGAAGAACACTATAATGTACAATATCATTTGATGCCTGTATCAAATTTATGCCAACACTCAAATATATTCGCTGAGCACTTACCACTTGCCAGGCACTCTGTTAGATGTTGGGGATCCAGTACAGTAGGGGTTGTTGAATAGAAAACCACAGGCCCATAGTGGAGTCACTTGGGTAAAGTGCATGATGCCAAATCTAGATTCAATATCTGACTTAACTGCATATCCAACCTTCACCAGAAATGTAATCTTAATCAACTATTTTGGGATTTTCTGATCAGCACCAATGGGATAATCTCCCTGTGAGGCCCTCTCCATCCTCCAGAGAAAGAAGAGGCAATCTACATGATAAAATTCTCGCTATTCCTGAAAGGTTGTTGTTGAATCACGCGAATACACTGGGATTCTTGGCTCCCGGAGGAGAAGAATTCAATCCGGGGCCAGAGACGAGGCTTGATCGCTCAGAGCTTTTGTGTAATAAAGTTTTATTAAAGTAAAGTATAAAGGAGATAGAGAAAGCTTTTGACATAGGCATCAGAAGCGGGCAGAAAGAGTACCCACTTGCTAGTGTTTAACAACGAAGTCACATAATCCAAAGAATGTCTGGAGGTTGTAAAGACCTCATCAGATCTACTCCCATAATTTACATTTTAAGATAACAGAAGGTTGAATCCAAAGACTGTCCTTAGGCAGGATACATTATTGTTATATAATCCTAAGGAATGTGGAGAAAGAAAAAAAGTTTGTCCTTTCTTCCTCCTTGAGAATTCCAGACCCCTCTCTCCTTGGGGACCCCTAGACTCCCTATCAACCTGCCTAGGAACTGACTCTCTCATTCCCCCCTTTTCTTTTAGGAGAATTATGTTGCCTAGGGAAAAGGGGCATTGTTCTCTTTCCATAACTACTTCCGAGCTGACAAGGGGCATTGTCCCTAAATTGGTGAGGCAACATATTCTCCTAATCCTCATATTGAGGATATCTGATCCAGGGGCCCCAAATAGTAGCTGGAGGAAGCTACAGCAGTAGCAGGAGTTTGAGCAACCATTTGTAACTTAAAAGCTTTCATGCGGCTAGAAACAAATCCAGTTATACAGTTACAGATGCAGGGAGCAAACAGCAAGAACAAAACAACCAGAATTATTGTAATTAAGATAGTTGTCCACCATGGGGAACTAGTTAACGTCTTCCAAATTGAGGCAATTGAGGCTTCAGGAGTATCCATGGCCCTAATCATCTTGTTCATGTGGTTAGTAAAATGAGTAACATTCGTGCTCATATCAGGTATATATGTACAGCATTGGGTATGAATAATGGCACAAGTTCCTCCTTGTGCAGCTGTCAGAATATCTAGAGCCAATCTGTTTTGTAAAACCACCTTTCTAATTTGTGCTTGTTCAGCATTAAGAGCTGAAATAGCCTTTTGAGAATCCTGCAATGCCTGTTGAGTAAAATTAGTCAAAGCATCCACTCATAACATAACACCTGTAGTTCCCAAAGAGGGAACAAACGCTGCAGCCAAATAATCACACCAATGAAATACAGACCTTGCCCACCGAGTTTTAAGGTGGGGTAAATTAGCAGGCTTTTCTGGAAGCTCTGAAAATATAAAGCCATGCTAGACCCAGGGTGCATCTCCCTATCCAACGAGGGGGAAGCCATGCCCATAGGTAAGAGCCACATATCCAATAAGTCCCGTTTGGAGCAAGCCAGCGTGACTGAGATATCCAGTCCCAATTTGTACCTGGCCAGACAAAGGGAGAACCTGAACTGGGATTGGAAAACACGGGAATGATTACATTGCATGTTTCCTGAGACAAAAATCCCACTTGTTTCCAATCATTGTAATTAAGTTGTTGGCTAACTTTTGGGGATGGCTCTGTTCGTTCCCAGCATATAGAGGCAGTAGATATTAAACGTCCTTTTTCAGGAGTTAGCCATGTAACCTCATTCCATATTTGATAAACGTCAGGTAAAAAACCATTAGATGTAGACCTGTTTACCTTATATGCAGCAAAATAGTCATTGAACCGAGACAATGTATAATCAAAATTAAAAGTCACATTATGTCCATAGTTAGAGTACAAAGCGTTGCACCAGTCCATTTTAGGGTTGGTAGATGTCATCAGATAAAGAAGAGGCATCGCATGTGATTGTTGTTGAAGGTATTCACAGACTTGGAGAAAGTCTTTTCCTTGAAGTGGGGATGTCCACCTCCGGAAGCCTTCCACTGATGAAGAGGGGAGTGCTCCACAGACCCAGCGGTTAGACTGATTGTGGAATGCAGCATAGGAGTGAGCCCAGGACAGGAAGACATTGTCTTGAGGATCCAACGGCAGACTCAGGATTTTTGGAGTCAGCAGAAGAAAACTCACATAGATTATCAGGCCCATCCACTGCCCTTTGTTTAACTCTAGAGCTCGGGTCAGAGCCACAAGCTCCGCTATCTGAACACTGGTTCCCTGGGGGAGAGATTTTGACTCCAAAACCTGTTCAGCAGTCACCACGGCATAACCTGTTTTACGCTTTCCATCCTGAACAAAAGAACTGCCATCTGTAAATATTTCCATGTCAGGATTGTCTAATGGGGTATCCTTTAGATCCTCCCGAGCTGCATAGTTTAAAGTTAGAATTGAGAACAATCGTGATCAGGTGTTTCATTTTCCTTCTCAGGAAGGAAAGTGGCAGGATTTAAATTTCCACAAACTAAGCTTAGTTACTGGTCCTTCTAACAACAATAATACTTAAGAAGCCTACTGTCTGTCATCCAAATATTAACCTTAGAATTTAAGATTCCACTCACATCATGAGAAGTCAGTACAGTAAGGTTTTGTCCATTAATTATTTTTAAAGCTTCAGGTGCTAATAAAGCCGCTGCCGCAATTACTCTTAGGCAGTGGGGCCACCCACGTGAAACTACATCTAATTCTCTGCTTAGATAAGCAATAGGTTGCTGGTGAGGCCCTTGGGGTTGTGTCAAAACTCCCAATGCCACACCTTTTCTTTCAGTGACAAATTAAATTCTGATCCTGTGGGCAAGCTCAGAGCTGGAACTTGCAGGAGAGCAGTCTGAAAAACCTTAAAAGCCTTTTGAGTCTCTGGAGACCAAACCAGTTAGTCGGTTTGGGCCTGCTGAGTTTCAGCTATAAGTTTATATAAAGGCCGGGCAAGTTCCCCATAACCCGGAATCCAAATGCAACAGTAACCTGTGATTCCCCAAAATCCTCTCAACTGTCTTGAAGTCATAGGTAGAGGATGATTTAGTATAAGTTTAATTCTCTCAGGGCCTATGGCCCTAGTCCCTTCTGATATGATTAGGCCCAGATATCTAACTGATTGTTGACAAAGCTGAGTCTTTTCTCTTGATGCCTTGTAACCACAGCCTGCCAGAAAGTTTAAGAAATCTTCTGAGGCTCGCAAACAAGCTTCCTCTGTCTCAGCACAGAGCAAAATATCATCTACATATTGTAACACCACTGCTTCAGAGCTATTAAAGTTTTGTAGATCCTGTGACAAACTTTGTCCAAATAAGTGAGGACTGTCACGAAATCCCTGGGGCAAAACTGTCCAGGTTAACTGAGAAGCTGGCTGGGTAGAGTCTTCAAAGGCAAATAGAAATTGACTTTCTTCCTCCAAAGGCACTGAATAGAAGGCATCCTTTAAATCAATTACTGAGAAATATTTGGCCCGTTCAGGAATTTCAGACAATAGAGTATAAGGATTAGGCACTACGGTGTGTAAAGGAACTACAGCCTCATTTATTATTCGTAAATCTTGAACTAGTCTCCATTTACCATTCGATTTCTTTATACCCAAAATAGGAGTGTTGCAAGGACTGTTACAGGGAATTAATAGTCCCTGCTCCTTTAAATTTTCGATGATGGGTTTTAACCCTTCTTTAACCTCAGGCTTCAATGGATACTGCTTCTTATGTGGGAATACGTGCGGGTCTTTGAGCTTACCAACTATAGGAATAGCATTTTGTGCTCGACCCACAGATTTTCCATCAGCCCATTCTCTAGGATTTACATTTTGTTCAACTAAAGGGAGAGAAAGGAAGGGCTCCATATTCATGAAAACAGAGGCATGGACCTTGCTCAGTATATCCCTTCCCAAAAGGGGTGAGGGAGATTCTGGCACGATCAGAAACTCGTGTGAAAACAGCACAGAATCCCAGTTTCAAGATAAAGAATAACTGAAATAATACCTTTTGGCTCATCCAGACAGTCCCATTATGGAAGCGGATCGGGAAGAAAGTGGGCCAGGGCCTTCAGTAAGCACAGAATAAGTTGCCCCAGTATCTAAAAGGAAATCAACGGATTGGCCCCCCACAATTATTAATACCCTGGGTTCCTCAGGTGTAATTAGGACGGGAGCTTGTGTGGGGACCCCCGGGCACCTTCAGTCCTGATTGTCTTGAGAGTCCGACCCTGGAGACCTATGCCTCTGGGGGCAGTCTCTCTTTCAGTGTGATCCTTTGCAGACCGGACATGGAGCTGGGGGCGGCTTAGATGCCTGAGGGCAATCCCACTTGAGATGCCCCTCCTCTCCATGGTAATAGCAAGCCCATCCCTTTTCACCTGGGCCCCTCTGGGCATTTTTCTCAGGCTGTTTAAGAACGTTTTTCATAGCCATGGCGAAGGCTTCCGCATTTTCCTTTGTCTTTTTTTGCCTCTCTTTCCTCATATTCCCTACCATAATAGACTGTCTGAGCCAGTTGTGACAGAGTATCTAAAGACTGATTTGGTCCATGCACCCGTTTTAATAGCTTACGGCGGATATCTGGAGCTGACTGAGTGAGAAATCTATCCTTTAAGATCACTTTTCCCTCTTCACTTTTGGGATCAATCTCAGAGAATCTGCGAAGGCCTTCTCTCAGTCTATCTAGGAATTTACCAGGAGCTTCCTTCTCCTCTTGTTCTATGTCTGCCAATTTGCCATAGTTTAAGGCTTAGAATGCACCTGCCTAAGTCCTTCAAGAATACATCTAACAAAATGACTCTGATCCCATCTTCCTTTAGCTGTGTTGTAGTCCCAGTCTGGTTCTTATAGTTGGGACTGCCTGATTCCCAGTGGGGAGGGCCGCTATCTCGTTCTCCCTCTTCCCTACTGATTCATTACCAAGCCATTCATCTCCATAAGCAACCGCTTTTCCCGAAACTCGAGTCTTTGACTCCGGAGTCAGCGTTTGTCCCAAGATATACATCACATCCTTCCAAGTGAGATCATAAAGCAGAGTAACACCTTTAAAAGCTCTAATATATTTTTCTGGGTCCTCTAAATAGTCTCCCAGATCCTCCTTGATTTTTGTATTTCTTGATAAGAGAAAGGCTTATTAACTCTCATAGACTGATTATTTCTCCCAGTGGGTGTTTCATAAAGAGGCAACAGCTTGTGTGGCTCTTCCTCAGTCTCTCTGGCTGCTCTGTGCATATGATCCCAGGGATAGATTGGGGAAACCTGTTTTTCCTCTTCTCTTTGTCTCCTGTCCTCCATCTCATCTCTTACTTCGATGGTCTGAGTTTCTACTGAAAGCAGAGTAGTCTGAGGTCGTACTGAGACAGGAGTTGTTTGGACCTCCATGTGGGCAGTTTGAATCCCAGTTTGGAGTCCCAGGTACGGGGGCAAAGTAAGAGGACAGGAAGGAGCTGAAAGTTTCACGCCCAAATCTATACCCTTAGGACATAAGTCTGGCATATTTCACAGAGAGAAAAAGGGCAACACATATGCTACTTCTACCCATTTCCCTTGTTCCTTACAGAACCGCTCTAATTGTAGAACAGTATTATACTTAAGAGACCCTCCAACTGGCCACCATTTGCCATCCTCCAATGGATACCGTGGCCATGCAGTATCACATAGGAAGACCAGGTGTGTCTTCTTTAAGCCCTGGAGATCAAATCTACCCGTTTTTCAGGATACAGTTCAAAGGAGTGAGGCTGGAATTGTTAGCTCCCATCTGTAAGAGAGAAAAAAAGCAACCAAGGCCATTTTTCTACCGGAGGCATCCCTCCCTGCTATAGATGGGAGTGTAGACAGACGTTACACCAAAATCTTTTCCTTCCTGGTTGGACTTAGTCTGCCCCTTACCAACGCAGGCACCGTACTCGTCCCTCCCGGTTCTACCACCGAGATGGGGTGGGGATGTACCAGGGGTAGACTTGGTAGCATCCCTACTTGACGTCCAGCTCTTCACCTTTAACCTTGCTTGCCTCTGATGTCACCCAGGGTGAATCAGAGTAACCTTCTGGAATGCCTCCCAAGCTAAGACTGCTGTGGGAAACATTTGTCACCTGAGTGCCTGTGCACGACCCTGTATTTCCTGATCACAATAAGACTGAAGTGAACAGTATTTCCTGATCACAATAAGACCAAAGTGAACATAAAACTGAGATGTTCTTTCCAAGCATCACCATACCAGTATAACAGCCTTCTCTGATCCACTAAGAGCCGGTGTTACCAAAGAAAAAAACCCATTGCAGTCCCAATCTGAGTAACCTTTAACCTCAGAGATGTTCTTGGAGCTAGAGCTCCATCCAGGTTCCGAACTTTCGATTCCTAGGAAGGCTAGGCGCTTTCTTGACTACCAATTCAAGTCTTGGACCTAAGCCACAGTACGTAGTAACAGTATAGATCACAAGTCCCTTGAAAGTCTATGATCCGATAGATTAGGTTAGTACTTCTAATTCCCAAGGAGTTATGAAATGGTCAAAGAGACCGAAAAGTTTGACCGAGAAAGGAGAGTTCGGTCCACACGCTTTGCCCATTTCTGGTCGGTTCCTGAAGGAGACATTGGGTGCCTCTTGGCATTGCCATAAGCCGTATGAGATCACTGTGGAACCGCAGAGCAGGGCTCCTTACTTGCTTCAAGCAGGGCATGCCATTCATTCACACAAGCACACGGTAGAGTTAGTAAAGCACAGCAGAAAACGTGTTCACTAAGAGAACAAAGAACTAAAGCTCCAAGCATCCTTACCTTGTCTTGAAGGATCCCGGACGAGCCCCCAAGATGAAAGGTTGTTGTTGAATCACGCGAATACACTGGGATTCTTGGCTCCCGGAGGAGAAGAATTCAATCCGGGGCCAGAGACGAGGCTTGATCGCTCAGAGCTTTTGTGTAATAAAGTTTTATTAAAGTTTAAAGGAGATAGAGAAAGCTTCTGACATAGGCATCAGAAGGGGGCAGAAAGAGTACCCGCTTGCTAGTGTTAACAACGATGTTATATAATCCAAAGAATGTCTGGAGGTTGTAAAGACCTCATCAGACCTACTCCCATAATTTACATTTTAAGATAACAGAAGGTTGAATCCAAAGACTGTCCTTAGGCAGGATACATTATTGTTATATAATCCTAAGGAATGTGGAGAAAGAAAAAAAGTTTGTCCTTTCTTCCTCCTTGAGAATTCCAGACCCCTCTCTCCTTGGGGACCCCTAGACTCCCTATCAATCTGCCTAGGAACTGACTCTCTCATTCCCTTCCCCTCAAAAAGAAGATGTCCTGGTCTAAAATACTCTTTTCTGTTGATAAATAGCTCACCTGACCTGCCCTTTTTATAAAAACCTTCCATTCTATGCTGTTTCTCTGAGTGCCTTTGTAGTTGCTAGATGGGATGTTGTCCAATTCAAGAATCATTGAATAAAGCCAGAAGATCTTCAAATTTACTCAGTTAAAACTCGCCCCCCCCCCCCCCCCACACACACACATAGGCTATATATGTAACACCTCAGGACAATCTCTGAAGTCAAGATCCTGTTGGGTAAACAAAACAGTTAAGGGTCACCATTTTGGAAAATGTTGTTTCAAGAATGCTTTTTGTGTGTGTGTTTATTTTTGTCTAGAGTTTATATATTATAATAAGTCTCAACACAGCAAGATTTACAATTCTTGTTTCAGTGTTTTATACCCTAAGGGATCTAAAAAGTCTTTGAATAAGGTTATTGCATTGTGTAACATGATTCACAAGTGTAACAGATGCTTGTCCTCAGGCAGGTGCTACGTGATTGTTTGATGAGTGACTATATGTCAATGCAGGTCAAACAGACGAGGGTTTTCTTTATGCTGCAATGCTCCTGTGATCTCTGTGATGGCTACTGGCTACTCCCTAAGAATAATGAAGAATATGTGTCAGTTTATACTGTTTCTCAGGGAAATCATAGGGGATCCTGAAAAAGCTAATAAAGCAATGAGTGAGAGCTCAGAGGCGTGAATGAGGTAGGTGGGAGTGAGAAAGGGGGAGAGAATATTTGAGGAAATATTAAAAAAAAATGCAAGAGAAAGACAGAGTAACAGAAAAGAGCAGTGGCATGAGAATTTTAAGCAGGTTGCTGGGAAGACATTTAGTTTCATGCTTTTATTTCAAGGTTGAAAAAGTCCTTACTGGTACATTCATTTTTAAATACCACATAAGACTTGGTCCATAACAGTTAGATTGGGGAAGATGAACAGGATGGAAGCTGGTGACAAGGAGAGAACTTGGAAGCCAGAGAAGAGAGTCAGAACTGGAAGAGAAATGAGCATTTGGGTAGGCGGTCTTGGGATTAGGGAAGGAGCAGATTGTTTGTTTTTTTTTTTTCTTCAGACAGTGAATAAAGGGAAGGTTCATTGGTAAGAGCAGGAAGTCAGAGTAGTGGTGTTGTGTGGTAGGTTTGCTTAGAACAGAAATCAAAGACCAACTTTTCTGAGAGAAAAAAAAAAAACATCTGCAAATGAGATGCTGTTTCTGCAACTTCCATTGGCTCCTGTTCTCCTCGTGGGTGGAGACAATGAAGAGAATAAGAACTCTGTTCCAGAAGGTGGGTATATGTGTGTGTGAATGTGTGTGTGTGTGTGTGTGTGTGTGTGTGTGTGTGTGCGTGCGCGCGCACGTGCATACCTATGTGTATGGGGTGGTTTCCCAAACCAGAAGATTGAGAATATCAGCCTAGTTTCATTCTGAGCATCCCTGACGCAGACCCCTGTGCTCTCATAGCACATAGGGCCCTGGGGCAGGCATGTGTCTGCTGAGATATCTTGCCTTTCATCTAGATTCTGAGTTTCCTTTCTTTGGCACCTTTCATTCTCCAGTCTCTCCTTCTCAATGCCCCTCCTCATTGTCTTTGTTCTTTTACCACAGACTTTCAGGAGCCCGTTTCCTTCGAAGTCATCTGTGTCTTATCCTTTCACAACAGTTCTTGGGTGCAAAGTCTGGGCTCAGGCTGGTTGGGTGAGTTGCAGACTCATTGCTGGAAGAGCAACCCTGGCACTATTATTTACCTGTGGCCTTGGTCCAAGGGCAACTTCAGCAATGAGGAGTTGATGGAACTGCAAAGTTTTTCTCACATGAGCTTCATTAGATTTGTTCAGGCATTTTACAGCCATGCCAGGAAATGGCAATTTGAATGTAAGTTCATTTTCCTTAACAGGGATTGGGGATATGGTAGGGGGTGTGTGGGTTTTACTGAGTTTATTTCTCTAAGAAACAGCCTCCAATCAATTCTGGAACTTAACTCTCCAAACCATAGCATTGCAATTGTATCCTTTTGGCAAGAGGGTATAATCCAGACCCTGATTTCGCAGAAGGTTCAAGACTTCTGCTATTTACAGACTCCTCTCTCATTGACTGCAGGCTTGTGCTTTATTATCTTGCATTTTGGTCACTTGCAAGAGCCCCTTTCCCCAGTTTCCAACTAGGCATCTATGTCTATATATTCAGTGTTATCTATATATTCAGTGTTATCTATTGTATTTCATTCATCCTGGGTTATTTTAACCCCCACTTTCTCACATTAAGTCCTTCCTTATTCTCTTGCTCATATAATTTACACTGCCTTCTTTAAATATTTTACCCTCCTCCTTATGTCATCCATCTCTTCCTATATTCCCAGTTGCCAATAATTCCCCTTTCTCTGAATATCTGATGAAACCAATCTTGCTCCATTTCCTCAAATCATCTGAAATTCTCCCTTCTGTTTCCATCTTCCTTTGATTAATTTTATCTTTTTTATGCGCTCTTTTCTCTAATTTTTTTGCCAGATCCCTTTGAGGTACAGATAGCAAAAGGCTGTGAGCTGCAGGCTGGGGAAGCCCCAGTAGGCTTTATGAGAGTTGCTTATCAAGGATCAGACTTCTTGAGCTTTCAGAACAAGTCATGGGTGTCCTCTCCAGAGGGTGGAAGGAGGGCTCAGGTCCTCAGAAGACTATTCAATTTGTTCCAAGAAACCCAGTTAATAATACACAAGCTCCTCAGTGATACCTGCCCACATTTCCTCTTGGGTCTTCTTGATGCCAGGAAGGCATATCTCCAGAGACAAGGTTAGTCCCACACCCTTTTCCATTAATATTTTGTTCTAAAATCATACCTTTTCATTTCCTAACAAGGAACTAAGAGGGGGAGGGGATAATGGGTGACAATCCTAGATATGGGAAAGTGAAAGTTGCTCACTTGTATTTGATTCTTTGCAACCCCATGGTCTATTACAGTCCATGGAATTCTCCAGGCCAGAATATTGGAGTGGGTAGCCTTTCCCCTTCTCCAGGGGATTTTCCCAACCCAGGGATCGAACCAAGGTCTCCTGCATTGCAGGTGGATTCTTTACCAGCTGAGCCACAAAGGAAGCCCAAGAATTCTGGAGTGGGTAGCCTATCCCTTCTCCAGAGGATCTTTCTGATCCAGGAATCAGGCCAGGGTCAATGTGGGAAAGTGTGCCTATCTAAATTGATGTGAAAATCTGAACTTCTGGGTCTGCATTAGAGTCCTCATCTGACTATCTTCCCTGTCCTCTGCAGTACGACCAGAGGCCTGGCTCTCCCTTGGCCCCAGTCCTGGCCCTGGAAAACTGACGCTGGTTTGTCATGTCTCTGGCTTCTACCCAAAGCCTATTTAGGTGATGTGGATGCGGGGTGAGCAGGAGCAACAGGGCACTCAGAGAAGTGACGTCTTACCTAACTCTGATGGGACATCGTATCTTCGGGTTTCCTTGGATGTGGAAGCCATTGAGGCATCTGGCCTGAGTTGCCGGGTGAGGCACAGCAGTCTAGGAGGCCAGCACACCATCCTCTACTGGGGTGAGGAAAAACTGGAGCTCTGCTGGGATGGGAATAGGTGGCCCTTAAGCAGACTAAGAGAGCCAAGTGAAAAATTGGGGATTCTAGGGACTCCAGACCCAAAAGGAATACAAATAAAATAAAAAATATAGGAGTTGAAAATGAGAACCCTAGAGACATAGGGAAACTTGAGGTTAGATGAAGGAGGGATGAGAGAAGAAATAGGGAAGAATGAGAGGCTGTGGTGACACTCCAGTAACAAAGGAAGAGCACAGAAATGCAGTAAAACAGTGGGTGGGTTTTGAGGACATCTGTGTGTGTCCTGTCCACAGATCATCACAGCTCTGTGAGCTGGATTGCTTTGGCAGTGAGTGTGACCTTGGTGCTCATGGCAGGTCTTGCATTTTGGCTTTGGAAGCACTGATGAGTTCTTTGTGTGCATCCTTCCTGCCCTTTTTCAAGTGTCCACTTGTCTGTCCATCCTTTTTCTTCTCTCTCTCATCAGTTTTCCTCTTCCCAGCTTTCTTCCTTCTTAGCAGTCATTTCTTACCTCCACTCCATCTTTGTTCTCATTAGGACACACCATGAATCCCCAAGCTCTATTCTTCCTTTGGAATGAGATCCCAGCTGCCCAGGAACTCAGGACACATCTAAACAGACTTAGGTGATGATGGCCTTTCCACTCTCCTTACAGAGAGTTTTTAATTGTTGTGATTTTCTGCTTAATGATCAGCTGTCAATGAAGCTAAATGCATTTTTGTGGTATTTGTCATTCTAACCTGTGTTTGGGATTTTAAATTCTGAATGGAATAAGGTCCTAGGATCCTTCACGTATTCAAATGTGAGTGCATCATCAGGCTTATTTCAGATGTTACTTCCTCCAGAGGGTCTTCCCTCATTCACAAGTGGAAGCTGTCTCTGCCTCGTCTGAACTGCCATTGTAATTTAACTGAACTTTTAAAAATCCTCCTCACTTTAGACCCTTTGTTGTAGCTGTTTATTTCCCCTTTCCCTTCTATTTTATAAGCTTCTTGAGAACAAAGTCCATGTCTTTTTACTATTTGTATCTATGGCAAAATGTCTTATCTGTATGTAGTATGTTGTAAGTAAAAATCTGGGCTGAATTTATTCTGAATTTATGATCTTAAAAACATTTTTTTTCTTCCTGTCATCTTTGTAGTAGTTGATACATCTGATGCTCTTCTGGTTAAAGGTCTTTTCACTTGGCTAAGGGACTGCACTTAGTGATCTTAGTTTTTAGTCATTTCTCTGAGCAGTTGAGGAGAAACAGTTTTATATTTGACCATTCTTATTTTTTAACTCTAGAGATTAATTTGGATGAAAATATTTCTTTATATTGAGAGTCAATTGTACTGCAAGTATATCAAACCAGTCAATCCTAAAGGAAATCCATCCTGAATGTTCATTGGAAGGACTGATGCTGAAGCTGAAGCGACAATACTTTGGCCACCTGAGGTGAAGAGTGTACTCATTGGAAAATACCTTGATCCTGGGAAAGATTGAGTGTAGGAAGAGAAGGGGATGACAGAGGATGGAAATGGGTGGATGGCATCACTGAGTCAATGAACATGAGTTTGAACAATTGTGAGATAGGGAAGGACAGGGAAGCCTGGGCGTGCTGCAGTCCATGGGGTCGCAAAGAATTAAACATGAGAGCGATTGAACAAATCGATTTATAAATATTCTAAAAAAAAAAAAAGCAGAAGGCAGAATGTAGACTCATATTATTTAAAATATTTCAGTGATAAGGAACAGAGTTATCACCTTGTTAGACATATAGAATCTTGGACCTCAGCTGAGAATTCCTGAAACACAATTTGTATTTCAGCAAAACCAGCAGGGTTTATAAATGCATTAAAATTTGAGAAGCACTGATATTGGTGACATCCACAGCTGGGTATTGTTTTTGCTTTGGCTCCATCCCTTAATTCTTTCTGGAGTTATTTATCCACTGATCTCCAGTAGTACATTGGGCACCTACTGACCTGGGGAGTTCCTTTTTCAGTATCCTATCATTTTGTCTTTTCATACTGTTCATGGGGTTGCCAAGGGAAGAATACTGAAGTGCTTTGCCATTCCCTTCTCCAGTGGACCACATTCTATCACAACAGACTGGTTCCAAATAAGAAAAGGAGTACATCAAGAAAATACCCATAATACCAAAACTGTCACCCTGCTTATTTAACTTATATGAAGAGTACACCATGAGAAACGCTGGGTTGGAAGAAGAACAAACTGGAATCAAGATTGCTGGGAGAAATATCAATAACCTCAGATATGCAGACGACACCACCCTTATGGCATACAGTGAAGAGGAACTCAAAAGCTTCTTGATGAAAGTGAAAGAGGAGAGTGAAAATGTTGGCTTAAAGCTCAACATTCAGAAAACTAAGATCATGGCATCTGGTCCCATCACTTCATGGGAAATAGATGGGGAAACAGTGGAAACAGTGTCAGACTTTATTTTTTTGGGCTCCAAAATCATGGCAGATGGTGATTGCAGCCATGAAATTTAAAGACGCTTACTCCTTGGAAGGAAAGTTATGACCAACCTAGATAGCATATTCAAAAGCTGAGACATTACTTTGCCAACAAAGGTCCGTCTAGTCAAGGTTATCATTTTTCCAGTGGTCATGTATGGATGTGAGAGTTGGACTGTGAAGAAAGCTGAGCGCCGAAGAATTCATGCTTTTGAACTGTGGTGTTGGAGAAGACTCTTGAGAGCCCCTCGGACTGCAGTCCATTCTGAAGAAGATCAGCCCTGGGATTTCTTTGGAAGGAATGATGCTGAAGCTGAAACTCCAGTACTTTGGCCACCTCATGTGAAGAGTTGACTCCTTGGAAAAGACTCTTTTGCTGGGAGGGATTGGGGGCAAGAAGAGAGTGGGACGACAGAGGATGAGATGGCTGGATGGCATCACTGACTCGATGGACGTGAGTCTGAGTGAACTCCGGAAGTTGGTGATGGACAGGGAGGCCTGGCGTGCTACGATTCATGGGGTCGCAAAGAGTCGGACACGACTGAATGACTGATCTGATCTGATCTGATCCACAGTAGTAGATATAATGGTCATTTGAGTTAAATTCTCCCATTCCAGTCCATTTTAGTTCTTTGATTCTTAAAATGTCGATATTTACCCTTGCCTTCTCCTGTTTGACCATTTCCAATTTGCCTTGATTCATGCATTCAAGGTTCATATGCAATATTGCTCTTTACAGCACTGGACTTTTCTTCCATTACCAGTCACATCCGCAACTGGGTATTATTTTTGCTTTGTCTCTGTCTTTTCATTCTTTTTGGAGTTATTTCTCCACTGATCTGCAGTAGCATATTGGGCACCTACCGACCTGGGGAGTTCACCTTACAGTGTCCTATCTTTCTGCCTTTTCTTACTATTCATGGTGTCTTCCCTGGTGGCTCAGAGGGTAAAGCGTCTGCCTGAAATTCGGGAGACCCAGGTTGATCCCTTTGTTGGGAAGATCCCCTGGAGAAGGAAATGACAACCCCCTCCAGTACTCTTGCCTGGAAAATCCCACTGACAAAGAAGCCTGGTAGGCTACAGTTCATGGGATTGCAAAGAGTCAGACACAACTGAGCGACTTCACTTTCACTTTCACTGTTCATGGGGTTCTCAAGGCAAGAATACTGAAATGGCTTGCCATTCCCTTCTCTAGTCAGCCACGTTTTATCAGAACTCTCCACCATGACTCGTCCATCTTGGGTGGCCCTACATGGCACTTCCAGATATTCAAGCTGGTTTAGAAAAGGCAGAGGAACCAGATATCAAATTGCAAACATACACTGGATCATCAAAAATGCAAGAGAGTTCCAGAAAAACATTTACTTCTGTTTTGTTGACTGTGCCAAAGCATTTGACTGTGTGGATCACAACAAACTATGGAACATTCTTCAAGAAATGGGAATACCTGACCACCTGACCTGCCTCCTGAGAAATCTGTATGCAGGTCAAGAAGCAACAGTTAGAACTGAACATGGAACAGCAGATTGATTCCAAATCAGGAAGGGAGTCCGTCAAGGCTGTATATTGTCACCCTGCTTATTTAACTTATACGGAGAGTACATCATGAGAAATGCTGGACTGGATGAATCACAAGCTGGAATCAAGGTGCCTGGGAGAAATATCAATAACCTCAGATAAGCAGATGACATCACCCTTATTGTAGAAAGCTAAGAAGAACTAAAGAGCCTCTTGATGAAAGTGAAATAAGAGATTGAAAAAGTTGGCTTAAAACTCAATACTAAGAAAACTAAGATTATGGCATCTGGTCCCATCACTTCATGGGAAATAGATGGGGAAACACTGGAAACAGTGACAGAATTTATTTTTCTGGGCTCCAAAATCACTGCAGATGGTGACTGCAGCCATGAAATTCAAAGATGCTTGCTCATTGGAAGGAAAAATATGACAAACCTAGACAGTCCATTAAAAAGCAAAGACATCACTTTGGTGACAAAGATCCATATAGTCAAAGATATGGTTTTTCCAGTAGTCGTGTAAGGATATGAGAGTTGGACCATAAAGAAGGCTGAGCACTGAAGAATTGATGATTTTGAACTGTGGTGCTGGAGAAGACTGTGAACTGTGGTGCAAGAGAAGGGCTCTTGAGAATCCCTTGGGCATCAAGGAGATCCAACCAGTCCATCCCAAATGAAATCAGTCCTGAATATTCACTGGAAGGACTGATGCTGAAGCTGAAGCTCCAATACTTTGGCAACCTGATGTGAAGAACAGACTCATTAGAAAAGACCCTAATGCTGGGAAAGTTTGAAGGTGGGAGCAGAAGCAGATGACGGAGGATGAGATGGTTGGATGGCATCACCAACTCAATGGACATAAGTTTGAGTACACTCTGGGAGTTGGTGATGGTTAGGGAAGGCTGGCGTGCTGCAGTCCCTGGGATCACAAAGAGTCGGACATGACTGAGCGACTGAACTCAACTGAACTGAACACTGGAATCCAAGAATCACATGATAAAACAATGCTTTAGATTTGAAAATGACTCAGAAAGAAAGATGAGATTAGGTTTTAGGGTAGGGACTATGAAAAGATGGAGAAGAAGACCAAGAGTTGAGATAAAGGCTTAGTGGATAATGAAGGGGAGACACAGAAAAATGAGAGAGGAGGGAGAGGCAGAGTAGTGAAAGAGGAGAACACACTGGTCAGAAGGTGTAGGAGCATAGTAAGACACAAAATTGTTGGAGCCAGACGTGTTGCTTGGCATATTCAGTTCTTTTCACTTAATCATATTACAGATAAGAAAACTAAGATCAGAATGCTATGATCGCTCCAATATACTACTATATCCAGCAAGTGTCTATCCAAGAGTTTATCTTGCTCTCAGTCCAAAGCTCCTTTTGAAGTGTGAAGCGACAGTCACTCAGTCGTGTCTGACTCTTTGCCACCCTGTGGACTGTAGCTGGCCAGGTTCCTCTGTCTATGGAATTCTCCAGGCAAGAATACTGGAGTAGGCAGCCATTCCCTTCTCCAGGGGATCTTCCTGACTCAGGGATCAAAATGGGGTCTCCCTCATTGAAAACAGATTCTTTACCATCTGAGCCACCAGGAGTGCAAAGTACTTGCTGTGAGGGGTGATAAGCAAACAGACCAGATGAATGAAGCCAGAAAAGTGAAGGGGAATCTTGAAGCAGAGTGGGAGGGAAAATGACGCCAGTAAAAGGCACATCATTGTAAGAGGCAGTAGATTTTTCTAGCAGGGAAGCTGAGATTTCTTTTGGTGGAGAGGAAATGTAGGATAAGCCTGTGAAATAGTGTAGGGAGGGGTGCTCACACCTGGGTCCTGAGGGGATGGAATTAAAGAGCTAGACTGTGTATGGAGGAGCACCAAGAGACAATTGTTAGAAAGGATATGAGATTGCTGGTGGCATAAGCACCAATGATTTAAGTCTTGACCAATGCATCAAGAAGGATCCTCAGGGAGGTCTGGTAACCCAGGGAAGAATACCAGACTCCCCTAAGATATCCAACCAACTTGATTTATAATCAAGGTGTATCCCAGCATGCCCAGATTTCTCTTCTAGGTTTTGCTGGTCCAGGGAGCAGATCTCTTAGTTCTTTTCTTTCTTTTTTTCCCCTCTGGTCACAGTCATCTCACTCCTGCCCCTACCTTATCCCTTGAGTTTGGCTTCCAGTTCTGGTTTTTCTCAACTCACCCATTTCTCAGTATTTCTCAGTCAGCTCCTGAGAAACCCCTATCCTTTCTCCTCCTTCAGAGCTGTCCCTCATCCAACATAGCTCAGTGTATGCTCAGCAGTGGAGCTCCCTGGGAAGCTGCAGGTCCACAGTGGGGCCACAACTCAAGTACCAGCTGCTTCCTGTTCCCTGATTAGGACCAACGTTGCCCACAAAAGCTGAGATGAAGAATCAGCAGCTCTGCCCCACTTCTCTCTCCAATCATCCTCCTGATCCTCCCTCTCAGCTTCCTCTCCTTCCTCCTCCCATCCCACCCTCTGCCACTCTCCTCGTCTTTCTTCTTGTTCCTCTCTACTCCCCTCTTCTTCCTCTTCTGGGCTTCCTTCTCTCCTCCTCCATCTGTTATGTCCTTGGTCTCTCTGCCCTGCTCCCAACCTGTTGTTTCCAGCCTCCATTCCTCAGGTAGTTAACTCTTCTTCCTCTTCTTCCCACCCAAACTCAAACTGCCTCCTCCTTGCAGTTTGACCAGATATATCCCCAGACAAGATGGGTCTATTCAGGAAGAACAGAGAATTGCAATTTGGCATCTGCAATCATGGTGAGCCATGTGAAATCCTGAGAAACCCCACTTTGGGTTTCCTGACTTTATTTAATTGAGGTTTTTGTTTATTAATTTTTACATCATTAATAAGAGATTTACATCAGGATCCTTTGTGTAAACATCATACTTATTAGCATGAACTTTAGTAAAAAAAAAAAAACAAACCTAAAGTTTCTCATTTCATCAAGTAAGTTTTTTTGTTGTTGTTCAGTTGCTAAGTCGGGTCTGACTTTGGGACCAATGGGCTACAGCACACCAGGCTTCCTGTCCTTCATTATTTCCCAGAGTTTGCTCAAGCTCATGACTATTGAGTTGGTGATGCTACTTAACCATCTCATCCTCTGTCACCCTTTCTCCCTTTGCCTTCAATCTTTCCCAACATCAGGGTCTTTTCTAGTGAATCAGCCCTTTGCATCAGGTGGCCAAAGTCTTGGAGCTTCAACTTCAGCATCAGTCCATCAAATGAATATTCAGGGTTGATTTCCTTTAGGATTGACTGGTTTTGATCTCCTTGCTGTCCAAAGGATTCTCAGGAGTCTTTTCTAGCACCACAATTTGAAAGCACCAGTTCTTTGGTGCTCAACCTTCTATATGGTCCAACTCTCACACCTGTACATGATTACTGGAAATCCATAGCTTTGACTCTACGGACCTTGATCAGCAAACTGATGTCTTTGTTTTTTAATATGCTGTCTAGGTTTGTTTTAACTTTTATTTCAAGGAGCAAGCATCTTTTAATTTCATGGATGCATTCACCATCCACAGTGATTTTGGAGCCCAAGAAAGTAAAATCTGTCACTGCTTCTACTGTTTCTTCTTCTATTTGCCATGAAGTGATGGGCCCAGATGCCATGATTTTAGTTCTTGAATGTTGAGTTGTAAGCCAGCTTTTTCACTCTCTTCTTTCACCTTCCTCAAAAGGCTCTTTAGTTCCTCTTCATTTTCTGACATTAGGGTGGTGACATCTGCATATCTGAGGTTGTTGATATTTCTCGCAGAAATCTTGATTCCAGCTTGTGATTCATCTAGCCTGACATTTTGCATGAGGTACTCTGCATATAAGTTAAATAAACTGGGGGACAATATACAGCCTATGGTACTCCTTTCCTAATTTTGAACCAGTCAGCTGTTTCATGTAAGGTTCTCACTGTTGACCCACATATAAGTGGACCTTAAGAAGTGTTACTACAAAGCTAGTGGAGGTGATAGAATTCCAGCTGAGTTATTAACTAAAAGAGGATGCTGTTGAAGTGCTGCACTCAATATGTCAGTAAATTTGAAAAACTCAGCAGTGGCCACAGGTCTGGAAAAGATGTTTTCATTACAGTCTCAAAGAAGGGCAGTTGAAAAAATGTTCAAACCTTGATTCAATATCTAACTTAATTGCAGTTTCGGCCTTCATGAGAAATGTAATCATAATCAACCATTTTGTAATTTTGAATTGGTACCAATGAGATAATCTTCCAGGTAGGCTCTCTCCACCTTCCAGAGGAAGAAGAGGCAATCTACATGATAAAATTCTTGCCAGTCCCTTCCCCTCAAAAATATATCCTGCCTTAAAATAACCCTTTCTTTTCTTTTGAAAATTGTTCCTCTGCAACACCTTTCTTCCTATAAAAACCCTCCGTTTTATACTGTTCCTTTGTGTACCCTTCCAGCTGCTAGAAAGAATGCTGCCCAATTCATGAATCATCGAATAAAGTCCATTAGATCTTCAAATTTACTCAGTGAAAACAATTTTTTAAACAGTCTATAGATCAAATACCTCAAGGCAATCTCTGAAGACAAGATCCTGTGGGGTAAACAAAAGAGTTAAGGGCCAGCATTTTGGGAAATGTTTCAAGAAGGCTTTTTTTTTTTTTTTTTCCCCTTTGTTGTTGTTTGTTTAGAGTTTATACTTTATAGTAAGTCTCAGTATGCCAAGATTTACAATTCTTGTTTTAGATGTTTTTTCTCCCAAGGAATTTAAAACGTCCTTGAATAAAGTGGTTGTATTTTCAGCCACTACATAACACTACTCACAGGTGTAATAGACATTTGGTTTAGGCAGATGCTAAGTGATTCTTTGGTGAGTGAATATATGTCCATATAGGTCAAATAGAGGAGGCTTTTCTTTACATGTTTCAATATTCCTGTGGTCTTTGTGATGGCTACTGGCTATTCCCTAAGAATAATGAAGAATATGTATCAGTTTATACTGTTTCTCAGAGAACTCATAGGGGATTCTGAAAAAGCTAATAAAGGAACCAAGACAAGTCAGAGATATGAATGAGGTGGGGTGAAGGTGAGAAAGAGGAAGAGAATATTTGAGGAAATATTCAGAAAAGCAAGAGAAAGACTAACTGACGGAAAAGAGCAGAGGCATGAGAATATTAGATATGATGCTAAGAAGATGTTTAGTTGCATTATTTTATTGTACGAATGAGAAAAGAGGCCTTACAAATACATTGACTTTCCAACAAGATTTGGTCCATATCAGTTAAATTATAGAAAGGTGAGCAGAATGGATGTTGGTGACAAGGAGAGAAACTGGAATCCTGATAGGAGTATCAGAACTGGAAGGGAAATGAATATCTGAGTGTGTGGTCCAGGGCTTATGGAGGGAGCAAGCTTTCTTTTTTCAGTCAGTGACTAAAGGAAAGGTTTGCCTGTTGGCAGGAAGAGGAAGTCAGAATAGAGGTGTTTCGGGGTAGGTTTGTTTAGAACAGAAATCAAAGACCTACTTTTCTGTGAGAAAGGACATCTGCAAATGAGATGCTGTTTCTGCAACTTTCATTGTTCCTTACTCTCCTCCCAGGTGGTGACAATGAAGAGGGTAAGAGCTCTTATCCAGGAAGGTGCGTGTGTGTGTGTGTGCACGTGCATGCATGCATGTGTGCCTGTGTAATGGTTTCCCCAAGCTGGAGATTGAGAGTTATCAGCCCCGTTCCATTCTAAGTATCCCTGACTCCAGGCCTCTGTGCTGTCTTGAAGGCTGCATATAACTAACTCTTGGGACCCTGGGGCAGCCAAATGTTCACTGAGATATCAATGGCTTGCCTTTTCTATTATATACCAAGTTTCCCCTCTTTGGTACCTTTCTTTCTCCATTCTCTCTCCTTCCCAATGTCCCTTCTCATTCTCTTTGTTCTTTTCCTACAGGTTTCCAGAAGCCAATATCCTTCTAATACATTTGGATTTTATGATTTTACAACCATCCCTGGGTACAAAATCTGGGCTCAGCTTAGTTGGGTGACTTGCAGACTCATGGCTGGAAAAGCAGCTCTCACACAGTCATTTACCTTTGGCCTTGGTCCAAGGGCAACTTCAACAATGAGGAGTTAATGGAACTGCAAAGTGTGTCTCACAGGAGATTCACTATAGTTTTGCAGGTATTTCACAACAATGCCAATCAGTGGCAACTTGAATGTAAGTTCAGTTCCCTCAGTGGGGATTGGGGATACAGTGCGAGGTGTGTGTGTGTGTGTGTATATCTCTGAGTTTCTTATTTCTCTAATATACATCCTCCAATCAATTTCCACTCAATTCTGAACCTTACCTCTCCCTACCATGGAACAGCAGTTGGGCAAGGTTCATAATCCAGACCCTGTCTTCCTATAATGTTCAAGACTTCTGCTACTTACTTATACATTTCCCTCTCATTGACTGCAGGCTTGTGGTTTATTATATTCCAACAGTGGTCACCTCTGACAGCCCCTTTCACTCAACTCTGACTAGATACCTTCAGTTTCCTCACTCTATGATGGACTCCTTAAAGTGTGACTTTCTTCCCCATTCAATCTCTTCAGCAATCTGTATTTACACACTCAATATAACCTATTGCATTCCACTCACTCTTGATTATTATACTCCCCACTGTCTCACTAAGTCCTTCCTTATTATGTTATTATCTATTATCTACATCCTTTATATTGCCTTCTTCAAACACTTCTCCTCATGCCATTCATCTCTTTCTCAATCTCCAACTACCACCAATTTCCTTTTCTTTGAACTTTTGTCAAGCCAATCTTGCTTCATTTCCTCAAATCTTCTAAACTTCTTCTTTCTGCTTCCAACATTTTTTGATTAACTTTTTCCTTTTAATGTCCTCTTTTCTCTGATTGGTAACTCCTCTTCCCTAGATCCCTTTGAAATACAGATAACAGAAGGCCATGAGTTGCATGCTGGTGAAGCCTCAATAGACTTTGTGTAGTTTGCTTATCAAGGATCAGAACTGCTGAGCTTCCAGACAAGTCATGTTGGTCAGCAGACTATTCAGCTTTTACAGACACACCCAGGAAATACATAAGCTGCTGAATGACATCTGCCCGTGTTTCCTCTTGGGTCTTCTTGAGGCAGGAAAGGCATATCTCCAGAGATGAGGTCAGTCCTGCACCCTCTCTCCACAAATTTTTTGTTCTAAAATCACACCTTCTCATCTTCCTAACAAGGAGCCAAGTGGGGGAGGGGATAATGGGTGACGACTGCTAACGGTGGGAAAAGTATGTCCATCTAAAATGACATGAAGCTCTGAACCTCTGAGTCTGTACTAGAATCCTCATCTGACTATTTTCTCTGTCCTATGCAGTAAGACAAGAGGCCTGGCTCTCCCTTGGCCCCAGTCCTGGCCCTGGCCATCTGATGCTGGTTTGTCATGCCTCTGGCTTCTACCCAAAGCCCATTTGGGTGATATGGATGCGGGGTGAGCAGGAGCAATAGGGCACTCAGAAAAGTGATGTCTTGGCTAAAGCTGATGGGACGTGGTATCTTCGGGTTTCCTTGGATGTGGAAGCCAGTGAGGCATCTGGCCTGAGTTGCCGGGTGAGGCACAGCAGTCTAGGAGGCCAGGACATCATCCTCTACTGGGGCGAGGAGGAACTGGAGCCCCGCTGGGATGGGAATAGGTGGTCCTCAAGCAAAGAAGGAGAGCTAGATGAAAAATTGGGGGATTCTAGGGACTTCAGACCCAAAAGGAATAAAAATAAGAAATACGGGAGTTGAAAATGAGAGCCCCATAGATATAGGAAGGAGGTTAGATGGAGTCATCTCTGATGAGGGATAGGAGAGGAAATAGGGAAGAAGGAGATCGTTGAGGCAGATACTTGAATAACAAATGAAGAGCACAGAAATGCAGTAAAACAGTGGGTCGGTTTGAGAGGACACCCTTGTGTGCACATCCATCCGCAGATCATCACTGGTCTGTGGGTTGGATCATTTTGACAGTGATTGTGCCCTTGGTACTCCTAACAGGTCTTGTATTTTGGCTTAGGAAGCACTGGTGAGTTTTTGTGTCCGTTTTTCCTACCCTTTCCCTCAGTCTCCACTTGCTTGCCCATCTTTTTTTTCTCTCTCTTTTCTCAGTTTTCCTCCTCCCAGCCCCTTTCTTCTTATCTATCAGCCCCTTCCTTCTCACCTCCATCCCATGTAGAATGACTTCCATCTCTATGCTCATCAGGACACGCTGTGAACCCCCAAGCACTCTTCTCCCTTTGGAAAGAGATCCCAGCAGCTCAAGAGCTCAGGACACATGTAGACATAGGACAGTGATGATGACCTTTCCACTCTCCTTGTATACCTGTTTTGGTTGTTGTTTATTTCTACCTAATGATTGATATAAGTTAAATGTAATTTTGCAGAATTATTTTTCTATCCTGTGTCATATGGCTTTAAAATTCATAATTTAAATTCTGAATGGAATTAAGCCCAAGGGCCCTTCATGTATTTAGATGTGAATAGACCATCATGCTTATTTCAGATATCACTTCCTGAAGAAGAGCTTCCCTGATTCACAAGTGGGAGCTGTCTCTGCTTCATCTAAAGTGCTATCACAATTTAACTGGATTTTGCTAAATCTTCTCCCCATTTTAGACCTTTTGTTGTGGCTATTTAAGTTCCTTTTCCCTTTTAATTTTTAAGCTTTTTGAGAGCAACATCCACGTCTTTTTACTATTTGTATCCCTGTCAAATTGTCTTACCTGCTTGCACTATGCTCTCAGTAAAAGTCTGTGTTGAGTTTGCAACAAATTTATATTCTTCTAAAACTCTTTTACTTTCTGCCATCTTTGTTGTGTTGAGACATCTGATGCTTGTCTGGTTAGAAGTCTCACTTTGGCAAGAAATTTTGCACTTTCCTAGTTATTTAGTGATTTCTTTGAGTCAAAACAGATGCAATTTTCCATTGACCGCTCTTTTAAAAAAAATTTTTGTTTTACTGAAGTATAGTTGATTTCCAATGTTGTGTGAATTTCTGCTCTAGAGCAGTGTGATTTAGTTATATATATACACATATATATATACATATATAAAAGAATATTAGAATAAATATATTTCATATTACATATATTTTATTTATTTATAATATATTAATTATTATATATCACTTAATTAATATATATTAATATATATTTCATATTCTTTTCCATCATGGTTTATCACATGGAATCGTGGTCTATTGAATACAGCTTATATCATTATATCACTTATATCATGGTTTATTGAATATAGTTCCCTGTGATATGCAACAAGACCTTGTTTATCCATTCTATAAACAGTGGTTTGCATTTGCTAACCCCAAAATCTCAGTCCATCCCTCACTACTCTGTCTCCCCCTTGCCAATCACAAATCTATTCTGTATGCTTTAGAGTCTGTTCCTATTTTGTAGATAAATTCATTTGTGTCATAGTTTAGATTCCACACATAAGAGATATCACATCGTATTTCTATTTCTCTTTCTGACTTACTTAACTCAGTATGATAAGCTGTAGGTCCATCCACGTTGCTGCAAATTGCATTATTTCATTCTCTTTTTGTGGTTGAGTAGCGTTTCATTATATACATGTACCACATCTTTATTCATTCATCTGTTGATGGACATTTATGTTGTTTTCATATCTTGGCTATTGTAGGTAGTGCTACTCTGAACATAGAGGTGCATGTGTCTTTCTGGATTAGAGTTTTGTCTGGGTACATGCCCAGGAGTTGGACTGCCAAATCATGCTACTGCTAAGTCACATCAGTCGTGTCTGACTTTGTGCGACCCCACAGACAGCAGCCCACCAGGCTTCTCTATCCCTGGGATTCTCCAGGCAAGAATACTGGAGTGGGTTGCCATTTCTTTCTCCATTGTCTGGAAGGTAATCAAAAGTAATTAAACCCAGAAGCAAGCTGAGAAAAAAGAAAAAAACAAAACAAAACAAAACAACAACAACAACAAAAACACAAACCCTAAAAACCCCAGAACTACTTCAATCATAAGACAGCTCTAATTTTAATTTTTGATGAACCTTCAGACTTTCCTCTGACCATTCTTATTATCTAACTCTGGAAGCCTATTGGTGTGAAAATTTTGCCCCAAGTGTTTAAACAGAAAGAAGAAGGTGGAATATAGGCTCTAATTATTCAGGGTGGCTTAGGGACAGGTAGCAGAACTTGTTAGAAATATCAAGCCTTTCAATTCTGGTTTCCTCAGTGTGTATGCCCAGCAGTGGGATTGCTGGGTCATAAGGCAGTTCTATTTCCAGTTTTTAAAGGAATCTCCACACTGTTCTCCATAGTGGCGGTACTAGTTTGCATTCCCCCCAACAGTGTAAGAGGGTTCCCTTTTCTCCACACCCTCTCCAGTATTTATTGCTTGTAGACTTTTGTATCACAGCAAAACCAATACAATATTGTAAAGTTTAAAAAAAAAATTTAAAAAAAAGAAAAAAAAAAAGAAATATCAAGCCTTGAGTCAATGGACTTCATCTAGTAGGTCTACAGGTGTAAAGTAGAAACTTTCCAAAGAGGAACAAAAAGAAGACAAATCTACATTTGGAACACTGGCATCAATGGCAGACACCCCCAGAAAGATCCATCTGACAAAGCAGAATGGTCATCACCCCTTTTTTCCATAATACTGTGGAATGGACTTTAACAGTGCATTACTGTTGCAGAGAAGGAGTAATTGTTGCAGAGAAGAACTAATTTTGAATCCATGTTGGAAACTGTTTCTTTGACCTGTTTTTCACTGGTACTGTTATTGAGTTCAGTTCAGTTGCTCAGTCGTGTCCGACTCCCTGTGATCCCATGGACTGCAGCACACCAGGCCTCCCTGTCCATCACCAAAACTCAGGTGTATGGAGTTGGTGATGCCATCCAACCATCTCATCATCTGTCATCCCCTTCTCCTTCTACCTTCAACCTTTACCAGAATCAGGGTCTTTTCAAATGAGTCAGCTCTTTGCATCAGGTGGCCAAAGTATTTGAGTTTCAGCTTCAACATCAGTCCTTCCAGTGAACACTAAGGACTGATCTCCTTTAGGATGGACTGGTTGGATCCCCTTGCAGTCCTAGGGATTCTCAAGAGTCCTCTCCCACACCACAGTTCAAAAGCATCAATTCTTCAGCACTAAGCTTTCTTTATAGTCCAACTCTCACAACCATACATGACTACTGGAAAATCATAGCCTTGACTAGATGGAACTTTGTTGACAAAGTAACATCTCTGCTTTTTCTTTTCTTTTTTCTCTTTATTTTTTTGGAGGCTAATTACTTTACAATATTGTATTGGTTTTGCCATAGATTGACATGAATCCACCATGGGTGTACATGTGTTCCCCATCCTGAACCCCCTCCATTCCCCCTCCCCATCCCATCCCTCTGGGTCATCCCAGTGCACCAGCCCCGAGCACCCTGTATCATGCATCGAACCTGGACTGGCGATTCATTTCACATATGATAATATACATGTTTCAATGCCTTTCTCCCAAATCAAATGACCCTCGCCCTTTCCCACGGAGTCCAAAAAACTGTTCTATACATCTGTTTCTCTTTTGAGTTATTATTACCATTTTCTAAATTCCATATATTTGTGTCAGCATATTGTATTGGTGTTTTTCTTTCTGGCTTACTTCACTCTGTATAATAGGTTCCAGATTCATCCATCTCATTAGAACTGATTCAAATGTATTGTTTTTAATGGCTGAGTAATATTCCATTGTGTATATGTACCACAGCTTTCTTATACATTCACCCGCTCACGGACATCTAGGAGGCTTCCATGTCCTGGCTATTAAAAACAGTGCTGTGATGAACATTGGAGTACACGTGTCTCTTTCAATTCTGGTTTCCTCAGTGTGTATGCTCAGCAGTGGGATTGCTGGGTCATCAGATCAGATCAGTCGCTCAGCCGTGTCTGACTCTTTGCGACCCCATGAATCGCAGCATGCCAGGTCTCCCTGTCCATCACCAACTCCCAGAGTTCACTGAGACTCATGTCCATCAAGTCAGTGATGCCATGCAGCCATCACATCCTCTGTCGTCCCCTTCTCCTCTTGCCCCCAATCCCTCCCAGCATCAGAGTCTTTTCCAAGGAGTCAACTCTTCACATGAGGTGGACAAAGTACTGGAGTTTCAGCTTCAGCATCATTCCTTCCAAAGAAATCTCAGGGCTGATCTCCTTCAGAATGGACTGGTTGGATCTCCTTGCAGTCCAAGGGACTCTCAAGAGTCTTCCCAAAAACCACAGTTCAAAAGCATCAATTCTTCGGCACTCAGCCTTCTTCACAGTCCAACTCTCACATCCATATATGACCACAGGAAAAACCATAGCCTTGACTAGACGAACCTTTGTTGGCAAAGTAATGTCTGTGCTTTTGAATATGCTATCTAGGTTGGTCATAACTTTCCTTCCAAGGAGTAAGCGTCTTTTAATTTCATGGCTGCAGTCACCATCTGCAGTGATTTTGGAGCCCAGAAAAATAAAGTTTGACACTGTTTCCACTGTTTCCCCATCTATTTGTCATGAAGTGATGGGACCGGATGCCATGATCTTCATTTTCTGAATGTTGAGCTTTAAGCCAACTTTTTCACTCTCCACTTTCACTTTCATCAAGAGGCTGGGTCATATGGCACTTCTATTTCCAGTTTTTAAAGGAATCTCCACACTGTTCTCCATAGTGGCTGTACTAGTTTGCATTCCCACCAACGGTGTAAGAGGGTACCCTTTTCTCCACACCCCTTCTAGCATTTATTGCTTGTAAACTTTTGGATAGCAGCCATTCTGACTGGTGTGAAATGGTACCTCATTGTGGTTTTGATTTGCATTTCTCTAATAATGAGTGATGTTGAGCATCTTTTCATGTGTTTGTTAGCCATCTGTATGTCTTCTTTGGAGAAATGTCTGTTTAGTTCTTTGGCTCATTCTTTGATTGGGTCATTTAGTTTTTTGGAATTGAGCTGCAGGAGTTGCTGGTATTTTTTTGAGATGCATTCTTTGTCAGTTGCTTCATTTGCTATTATTTTCTCCCATTCTGAAGGTGTCTTTTCACTTTGCTTATAGTTTCCTTTGTTGTGCAAAAGCTTTTAATTTTAATTTGGTCCCATTTGTATATTTTTGCTTTTTTCCCAAATATTCTGGGAGGTGGGTCATAGAGGATCCAGCTGTGATTTACGTCGGAGAGTGTTTTGCCTATGTTTTCCTCTAGGAGTTTTATAGTTTCTGATCTTACGTTTAGATCTTTAATCCATTTTGAGTTTGTTTTTGTGTATGGTGTTAGAAAGTGTTCTAGTTTCTTTCTTTTTCTTTTTTTTTTCTTTTTTTTACAAATGGTTGACCAGTTTCCCCAGCACCACTTGTTAAAAAGATTGTCTTTTCCCGATTGTATATTCTTGCCTCTTTTGTCGAAGATAAGGTGTTCATAGGTGTGTGGATTTATCTCTGGGCTTTCTATTTTGTTCCATTGATCTATATTTCTGTCTTTGTGCCAGTACCATACTGTCTTGATGACGGTGGCTTTGTAGTAGAGCCTGAAGTCAGGCAGGTTGATTCCTCAGGTCCCATTCTTCTTTCATAAGGTTGCTTGGGCTATTTGAGGTTTTTTGTATTTCCATACAAATTGTGAAATTATTTGTTCAAGCTCTGTGAGAAATACCATTGGTAGCTTTATAGGGATTGCATTGATTCTATAGATTGCTTTGGATAGTATACTCATTTTCAACTATATTGATTCTTCCAATCCATGAACATGGTCTATTTCTCCATCTATTAGTGTCCTCTTTGATTTCTTTCACCAGTGTTTTCTATATATAGGTCTTTTGTTTCTTTAGGTAGATTCATTCCTAAGTATTTTATTCATTTTGTTACAGTGGTGAATGGAATTATTTCCTTAATTTCTCTTTCTGTTTTCTCCTTGTTAGTGTATAAGAATGCAAGGGATTTCTGTGTGTTGATTTTACATTCTACAACTTTACTATATTCATTAATTAGCTCTAGTAATTTACTGGTGGAGTCTAAAGGGTTTTCTATGTATAGGCTCATGTTGTCTGCAAGCAGTGAGAGTTTTACTTCTTTTCCAATCTGGATTACTTTTATTTCTTTTTCTGCTCTGATTGCTATGGCTAAAACTTCCAAAACTATGTTGAATAGTAGTGGTGAGAGAGAGCACCCTTGTCTTGTTCCTGACTTTAGGGGAAATGCTTTCAATTTTTCACCATTGAAGATAATATTTGCTGTGGGTTTGTCATATATAGTTTTTTATTATGTTGAGGTATGTTCCTTCTATTCCTGATTTCTGGAGGCTTTTTTCTTTTTTTATCATAAACAGGTGTTGAATTTTGTCAAAGGCTTTCTCTGCATCTATTGAGATAATCATATGGCTTTTATTTTTCAATTTGTTAATGTGGTGTATTACATTGATTTGCGGATATTGAAGAATCCTTGCATCCCTGGGATAAAGCCCACTAGGTCATGATGTATGACCTTTTAAATATGTTGTTGGATTCTGTTTCCTAGAATTTTGTTAAGAATTTTTGCATCTATGTTCATCAGAGATATTGGCTTGCAGTTTTCTTTTTTTGTGGCGTCTTTGTCAGTTTTTGGTATTAGGGTGATGGTGGCCTCATAGAATGAGCTTGGTAGTTTACCTTCCTCTGCAATTTTCTAGAAGAGTTTGAGTAAGTTAGGTGTTAGCTCTTCTCTAAATTTTTTGTAGAATTCAGCTGTGAAGCCATCTGGTCCTGGGCTTTTTTTTTTGTTTGTTTGCTGGAAGATTTCTGATTACAGTTTCAATTTCTGTGCTTGTGATGTGTCTGTTAAGATTTTCCATTTCTTCCTGGTTCAGTTTTGGAAAGTTGTACTTTTCTAAGAATTTGTCCATTTCTTCCAAGTTGTCCATTTTATTGGCATATAGTTGCTGAAAGTAGTCTCTTATGATCCTTTGTATTTCTGTGTTGTCTGTTGTGATTTCTCCATTTTAATGTCTAATTTTGTTGATTTGATTTTTCTCCCTTTGTTTCTTGATGAGTCTGGCTAATGGTTTGTCAATTTTATTTAACCTCTCAAAGAACCAACTTTTGCCTTTGTTGATTATTGCTATGATCTCTTTTGTTTCTTTTGCGTTTATTTCTGCCCTAATTTTTAAGAATTCTTTCCTTCTACTAATCACTACAGCCATGAAATTAAAAGACGCTTACTCCTTGGAAGGAAAGTCATGACCAACCTAGATAGCATATTCAAAAGCACAGACATTACTTTGCCAACAAAAGTTCGTGTAGTCAAGGCTATGGTTTTCCTGTGGTCATGTATGGATGTGAGAGTTGGACTGTGAAGAAGGCTGAGCACCAAAGAATTGATGCTTTTGAACTGTGATGTTGTAGAAGACTCTTGAGTCCCTCAGACTGCAAGGAGATCCAACCAGTCCATTCTGAAGGAAATTAGCCCTGGGATTTCTTTGGAAGGAATGATGTTGAAGCTGAAACTCCAGTACTTTGTCCACCTCATGTGAAGAGTTGCCTCCTTGGAAAAGACAATGATGCTGGGAGGGATTGGGGGCAGGAGGAGAAGGGGACGACAGAGGATGAGATGGCTGGATGGCATCACTGACTCAATGGACATGTTTCTGGGTGACCTCCAGGAGTTGGTGATGGACAGGGAGGCCTGGCGTGCTGCGATTCATGGGGTCACAAAGAGTCGGACACGACTGAGTGACTGAATTGAACTGAACTGAACTAACGCTGGGGTTCTTCATTTCTTCCATTTCTGGTTGCTTTAGGTGTAGAGTTAGGTTACTTATTTGACTTTTTTCTTGTTTATTCAGGTAACCCTGTATTGCTATGAACCTTCCCCTTAGTACTGCTTTTACAGTGTCCCATAGATTTTGGGTTGTCGTGTTTTCATTTTCATTCATTTCTATGCATGTTTTGATTTCTTTTTTGATTTCTTCTGTGATTTGTTGGTTATTCAGCAGCGTGTTGTTCAGCCTCCATATGTTGGAATTTTTAATAGTTTTTCTCCTGTAATTGAGATCTAATCTTACTGTATTGTGGTCAGAAAAGATGCTTGGAATGAGTTCATGTTTTTTTTTGAATATACCAAGGCTAGATTTATAGCCCAGGATGTGATCTATCCTGGAGAAGGTTCCATGTGCACTTTAGAAAAAGGTGAAATTCATTGTTTTGGGGTGAAATGTCCTATAAATATCAATTAAGTCTAACTGGTCTATTGTATCATTTAAGGTTTGTGTTTCCTTGTTAATTTTCTGTTTAGTTTATCTATCCATAGGCGTGAGTGGGGAATTAAAGTCTCCCATTATTATTGTTTTACTGTTTATTTCCCCTTTCATACTTGTTAGCACTTGCCTTACATATTGTGGTGCTCCTATGTTGGGAGCATATATATTCATAATTGTTATCTCTTCTTCTTTGGTTGATCCTTTGACCATTATGTAGTGTCCTTCTTTGTCTCTTTTCACAGCCTTTGTTTTAAGGTCTATTTTATCTGATATGAGTATTGCTACTCCTGCTTTATTTTGGTCTCTATTTGCATGGAATATCTTTTTCTAGCCCTTCATTTTCAGTCTATGTGTCCCCTGTTTAGAGGTGGGTCTCTTGTAGAAAACATATATAGGGATCTTGTTTTTTTTATCCATTCAGCCAGTATTTGTCTTTTGGTAGGGCATTCAACCCATTTACATTTAAGGTAATTATTGATACGTATGATCCCATTGCCATTTACTTTATTGTTTTGGGTTCTAGTTTATACACCCTTTCTGTGTTTCCTGTCTAGAGAAGATCTTTAGCATTTGTTGGAGAGCTGGTTTGGTGGTGCTGAATTCTCTCAGCTGTTGCTTGTCTGTAAAGCTTTTGATTTCTCCTTCATATTTGAATGGTATCCTTGCTGGGTGCGGTAATCTGGGCAGTAGGTTATTTTCTTTCATCACTTTATGTCTTGCCATTCTCTTCTGGCCTAAAGAGTTTCTATTGAAAGATCAGCTGTTATCCTTATGGGAATTCCCTTGTGTGTTATTTGTTGTTTTTCCCTTACTGCTTTTAATATTTGTTCTTTGTGGTTGATCTTTGTTAATTTGATTAATATGTGTCTTGAGGTGTTTCGCCTTGGGTTTATCTTGTTTGTGACTCTCTGGGTTTCTTGGTCTTGGGTGACTATTTCCTTCCCCATTTTACGGAGGTTTTCAATTATTATCTCCTCAAGTATTTTCTCATGGCCTTTGTTTTTGTCTTCTTCTGGGATTCCTATGATTTGAATGTTGGGGCATTTAACATTGTCGCAGAGGTCTCTGAGCTTGTCCTCATTTCTTTTAATTCTTTTTTCTTCTCTTTTTCGTTTATTTCTACCATTCTATCTTCTGTTCACTAATTCTATCTTCTGCCTCCATTTTTCTACTGTTGGTTCCCTCCTGAGTGTTTTTGATCTCATTTGTTGCATTATTCATTATATATTGGCTCTTTTTTTGTTTCTTCTAGGTCCTTGTTAAACATTTCTTGCATCTTCTCAATCCTTGTCTCCAGGCTATTTATCTGTAACTCCATTTTATTTTCAAGATTTTGGATCATTTTCACTATCATTATTTGGAATTCTTTATCAGGTAGAGTCCCTATCTCTTCCTCTTTTGTTTGATTTGGTGGGCATTTATCGTGTTCCTTTACCTGCTAAATATTTCTCTTTCTTTTCATTTTGTTTATATTGCTGTCCTGGGATGGCCTTCTGTATTCTGGACGTTTGTGATTCCTTTTTATTATGGAGGTTCCTTGCTGTGGGTGGGGTTGGACGTGTGGCTTGTCAAGGTTTCCTGGTTAGGGACGCTTGTGTCAGTGTTTTGGTGGGTAGAGCTGATTTCTTCTCTCTGGAGTGCAATGAAGTGTCCAGTAATGAGTTTTGAGATGTCAGTGGGTTTGGTGCGACTTTGGGCAGCCTGGATATTGATGCTCAGGGCTATGTTCCTGTGTTGTTGGAGAATTTGTGTGGTATGTCTTTCTCTGAAACTTGTTGGCCCTTGAGTAGTGCTTGATTTCAGTGTAGGTAAGGTGGTGTTTGATGAGCTCCTGTTGATTAATGTTCCCTGGATTCAGGAGTTCCCTGGGGCTCTTAGGATTTGGACTTAAGCCTCCTGTTTCTGGTTTTCAGTCTTATCCTTAGAGTAGCCTCAAGACTTCTCCATCTATACAGCACCGATGATAAAACATTTAGGTTAATGATGAAAAGTTTCTCTACAGTGAGGAACACCTGGAGAGGTAACACAGAGTTACATGGAGAAGAGAAGAGGGAGGAGGGAGATAGAGGTGACCAGGAGGAGAAGAGGGGGAATCAAAAGAGGAGAGAGCAAGCTAGCCAGTTATCACTTCTCTATGTGCTATCCACAGTCTGGACCCCTCAGAGATGTTCATGGAGTTACAGAGAGAAGAGAAGAGGGAGGAAGGAGACAGAGGTGGTCAGGAGGATAAAAGGGGGAATCAAAAAGAGTGACAGTTCCAGCCAGTAATCAGTTCCCTAGGTGTTCTCCACAACCTGGAACACCCAAAGAGATTCACAGAGTTGGGTAGAGAAGAGAAGGAGGAGGGAGGAGATAGAGGTGACCTGGTGGAGAAAAAGGAGAGTCCAAAAGGGGGGAGAGCAATCCAGCCAGTAATATGGCTCCCAAGTAAAAATGGGTACTGAAGATTGGGTTCTTAAAGGTACAAAATTGATAATAAATACCAAAAAGCAAAGATTAAAAATCTAGAGTAGAGTTAGATTCTCAAAAATACAATATTAAGGGCGGTCCTAAGATGGCAGAGGAATAGGACAGGGAGACCACTTTGTCCCCCAGAAATTCATCAAAAGGACATTTAAACGCTGAGTAAATTCCACAAAACAACTTCTGAATGTCGGCAGAGGACATCAGGCACCCAGAAAAGCAGCCCATTGTCTTCGAAAGGAAGTAGGAAAAATATAAAAGACAAAAAAAGAGACAAAAGAGGTAGGGATAGATCTCCGTCCCAGGAAGGGAGTCTTAAAAAGAGAGAAGTTTCCAAACACCAGGAAACACTCATTGCCGAGTCTGTGGCGAGCCTTGGAACCTCAGAGAGCAACATAACAGAGAGGAAAAATAAATAAATAATTAAAACTCACAGATTACGAGCCCAAAGGTAACTCCCCCAGCGGAGAAGCAGCGCAGACGCCTGCACCTGCCACTAGCAAGTGGGGACTGGGCAGGGAGGCGCGGGCTGCATTGCTTAGAGTAAGGATCGGGCCTGAATGCCCCGAGGGCAATCTGAGGGAACAACTCAGGCTAGCAAACCAGACTGTGGGATAGCTACCACGTGAAAAGCCCTACCTAAGACACTGCCAGGCCCGTGCACAGAACAAAGGACTGAACAGAACCAGCTGGCTGCAGACCATCCCTCTCGTGTGACAGGCAGCCAGAGCCAGAAGGGGGCAATTGCAGCCCCAGAAAGACATTACCTACCAAACTGCAAGCAGGCTTCTTTGTTAACTAAGACTTCTTGGGCTTCTGGACAGTCAACATCTGCCTGAGAAGGTCCCCGGTTGTACACCCAGAAAACCGAGCGGCAGGGAAAGGGGGAGATGGTAAGTTGCAGCGACCACGCTTGCCAAACACCTCATCACCTGAGCTACTCGGACCTGGGAAGGGCACAAAACGCAGGCCCAATGGAGTCTGTGCCTCTGAGGACTACCCTAGTGCCTGAACCTGAGCGGCTTAGACCTGTGAGGTGCATGCAGCCCAGTGCAGGCCTCGGATGGTTCCTGGTGGAGCACCCTAGAGCCTGAGCTGTGTGGGCAGGGAGGGGACATGTGCTGTGAGTGTGGACAGGCCCAGTGTGGCTGAGACACTGCGAGCACATGCCAGTGTTATTTGTTTGCAGCATCCCTCCCTCCCCACAGCGCAACTGAACAAGTCAGCCTAAAAAAATGTCCACCGCTGCCCCCCTTGTGTCAGGGCAGAAATCAGACACTGAAGAGACCAGCAAACAGAAGAAGCTAAAACAGAGGGAACCGCCTTGGAAGTGACAGGTGCAATAGATTAAAACCCTGTAGTTAGTACCAACTACTAGGAAGGGGCCTATAGATCTTGAGAAATACAAGCCAGACCAAGGAACTATCCGAAAATAAACTGACCCCACACTGCCTGCAACAACACCAGAGAAAGTCCTACATATGTTTTTACTATTTTTATGATCATTTTTTTTAATTAAAAAATTTTGTTAAGTCCTCTATTACTCCTTTAATTTTCATTTTTATAACCTAGTATTACTTTACACAAAAAAGACCCCATTTTCTAAAGCAAACTTCATATACATATTTTTTAAAATAATTTTTGTGACTGTTTTTTTTTTCTTCTTCATTTTTTCTTTAATATCATATTTTTGAAAATCCAACCTCTACTCTAGATTTTTAATCTTCGCTTTTTGGTATTTGTTATCAATTTTGTACCTTTAAGAACCCAATCTTCAGTACCCATTTTTACTTGGGAGTGAGATTACTGGCTTTACTGCTCTCTCCCCCTTTGGACTCTCCTTTTTTTCCACCAGGTCGCCTCTGTCTCCTCTCTCCCCCTTCTCTTCTCTACCCAACTCTGTGAATCTCTGTGTGTTCCAGATGATGGAGAATACTTCAGGAACTGATTACTGGCTGGATCTCTCTCCTTTTCATTCCCCCCTTTTATCCTCCTGACCACTTCTGTCTCCTTCCTCCCTCTTCTCTTCTCTGTATAACTCCATGAACATCTCTGAGCGATCCAGACTGTGGAGCGCACATAAGGAAGTGATAACTGGCTAGCTTGCTCTCTCCTCTTTTGATTCCACCTCATCTCATTCGCTGGTGGTTCAGATGGTAAAGCATCTGTCTGCAATGCAGGAGACCCGGGTTCGATCCCTGGGTTGGGAAGATCCCCTGGAGAAGGAAATGGCAGCCCACTCCAGTATTCTTGCCTGGAAAATCCCATGGACGGCAGAGCCTGGAAGGGTACTATCCATGGGGTCGCAAAGAGTCAGACATGAGTGAGTGAAGGGAAGATCAAGAAGATCATTTCATTCGGGTCACATCTAACTCTCTCCTCCCTCTTCTCTTCTCCATGTAACTATGTGAACCTCTCTGTGTGTCCCTCACTGTGGAGAAACTTTTCCTCTTTAACCTAGATATTTTATCAACAGTGCTGTATGGAAGAAGTCTTGAGACTACTGTAAAAATAAGACTGAAAACCAGAAGCAGGAGGCTTAAGTCCAAATCTGAGAACATCAGAGAACTTCTGACTCCAGGGAACATTAATCGACAGGAGCTTATCAAACGCCTCCATGCTGCTGCTACTGCTGCTGCTAAGTCGCTTCAGTCGTGTGCGACTCTGTGCAACCCCATAGACGGCAGCCCACCAGGCTCCCCCATCCCTGGGATTCTCCAGACAAGAACACTGGAGTGGGTTGCCATTTCCTTCTCCAATGCATGAAAGTGAAAGTGAAGTTGCTCAGTCGTGTCCGACTCTTAGCGACCCCATGGACTGCAGCCCACCAGGCTCCTCTGTCCATGGGATTTTCCAGGCAAGAGTATTGGAGTGGGGTGCCAATGCCTTCTCCGAACGCCTCCATACCTACACTGAAACCAAGCACCAACCAGGGGCCAACAAGTTCCAGAGCAAGACATACCACACAACACAGGAACACAGCCCTGAGCTTCAATATACAGGCTGACCAAAGTTACTCCAAATCCATTGACATCTCATAACTCATTAGTGGACACTTCATTGCACTTCAGAGAGAAGAAATCCAGCTCCGCCCACCAGAACATGGACACAAGCTTCCCTAACCAAGAAACCTTGACAAGCCACCGATACAACCCCACCCACAGGAAACTCCACAATAAAAAAACTCCACAAACTGCCAGAATATAGAAACTCCACAATAAAAAACTCCACAAACTGTCAGAATACAGAAAGGCCACCCCAAACACAGCAATATAAAAAGATGAAGAGACAGAGGAATACCCAGCAGGTAAAGGAACAGGATATATGTCCACCAAACCAAACCAAAGAGGAAGAGGTAGGGAATCTACCTGATAAGGAACTCTGAATAATGATAGTGAAAATGATCCAAAACCTTGAAATTAAAATGGAATCACAGATAAATAGCCTGGAGACAAGGATTGAGAAGATGCAAGAAAGGTTTAACAAGGACCTAGAAGAAATAAAAAAGAGTCAATATATAATGAATAATGCAATAAATGAGATCAAAAACACGCTGGAGGCAACAAATAGTAGAATAACAGAGGCAGAAGATACAATTAGTGAAGTAGAAGATAGAATGGTAGAAATTAATGAATCAGAGAGGGAAAAAGAAAAATGAATTAAAAGAAATGAGGACAATATCAGAGACCTCCAGGACAATATTAAATGCCACAACATTCAAATCATAGGAGTCATAGAAGAAGACAAAAAGAAAGACCATGAGAAAATACTTGAGGAGATAATAGTTGAAAATTTCCCTAAAATGGGGAAGGAAATAGTCACCCAAGTCCATGAAACCCAGAGAGTCCCAAACAGGATAAACCCAAGGCGAAACACCCCAAGACACATATTAATCAAATTAACAAAGATCCAACACAAAGAACAAATATTAAAAGCAGCAAGGAAAAAACAACAGATAACACACAAGGGGATTCCCATAAGAATAACAGCTCATCTTTCAATAGAAACTCTTCAGACCAGGAGGGAATGGCAGGACATACTTAAAGTGATGAAAGAAAATAACCTACAACCCAGATTACTGTACCTAGCCAGGATCTCATTCAAGTATGAAGGAGAAATCAAAAGCTTTTCAGACAAGCAAAAGCTGAGAGAATTCAGCGCCACCAAACCAGCTCTCCAACAAATGCTAAAGGATCTTCTCTAGACAGGAAACACAAAAAAGGTGTATAAATTCGAACCCAAGATAATAAAGTAAATGGCAATGGGATCATACTTATCAATAATTACCTTAAACGGTAATTTAAGGTATTTAAATGGGTTGAATGCCCTACCAAAAGACAAAGACTGGATGAATGGATACAAAAACAAGACCCCTATATATGTTGTCTACAAGATACCCACCTGAAAACAGGGGACACATAGAGACTGAAAGTGAAGGGCTGGAAAAAGTTATTCCATGCAAATAGAGACCAAAAGAAAGCAGGAGTAGTAATATTTATATCAGATAAAATAGACTTTAAAACAAAGGCTGTGAAAAGAGACAAAGAAGGACACTACATAATGATCAAAGGATCAATCCAAGAAGAAGAGATAACAATTATAAATACATATGCACCCAACATAGGAGCACCGCAATATGTAAGACAAATGCTAACAAGTATGAAAGGGGAAATAAACAATAACAAAATAATAGTGAGAGACTTTAATACCCCACTCACATCTATGGATAGATCAACTAAACAGAAAACTAACATGGAAACACAGACTTTAAATGATACAATGGACCAGTTGCTCCTGCTGCTGCTGCTAAGTTGCTTCAGTCATGTCTGACTCTGTGCGACCCCATAGACGGCAGCCCACCAGGCTCCACCATCCCTGGGATTCTCCAGGAAAGAACACTGGAGTGGGTTGCCATTTCCTTCTCCAGTGCATGAAAGTGAAAAGTGAAGTCGCTCAGTCGCTCAGTCGTGTCCGACTCTTTGTCACCGCATGGACTGAAGCCTACCAGGCTCCTCCGTCTATGGGGTTTTCCAGACAAGAATGCTGGAGTGGGTTGCCATTGCCTTCTCCAAATGGGCCAGTTAGACTTAATTGATATCTATAAGACATTTCACACCAAAACAGTGAATTTCACCTTTTTGTCAAGTACACACGGAATCTTCTCCAGGATAGATGACATCCTGGGCCATAAATCTAGCCTTGGTAAATTCAGAAAAATTGAAATCATTCCAAATATCTTTTCTGATCACAATGCAGGAAGATTAGATGTCAACTTCAGGAAAAAAGCTCTTGAAAGTACAGACATATGGAGGCTAAACAACAGACAACCAACAAATCACAGAAGAAATAAAAAAAGAAATCAAAATATGCATAGAAAAGAATGAAAATGAAAACACAACAATCCAAAACTTATGGCACCCAGTAAAAGCAGTGCTAAGGGGAAGGATCATAGCAATCCAAGCCTACCTCAAGAAACAAGAGAAAAGGCAAATAAATAATCTAACTCTACACCTAAAGCAAATAGATAAGGAAGACATGAAGAACCCGAGATCATAAAAATTAGGGCAGAAATAAATGAAAAAGAAATAAAGGAGACCATAGACAAAATTTACAAAGCTAAAAGCTGGTTCTTTGAGAGATAACTAAAGTAGACAAACCATTAGCCAGACTCATCAAGAAACAAAGGGAGAAGAATCAAATCAACAAAATTAGAAATGAAAATGGATAAGTCACAACAGACAACACAGAAATACAGAGGATCATAAGAAACTACTATCAGCAACTATATGCCAATATAATGGACAACTTGGAAGAAATGGACAAATTCTTAGAAAAGTATAACTTTCCAAAACTGAACCAGGAAGAAATAGAAAATCTTAACAGACCCATCTGAAGCACAGAAATCAAAACTGTAATCTGAAACCTTCCAACAAACAAAAGCCCAGGACCAGACGGCTTCACAGCTGAATTCTACCAAAAATTTAGAGAAGAGCTAACACCTATCCTACTCAAACTCTTCCAGAAAATTGCAGAGGAAGGTACACTTCCAAACTCATTCTATGTGGCCACCATCACTCTAATACCAAAACCTGACAAAGATCCCACAAAAAAGAAAACTACAGGCCAATATCACTGATGAATATAGATGCAAAAATTCTTAACAAAATTCTAGCAAACAGAATCCAACAACATATTAAAAAGATCATACATCATGACCAAGTGGGCTTTATCCCAGGGATGCAAGGATTCTTCAATATATGCAGATCAATCAATGTGATACACCACATTAACAAATTGAAAAATAAAAACCATATGATTATCTCAATAGATGCAGAGAAAGCGTTTGACAAAATTCAACATCCATTTGTGATAAAAATCCTCCAGAATGTAGGAATAGAAGGAACATACTTCAACATAATGAAAACCGTATATGAGAAACCCACAGCAAACATTATCCTCAATGGTGAAAAATTGAAAGCATTTCCCCTAAAGTCAGGAACAAGACAAGGGTGCCTACTCTCACCACTACTATTCAACATAGTTTTGGAAGTTTAAGCCACAGGAATCAGAGGAGAAAAATAAATAAAAGGAATCCAGATTGGAAAAGAAAAGTAAAACTCTCACTGTTTGTAGATGACATGATCCTATACATAGAAAACCTTTTAGACTCCACCAGAAAATTACTAGAGCTAATCAATGAATTCAGTAAAGTTGCAGGATATAAAATTAACATACAGAAATCCCTTGCATTCCTATACAGTAACAATGAGAAAACAGAAAGAGAAATTAAGGAAACAATTCCATTCACCATTGCAACAAAAAGAACAAAATTCTTAGAAATGAATCTACCTAAAGAAACTAAAGACCTATATATAGAAAACTATAAAACATTGGTGAAAGAAATCAAAGAGGACACTAATAGATGGAGAAATATACCATGTTCATGGATTGGAAGAATCAATATAGTGAAAATGAGTATACTACCCAAATAATCTATAGATTCAATGCAATCCCTATCAAGATAACCAATGGTATTTTTCAGAGAACTAGAACAAATAATTTCACACTTTGTATGGAAATACAAAAAACCTTGAATAGCCAATGCAATCTTGAGAAAGAAGAATGGAACTCGAGGAATCAACCTGCCTGACTTCAGACTATACTGCAAAGCCACAGTCATCAAGACAGTATAGTTCTGACACAAAGACAGAAATATAGATCAATGGAACAAAATATAAAGCCCAGAGATAAATCTACACACCTATGGACACCTTATCTTTGACAAAGGAGGCAAGAATTTACAATGGAGAAAAGACAATCTCTTTAACAAGTGGTGCTGGGAAAACTGGCCAACCACTTGTAAAAGAATGAAACTAGAACACTTTCTAACACCATACACCAAAATAAACTCAAAATGGATTAAATACCTAAATGTAAGACCAGAAACTATAAAACTGCTAGAGGAAAACATAGGCAAAACGCTCTTCGACGTAAATCACAGCAGTATCCTCTATGACCCACCTCCCAGAATATTGGAAATAAAAGAAAAAATAAACAAATAGGACCTAATTAAACTTAAAAGCTTTTGCACAACAAAGGTAACTATAGGCAAGGTGAAAAGAAAGCCTTCAGAATGGGAGAAAATAACAGCAAGCAAATCAACTGACAAAGAACTAATCTCCAAAATATACAAGCAACTCCTGCAGCTCAATTCCAGAAAAATAAATGACCCAATAAAAAAAATGGGCCAAAGAACTAAAGAGACATTTCTTCAAAGAAGACATACAGATGGCTAACAAACACATGAAAAGATGCTCAGCATAACTCATTATCAGAGAAATGCAAATCAAAACCACAATGAGGTACCATCTCATGCCAGTCAGAATGGGTGCTATCAAAAAGTCTACAAACAATAAATGCTGGAAAGGGTGTGGAGAAAAAGGAACACTTTTATATTGCTGGTGGGAATGCAAACTAGTACAGCCACTATGGAGAACAGTGTGGAGATTCCTTAAAAACTGGAAATAGAACTGACATACAATCCAGCAATCCCACTGCTGGGCATACACACTGAGGAAACCAGAAGAGAAAGAGACAGGTGTACCCCAGTGTTCATCGCAGCACTGTTTACAATAGCCAGGACATGGAAGCAACCTAGAAGTCCATCGGCAGATGAATGGATAACAAAGCTGTGGTACATACACACAAGAATATTACTCAGCCAATAAAAAGAATGCATTTTAATCAGTTTTAATGAGATGAATGGAATTGGAGCCTATTATTACACAGAGTGAAAGAGAAGGCAATGGCACCCCACTCCAGTACTCTTACCTGGAGAATCCCTTGGACAGAGGAGCCCGGGCGCTAAGAGTCGGGCACGATTGAGCGACTTCACTTTCACTTTTCACTGTCATGCATTGGAGAAGGAAATGGCAACCCACTCCAGTGCTCTTGTCTGGAGAATGTCCAGGACGGGGGAGCCATGTGGGCTGCCGTCTATGGGGTCGCATAAAGTCGGACACGACTGAAGTGACTTAGAAGCAGCAGCAGCAGAGCAGCATACAGAGTGAAGTAAGTCAGAGAGAAAAACACCTATACAGTATATTATCGCATCAGTTCAGTTAAGTTCAGTCGCTCAGTCGTGTCCGACTCTTGGCAACCCCATGAATCACAGCACGCCAGGCCTCCCTGTCCATCACAAACTCCCAGAGTTCACTCAGACTCACGTCCATCGAGTCAGTGATGCCATCCAGCCATCTCATCCTCTGTCGCCCCCTTCTCCTCCTGCCCCTAATCCCTCCTAGCATCAGAGTCTTTACCAATGAGTCAACTCTTCGCATGAGGTGGCCAAAGTACTGGAGTTTCAGCTTTAGCATCATTCCTTCCAAAGAAATCCCAGGGCTGATCTCCTTCAGAATGGCCTGGTTGGATCTCCTTGCAGTCCAAGGGACTCTCAAGAGTCTTCCCAAAAACCACAGTTCAAAAGCATCAATTCTTCGGCACTCAGCCTTCTTCACAGTCCAACTCTCACATCCATACATGACCACAGGAAAAACCATAGCCTTGACTAGCCGGATCTTTGCTTGCAAAGTAATGTCTCTGCTTTAGAATATGCTATCTAGGTTGGTCATAACTTTCCTTTCAAAGAGTAAGCGTCTTTTAATTTGATGGCTGCAGTCACCATCTGTAGTGATTTTGGAGCCCCAAAAAATAAAGTCTGACACTGTTTCCACTGTTTCCCCATCTATTTGTCATGAAGTGGTGTGACCGGATGCCATGATCTTCGTTTTCTGAATGTTGAGCTTTAAGCCAACTTTTTCACTCTCCACTTTCACTTTCATCAAGAGGCTTTTTAGTTCCTCTTCACTTTCTGCCCTAAGGGTGGTGTCATCTGCATACCTGAGGTTATTGATATTTCTCCTGGCAATCTTGATTCCAGTTTGTGTTTCTTCCAGTACAGCGTTTCTCATGATATACTCTGCATAGAAGTTAAATAAACAGGGTGACAATATACAGCCTTGACGAACTCCTTTTCCTATTTGGAACCAGTCTGTTGTTCCATGTCCAGTTCTAACTGTTGCTTCCTGACCTGCAAACAGATTTCTCAAGAGGCAGGTCAGGTGGTCTGGTATTCCTATCTCTGTCAGAATTTTCCACAGTTTCTTGTGATCCACACAGCCAAAGGCTTTGGCATAGTCAATAAAGCGGAAATAGATGTTTTTCTGGAACTCTGTTGCTTTTTCCATGATCCAGCGGATGTTGGCAATTTGATCTCTGATTCCTCTGCCTTTTCTAAAACCAGCTTGAACATCTGGAAGTTCACAGTTCACGTATTGCTGAAGCCTGGCTTGGAGAATTTTGAGCATTACTTTAGTAGCATGTGAGATGAGTGCAATTGTGTGGTAGTTTGAGCATTCTTTGGTGTTGCGTTTCTTTGGGATTGGAATGAAAACTGACCTTTTCCATTCCTGTGGCCACTGCTGAGTTTTGCAAATTTGCTGGCATATTGAGTGTAGCACTTTCACAGCATCATCTTTCAGGATTTGAAATAGCTCAACTCGAATTCCATCACCTCCACTAGCTTTGTTCACAGTGATGCTTTCTAAGGCCCACTTGACTTCACATTCCAGGATCTCTGGCTCTAGGTGAGTGACCATACCATCGTGATTATCTGGGTCATGAAGATCTTTTTTGTACAGTTCTGCTGTGTATTCTTGCCACCTCTTCTTAATATCTTCTGCTTCTGTTAGGTCCATATCATTTCTGTCCTTTATCGAGCCCATCTTTGCATGAAATGTTCCCTTAGTATCTAATTTTCTTGAAGAGATCCCTAGTCTTTCCCATTCTGTTGTTTTCCTCTATTTCTTTGCATTGATCACTGAGGAAGGTTTTCTTATCTCTTCTTGCTATTCTTTGGAAAAATATAAGCATTCCGATGCTTATATCTTTCCTTTTTTCCTTCGCTTTTCGCTTCTCTTCTTTTCACAGCTATTTTTAAGGCCTCCCCAGACAGCCATTTTGCTTTTTTGCATTTCTTTTTCATGGGGATGGTCTTGATCCTTGTCTCCTGTACAATGTTACGAACCTCAGTCCATAGTTCATCAGGCACTCTATCTATCAGATCTAGGCCCTTAAATCTATTTCTCACTTCCACTGTATAATCATAAGGGATTTGATTTAGGTCATACCTGAATGGTCTAGTGGTTTTCCCTACTTTATTCAATTTCAGTTTGAATTTGGCAATAAGGAGTTCATGATCTGAGCCACAGTCAGCTCCAAGTCTTGTTTTTGCTGAGAGTATAGGGCTTCTCCATCTTTGGCTGCAAAAAATATAATCAATCTGATTTCGGTTTTGACCATCTGGTTATGTCCATGTGTAGAATCGTCTCTTGTGTTGTTGGGAGAAGATGTTTTCTATGATACTAGTATATATGGTAGTTATATAACTACCATATATTCTAGTATATCGCATGACCATTTTTTCCCAGGAAGTCCGGCTACCCATTTGGGTAAGATTAAGGCAATTTCTCCTTTTCTTTCTCCTCCAAAAGACAAGAACAGTGAGCCTTCTAGTTTTTTTAATTTCATGAGTTTATTCTTATTCACTACAAGGACCTATGGGAAAGTTACAAAGAATCCAGGATCTTACAAAGATCTTACAGTCATTACTTCTATGCTTTTTAATTTTATTCTTTTATAACAAAGTATAGGTATGTGGCAAACTGGTAGCAATGGGACAATTAAGCAACAGTGACAAAGCCTAATTTATAGGACTTTTGTAAGGATCCATATGAAAAATGCATATAAGGAACTTAATATAATCCTGGCATGTAGAAACTGCCCCCCAAATACTAACAATTGTAGTTTATATATAATAAGATCTATCCATGGGATTTCCCAGGCAAGAATACTAGTGTGGGTTGCCATTTCCTTCTCTAGGGGATCTTTCCAACCCAGGGATCACACCCACATCACCTGCATTGGCAAGCACATTCTTTACCACTGACCCACCAGGAAAGCTCCATTATTCCATTATGCTCCCTTTTCTTGACACCTAGGCTTTTCTGCAGATGACTTTCAAACTTTTGCCTGGGATTCTCACTAAGAAAAAAGGTTTTCCATCTTGTCCTAGTACATACAATTATTTCATAAGACAAGATTTACTTTTGCTATTTTTGATTCACTCTGATAGTTTCTGCTTTATATATATATATATACACCCCAGTCCAGTCTATTTCATTAAAACATAAATACTTGTAGTGACTCAATTAATTTCACAAGTTTTAATGAACTTTTCATTCTGGCTTGCAAAACACTGTTTTAGGGGAAATCTGAGAAGAGCAAACAAATATTTGCCTTCTGAATTCTTGGAGGCTGGATAAGAAGCATGTGATAGCAACTGACCTATCCGAGCAACTCCTTTCATATTACCACTGAAAACAAAATAGTAGAATGGCCAAAATCTGGAACACTGATAATACCAGGTGCTGGCAAGTGTAGGGAGCAGTAGATATCCTCGTTCATTGTCAGTGGGAATGCAAAATGGCATAGCCACTTGGGAGGACAGTTTGGCAGTTCCTTTCAAAATTAGACATACTCTTACCTTATGATCCAGCAGCTGTGCTCCTTGGAATTTACCCAAAGGAGTTAAAAACATATGCCCACACAAAACCCTGCACACAGATCATTATAGCAGCTTTATTTGTAATTGTCAGAGCTTGAAAACCATAAAGATGTCCTTCAGTAGGTGAATGGATATGTAAACTGTGGTACATCCAGATGGTGGAATACTATATAGCGCTAAAAAGAAATGGGTTATCAAGCCATGAAAAGATTTGGCTGAAATGCACATTACTAAGTTAAGGAAGCCAATTTGAAAAGGTTACATGCTGTGTGATTCCAACGATGTGACATTCTAGAAAAGGCAAAATTAAGCAGACAGTCAAAAGATCAGTGATTACTAGAGGTTGGAAGTGGGGGGAGGGAGGAATAGGCAGAAGCACAGAAGAGTTTTAGAAAATACTCTGTACACTAACATAATGATGTATTCATGTCTCTATGCTATGCTATGCTAAGTCACTTCAGTCGTGTCCAACTCTGTGTGACCCCATAGACGGCAGCCCACCAGCCTCCCCTGTCCCTGGGATTCTCCAGGCAAGAACACTGGAGTGGGTTTCCATTTCCTTCTCCAGTGCATGAAAGTGAAAAGTGAAAGTGAAGTCGCTAAGTCGTGTCCGACTCTTAGCGACCCCATGGACTGCAGCCTCCCAGGCTCCTCTGTCCATGGGATCTCTATACCTTTGTACAAATCCAGAGAATGTGTAACAACAGGAGTAATCCCCAAGGTAAACTATGGACTTTGAGGGATAAAGTTGTGTCAGTGTAGTTTCATCAGTTGTAAGAAATGTATCACTCTTATGGGGAATGTTGATAATGGCTATGCATATGTGGGGGGTAGTAGGTTATGGGAAATTGCTGTACCTTTCTCTCAGTTTTGCTTTAAACCTAAAACCACTCTAAAAGAATAAAGTATTATAACACAAAAAGAAAAGTGTGTTAAGTTCACACTTGGCAGTTTTGAAAGAGAAGACTTGAATTCACAAGACTAGTTTGGGAGCCTGCTAGGTAGACAGTGTTTGTGTGATGAGAGCCATAAAAAGGGCACATACACAAGGATCTACAGGAAAAGCAACTGCCAGTTAACTGGGATTGAGGGGGTGAGAGGTGGTGGGGAGAGGCATTTCTGAATTAAACATTAGAATTGGTGGATGATTGTAATTACCTGTAATGGGTCTGCCCATGTTGAAGAAGGGAGTGTGTTACTAGAAGAAATTGGATTAAGATTCAACTAAAAGATACCAAGTATCTACTATGTGCCAGAAATGTAAACACTTTATCTAATCTCCAACATAAACTCACATAAAATATTCACTTCATAAATGAGGAACCTGAGACTCAGAGATGTTAAATGACTTTCCCATAAAATGGAGAAGTTGGAAGTTGGATTTTTAACTCCTCTTTTTAGACTTTGCTAGTTCTCCATGTTTCTGTTTTTAAAAGTGATATGTGCTGTGCTTAGTGGCCCAGTGGTGTCCGACTTTTTCGACCCCGCTGGACTGTAGCCTGTCAGGCTTGTCTGTCAATGAGGATTCTCCAGGCAAGAATACTGGAGTGAGTTACCATGCCCTCCTCCAGGGAATCTTCCAAACCCAGGGATCGAACCCAGGTCTCCTGCATTGCAGGTGAATTCTTTACGAGTTGAGCTTCCAGGGAAGCCCAAAGGTGATATAGGGAAAGCTAATCAGATCTTGCTGCCTAATTTCTTTTAGTGTCATTACACAAAGTGGGCTGAAAAGCACATTATTGAATGCAGGGATATCTGGCCTTACTTTGAATATACCAAACCACTTCAAGCATAGCAGTGGATAAGACAAAGGAGTAAGACCCTTCGCCACTTCCCCCACCTCTGGTCAAGACTGAATTCTTGAGTAGTTAAGAACTTGACTCTGGGCTCAAATTCCATCTGTGCCATCTCAAACTGCATAACTTTTAGCAAGTTACTCTGCACTTCTAACTACAAGGTGATTAAAAAGAGTAACTAATATATCAGGCTGTTGTGAGATTCAAAAGAGAAAAAAAAATAAACGTAAAATGCTTACTGTAGTGATGGTGTGTGGAAACTGCTCAAGAAATATTTGCAGTTAAAGCGTTAGGAAGAGGCTACTTCACTTCCCTAAATTAGTTTCACTCATTGCTTTGAACCTTGGTTGACTTGTCACCTTCTCTAAAGCCTATACTGTGAATAAAACAGAAACTGACCAAAACGGGTATGGCCAGAGCAGTCATGGGAAAAACACAAAAGGCTTTTAAAAAAATGCTTCTGGATAGTGCTCTGCTGCTGCTGCTAAGTCGCTTCAGTCGTGTCCGACTCTGTGCGACCCCGTAGATGGCAGCCCACCAGGCTCCCCTGTCCCTGGGATTCTCCAGGCAAGAACACTGGAGTGGGTTGCCATTTCCTTCTTCAATGCATGAAAGTGAAAAGTGAAAGTGAAGTCACTCAGTCGTGTCCGACTCTTAGCGACCCCATGGACTGCAGCCTACCAGGCTCCTCCATCCATGGGATTTTCCAGCCAAGAGTACTGGAGTGGGGTGCCATTGCCTTCTCCAGAATAGTGCTCTGAATCCCTAGAATATTACAGGCACATTTACATTTGGAATGTGGGAGAATAACCGTCTCAGGAGCTGAAGTACAAGGTGGGGATGAAATGATGAATGGGAAAGAGGAAGGGAGAAGAAGTAGGAAAGGAAGGAGGAAGTAGATGATTCTGCTGTGTGTGGGTGAAGATGTGCAGCAGCCAGGAAGAGAGAAGAGGGGGAAAGATGGGAGAGGTAGAGAGATGGGGTAGGGGAGAAGGAAATGAGAATAATGAAAGATTCAAGAGATATTGGCAACATATGTTAAAAGAAATAACACATGTCAGTTGTAGCTATGTGTCTGTTACATCATGCTTACTTTTCAAAGGCATCTGCTTTGTGAATTGTGAGTCACCAAGGGATCATGGCATCTGGTCCCATCACTTCATGGGAAATAGATGGGGAAACAGTGGAAACAGTGTCAGACTTTATTTTTTGGGGCTCCAAAATCACTGCAAATGATGATTGCAGCCATGAAATTAAAAGACACTTACTCCTTGGGAGGAAAGTTATGACCAACTTAGATAGCATATTTAAAAGCAGAGATATTACTTTGCCAACAAAGGTCCATCTAGTCAAGGCTATGGTTTTTCCAGTAGTCATATGTGGATGTGAGAGTTGGACTGTGAAGAAAGCTGAGTGCCAAAGAATTGATGCTTTTGAACTGTGGTGTTGGAGAAAACTCTTGAGAGTCCCTTGGACTGCAAGGAGGTCCAACCAGTCCATCCTAAAGAAGATCAGTCCTGGGTGTTCCTTGGAAGGACTGATGCTAAAGCTGAAACTCCAATACTTTGGCCACCCCATGAGAAGAGTTGACTCATTGGAAAAGACCCTGATGCTGGGAGGGACTGGGGCAGGAGGAGAAGGGGGAGGATGAGATGGTTGGATGGGATCACCGACTTGATGGACATGAGTTTGCGTAGACTCTGGGAGTTGGTGATGGACAGGGAGGCCTGGCGTGCTGCAGTCCATGGGGTCTCAAAGAGTCGACACGACTGAGTGACTGAACTGAACTGAACTGAGGGACCATTATAAAAGAGTAGGTGCTTCTTTGAAGTCGAAGTCGAGAACTGTGAGAAAGTAACCGTTAACTCATTATTGACCAGTGGATTGTTGCAGAAACTAGTGTCTGCAATTTATGGATATTTACATTTTCCAGCCAAAAATTAATTCTGTTATTTTATTTCCCTGAATTCGTTTCACTCATTGCTTTGAAACTTGGTTGACATGTCACTTTCCCTAAAGCACTTTGCAGGTTATTACATTCAATAGTTTCACCTGACATACCTGTAAAATCATCTAATTTTTGTGAGGTGTTTTCTTCTATAGAAGCAAGGAGCATTTTCCAGCACCATTTCATTTTCACATTCTATATCAGAATTTATCACTAAGGTTTTTCTTTTATTGTCTTTTTGTTGGTCTAATATTCATATTGGCTGAATCAGAACTATATTTTGAAGAACTATCACCTTCTGAGACACTAGTATATATGTCTCTCAAATGATCAAAAGAAGTATCTGCATAATATTCACTGAAAAATTCTTCTTCACTCAAAATTTCATGATGCATCATTTTAAAAAAGTTTGTGTTTATAATATGCACAAGATTGAAACAAAAGCTTAATGGAACAAAATGTGAATGATAATGACAACCATAAATTTCTTAATAAACCCTCAATTTTAAGCTCTAACAACTTCTTATGGTGATGTTAATTGCATCACTGTCTAAAAACGTATTTGTATGTCTCCAGTCAATAATGTTTGGGTAACAAAAGACATATTAATAGCTCTCTGGTCAATAGCATGTTTTAAGATATCTTCTGGTACTCTATGAGCTTTGTTCAATTTTACTGGTGGTTAATGACTTCTTAATATGTCTAAGCTATAAGCTTAGATATCCAGGCTAATTGAATCACAGATAATGAAAATTGAGGTCACAGGATTAGAATTTTGTCACAAAACCAAAGGACCTTATAATTACAAGACTCCATGCTCACAAAAGTGTTCCCCAGTGGCTCAGACAGTAAAGAATCTGTCAACAATGCCAGAGATCCAGGTTCAATCCCTAGGTCAGGAAGATCTCCTGGAGAAGGAAATGATTACCCACTTCAGTATTCTTGCCTGGAGAATCCCATGGACACTTCTTCTTCATTGACTATGCTAAGTCCTTTGACTGTGTGGATCAAAACAAACTGTGTAAAATTCTTAAAGAGATGGGAATACCAGACCACCTTACCTGCCTCCTGAGAAACCTGTATGCAGGTCAAGAAGCAACAGATAGAACAGGGCATGGAACAATGGACTGATTCAAAATTGGGAAAGAAATACTTTAAGGCTGTCTGTATATTGTCACCCTACTTATTTAACTTCCATTCAGAGTACATCATGTTAAATGCTAGGCTGGATGAAGCACAAGCTGGAATCAAGATTGCCAGGAGAAATATCAATAACCTCAGATATGCAGATTACACTATCCTTATGGCAGAAATAGAAGAGGAACTAAAGAGCCTCTTGATGAAGGTGAAAGAGGAGAGTGAAAAAGCTGGCTTAAAACTCAACATTCAAAAAACAAAGATCATAGCATCCAGTCCCATCACTTCATGGCAAATAGACGGGGAAACAATGGAAACAGCAACAGACTTTATTTTGAGGGGCTCCAAAACCACTGCAGGTGGTGACTGCAGCCATGAAATTGAAAGCTCCTTGGAAGAAAAGCTAAGACCAACCTAGACAGCATATTAAAAAGAAGAGACATTACTTTGCTGACTAAGGTCCGCCTAGTCAAAGCTATGGTTTTTCCAATAGTCACGTATGGATGTGAGTGAAAGTTGCTCAGTCATGTCTGACTCTTTGTGACCCCATGAACTATACAGTCCATGGAATTCTCCAGGTCAGAATACTGGAGTGGGTGGTCTATCTCTTCTCCAGGGGATCTTCCCAACCCAGGGATTGAACCCAGGTCTCCCTCATTGCAGGCAGATTCTTTACCAGCTGAGCCACAAGGGAAGCCCAATGGATGTGAGAGTTGGACCATGAAGAAGGCTGAGTGCCAAAGGATGCTTTTGAACTGTGGTGTTGGAGAAGACTCTTGAGAGTCCCTTGGATTGCAAGATCAAACCAGTCAATTCTAAAGGAACCCTGAATAGTCACGGGAAGGATGAATGCTGAAGTTGAAGTTCCAACACTTTGGCCACCTGATGTGAAGAACTGACTTATTGGAAAAGACCCTGATGCTGGGAAAAATTGAAAGCAGGAGAAGGAGGTAACAGAGGGCAAGATGGTTGGATTGTATCACTTACTCAATGGACGTGAGTTTGAGCAAGCTCTGGGAGATGGTGAAGGACAGGGAAGCCTGATGTGCTGCAGCCCATGGGGTCACAAAGAGTTGGACACACCTGAGAGACTGAAAAACAAAATGCTCAAAATATCTTCAACATATTCCATGTATTTGGCAGATGGCCAGCAAAGTCCAGTATGAACATCTTTATTGGCAGAGTTCATTAAAACAAAACAAAACAAAACCCCCAGACTATTCTTAATATATTAATATACAGTTTTCAGTCCTCCAGCAAAAACAAAATCTAGACTGTAAATTTATGGCAAAAGCAAATTCAAAATCAGACTATCCTTACTGGATAATTTTAACAGCTATGAACTTTGCTCATTCTTGCATTGATCTAAATTTTGTCTTCTGGTAACTTTCACACACTGGACCTAATGCCACCTCCAAAGCCACTGAGAACTGAGTGAATTTCCATTTTCTTATGACATATCTTTAAACATTGGCTGGAGACCCACAGTCCCCTAGATTGTTTTTCATTTTGATAATTTCAGACCCTTCCCATTTTGAATGACCTCTTCTGGACAAGATTCAATTGTAAAAACTCCTCTTCTGTTAGGGTGCTCAGAGTAATATCAAGCATCATAGTGGGTAACAAGGTAACAAGGCAGAGTAATGTAACAGAGACTGCTCACTCATCTCAACACATACTTCAAAGACTTTAAATGCTGAGTTAAATGTAACCTAAAGATTATAGACTATGCAGTCAAGCTCAAGCCTGTCTGTAACAAAGAGAAATGCTAAGTCCATAATAGTAAGAGTGAAGTGACAGAGTTAAGGAAAGTTATGGTCAACCTAGATAACATATTAAAAAGCACAGACATTACTTTGCCAACAAAGGTCCGTCTAGTCAAGGCTTTTGTTTTTCCAGTGGTCATGTATGGATGTGAGAGTTGGACTATAAAGAAAGCTGAGCACCGAACAATTGATACTTTTGAACTGTGGTGTTGGAGAAGACGCTTGAGAGACCCTTGGAATGCAAGGAGATCCAACCAGTCCATCCTAAAGGAGATCAGTTCTGGGTGTTCCTTGGAAGGACTGATGCTAAAGTTGAAACTCCAATACTTTGGCCACCTGATGCGGAGAGCTGACTCATTTGAAAAGACCCTGATGCTGGGAAAGATTGAGGGCAGGAGGAGAAGGGGACGACAGAGGGTGAGATGGTTGGATGGCATTACCGACTCAGTGGACATGAGTTTGGGTGGGCTTCCAGAGTTGGTGTTGGACAGGGAGGGAGGCCTTGCGTGCTGCAGCTCATGGGGTCGCAAAGAGTCGGACACGACTGAGCCACTGAACTGAACTGGTTATTCCTAGGTGCTGGGGGCTGTGTTTCTCTTGTTCATATGGGGATCAAACACTTTGCCTTTGGACCAGTGGGGGGTGGGGCTCTGCAAAAGAGGCCCCCTGAGTAAAGCTGTATCCTTTAACAGATGAAAAGCTTATGACTAGTGGGCAAGAAAACCCTGCCCACTGGTCCTGAGAAGTGATGAAAAAACTTACTAGGTCTGTGGGTATAATAAAAAAAAATATCCTGGAGTAATTAAAACCCCAAGCTTGTGATATGCACTGGTTTGAGGCCTTGATATTTTGTTGTCTGCATGGAGTGTGAACTATGTGCTAAGAATTAACACAAGAACTGTTCTGGGACCATTAACATTCCTGGGACCTTGACAGAGCAAATACAAAATAGCTCTATATGGATTTTTCCCCTAATCTAGGTCAGATGGGACTTCTTTGGAGAAAAATATATAAAATATTAATTAAAAAAACCCCTCTGTGGCAATGAGGACACAATAAATACAAATTACATTAGTAAAAGAATCAGTAGACATAAAAGAAAACTCACATCCCAATAATTAAAGATAGTAAAATCATGTGAAAGGTAATAAAATAAATCTGCTCAAAATGTTTAATAAGCTAAAAGAAGGAACAGAAAGCATAATAAAAATAGGACAGCGCAATAAAAAGAACAGGATTAAAATAAATCAAGTATGGGATAACCCAGAGGGATGGTATGGAGAGGGAGGGGGGAGGAGGGTTCAGGATGGGGAACACATGTATACCTGTGGTGGATTCATTTTGATATTTGGCAAAACTAATACAATTATGTAAAGTTTAAAAATAAAATAAAAAAAAATAAATCAAGTAAATCTCTGAGAAATGAGAAATGAGTCTCCAATATCGACAAGTCAATGTACAAATTAAATAGCAGAACAGAGATGATTGAAGGTAAACTTAGTGAAATAGAAGGTAGCTCTAAAAAATTACCCAAAATGCACGAAGAGAAATTAAATGGAGGAAAGCATAAAAATGAGCCATAGAGATAAAGAAGTGAGAATAAGAAACTCCAACACATAGCCAATTGAAAGTCTAGAAGAAAACAGCAAAGATAATGGAGAAGGATCCATCAAAAAGATTATTCCAAAATAAAGAAAAATGTAAAGGTTCCATCTAAAGAAGTACAACCACTCTGCATTAATAAATTAACACATTTTCAGTTTGGGGTCATTACAAGGGGCTTCCCAGATGGTGCAGTGGTAAAGAATCCGCCTACCAAGCAGGAGACCCAGGTTCGATCTCATGACTGGGAAGATCCCTTGGAGAAGGAAATGGCAACCGGCTCCAGTATTCTTGCCTGGAGAATCTCATGGACAGAGGAGCCTGGTGGGCTATGGTCTATGTAAAGAAGTATAAATGCACTTGATTGTTAAACAACCACATTTTCAGTTTGGGATCATTACAAACAATACTGCTATGATCATGTCTCATGGTATACCCAGGTGAGGCAGGAGGTAGATGAGCTCCAGTCTTGGCATTCGCATGTAGCCTCCTATTTACATTTCTTGGGTAAGGAGGCAGATGGTCTCTAGACTAGATATTTACAATCAACTTCCTGTTCCCACTTTGGGATGAAAATAACAACAGGAACTGGGCATTGTCTTCTGTGGACACTTAAAGATAACAAACAGCATGGCAGTGACAGAGAGGGGCTAAACCCTGCTGAGTAAAAGATCAATAAGTCACTTATTTCCTGTCCTTGAGGCAAGGGAGACACTGCATATCCTTTCTCCCCAGCTGTGTATCTCTGCCTTGGCTTTGTCTTAAACTGCTTCTCTGTGTGCTCTTCCACTTGTTGTACTGTACCTCTAATAATAAACTACGAACTTGTTTTTACAGTTTTTGTCTCCTTGAGAAATTCATTTTTCAATGAATTGAATGGGCAAGAGCCAGGGGAACTCTGCTTCTAGCCTCCAGTCCCTGGTATATTAGCAGTTAGGATTTCTGGTTTTCACCCAGGCTGCTCAGGTCTAATTCCTGGGCAGAGGACTAAGATCTTGTTTCAAGTCAGTGCTCACTGCTGCCTTTCTGAACTCACAGGCATGCATTTATATAGACACTCAGGAGAGGAACTGCTAGGTCAGACCTAGATCTGGATTGCTGTCTGATATACATAATGCTTATTTCAATTTACTGTGCAAGTAGGGTACTGTGCATGGTATCCATGCACTGTCGATTTACAGACCTGGTACGGAAATCTTGGAATCTAATTTTTAGATTCTTTGACTCTGCTACATGACCATAACATATAATGCACAATTCTTTTCTGCCGAACACAGAGTATATCCACAGTGTCTGCAACTCCCAAGGCTTCTACCTTCTCTAATGATGCTTGCTGGATACACTGCTGCTATGTTAGCCCGAATATTCATTCTTATATTCCATTCCACTCTCCCTCACAATATTCTCTATCCCTGTGTCTCTGTCTTTCTTTCTGTCTTTCACCTACATATAGTGCACAGTCACCCTCAACTGCAACAAAAAAATGTCTGCTTTTCCAATAAACAACAATATTGCTGCCATTAAGCCATGGATTATTGCAGACCCTCCCCCCCCCCCCATTCCCCACTGGTGCACCCTCAGGGGAATTCAGGGTGAAAGAAAACAGAATACTGGCCCTACATAGTTAAGGTGCATATCTAATGAATAATTTCAGTGTGTCTAGATTCTTGCATTTTCGTACAAATGAGAAAGCACTAAAATCACTAACTAGATGTCTTTTTTTTGTGATTAGCAGTTATCTTTGATGTTTGATTAATTATTTTTGAGCAAAACTCGTACATATCCTGACTTCTTACCTCTTCCGAGCAGTTCCTCAAAGCTATTTGAGAGACTGTCTCATGGGCTATAGTTCTCAGTAAAGTCCATAAAACATGCAACTGTTAGGTTGTGTGTTTTTCTTCAGTCAGCGATACTCTATCTACATACACTTTAGGTTGATTCTTTCTTGAAAGCAGGTTTTCCAAGTATCTTTAGTCTCGAAGCTGCTGGCTCTCCCTCACTCTAAATTACTTTTTCCACCTTAACAACTCTCCCACCCCCAGCACACTCAGATGATCCCTGGGGGTAATATGAGAGACATGACATTACCCTGGAGGTAATATGAGTGCAAGGAACATGACATTTGGGAAGACACTTAAGTTAGACTCCTACAGTCAATATTTACAAGCTGATGAGAAGTTATTTAAAATCTAAATTTTCCCCTAGAAATAAAGTGTGGATTAATACCACTTACCTTCACTTTTTTTTGGAAAAATACTTGAGTGCTTAAAAACTGTCCCAGGGACTATTCTAGGTGAATGAAACCAGTAAGGTATCTTGCGGATATCAGGATTAAGTAAGACAATGACTGTAAAGTACTTAGAACAGCTGCGGACCTAGAAAATGTGCTTGGTAAATTTCTTTTTTAACTTAACAGATATTTATTGAGTATCTAAAGTGTTCCAGTCTGTGGTGTACCCAGTGGGGATACAGTACTGAGAAAGACAGAGGAAACAGATCCTGAAAATAAATAAGCAAAATAAATGAGTCAGTTTCAGATCGTGATAAGTGCATGTGATTCACATAAATCAGTAAGAGTAAATGAAAGTACTATTGAGATCAGAGGGGAAATTTTATTCAGAAACTTGAACCAAGCCACTCTACTGAACAGTAATGCTAAGAGTAAAAAGAGAATCAAAAAGTACTTCCAGGAGTAAAAGGAGAACTAAGGAAATCAACATGTGGTGATCAGAACCAATCAGGATACATCAGAGAGAGAGAGAGAGAGCTGACCTAGAAGCAAACAGTGTGTGGTAAAATCAACAGCAAGCAGGAAGTTCCCATTATATATCTCACTTCCCATATATCTCATATATATGGGAAGAGGGTTGAGGTGAGGAGGTGAAAGAGGGATCTCACAAAGCCTTCATGATATTTGTGGAGAAGGCAATGGCACCCCACTCCAGTGCTCTTGCTTGGAAAATCCCATGGATGGAGGAGCCTGGTGGGCTGCAGTCCGTGGGGTTGCGAAGAGTCAGACACGACTGAGTGACTTCACTTTCACTTTTCACTTTCATGCATTGGAGAAGGAAATGGCAACCCACTACAGTGTTCTTGCCTGGAGAATCCCAGGGACGGTGGATCCTGGTGGGCTGCCGTCTATGGGATCGCACAGAGTCAAACACTACTAAAGCAACTTAGCAGCAGCAGCAGCATGATACTTGGGCTTCTGATTACTTAATCCATAACCAATTATATTTGTGAGTATTTTCAGTCAAATCATCTTTGATTCTTGAATTCTAGGCCAACCTCACTTCCATCCAAGAAATCCCTATTCCATTCTCTAGCTGTGATGACCTTGGATCACAGACTCTCAAGGTTAGCAGAAACTACATCCATCATATCACTTAACCACATCCTTAGAGTAGGACTCCTTATTGCCAAATTCAGACTTAAATTGAAGAAAGTAGGGAAAACCACTAGACCATTCAGGTATGACCTAAATCAAAATCCTTATAATTATACAATGGAAGTGAGAAATAGATTTAAGGGACTAGATCTGACAGAGTGCCTGATGAACTATGGATGGAGGTTCATGACATTGTACAGGAGACAGGGATCAAGACCATCCCCATGGAAAAGAAATGCAGAAAAGCAAAATGGCTGTCTGGGGAGGCCTTACAAATAGCTGTGAGTGAAAAGCAAAAGAGAAAAGGAAAGATATAAGCATCTGAATGCAGAGTTTCAAAGAATATCAAGGAGAGATAAGAAAGCCTTCTTCAGCGATCAATGCAAAGAAATAGAGGAAAACAACAGATTGGGAAAGACTAGAGATCTCTTCAAGAAAATTAGAGATGCCAAGGGAACATTTCATGCAAAGATGGGCTTGATAAAGGACAGAATGGTATGGACTTAACAGAAGCAGAAGATATTAAGAAGTGGCAAGAATACACAGAAGAACTATACAAAAAAGATCTTCATGACCCAAATAATCATGATGGTGTGATCACTCACCTAGAGCCAGACATCCTGGAATGTGAAGTCAAGTGGGTCTTAGGAAGCATCACTATGAACAAAGCTAGTGGAGGCGATAGAATTCCAGTTGAGCTATTTCAAATCCTGGAGGATGATGCTGTGAAAGTGCTGCACTCAATATGCCAGCAAATTTGGAAAACTCAGCAGTGGCCACAGGACTGGAAAAGGTCAGTTTTCATTCCAATCCCAAAGAAAAGCAATGCCAAAGAATGCTCAAACTACTTCACAATTGCTCTCATCTCACACATTAGTAAAGTAATGCTCAAAATTCTCCAAGCCAGGCTTCAGCAATATGTGAACCATGAACTTCCACATGTTCAAGCTGGTTTGAGAAAAGGCAGAGAAACCAGAGATCAAATTGCCAACATCTGCTGGATCATCAAAAAAGCAAGAGAGTTCCAGAAAAACATCTATTTCTGCTTTATTGACTATGCCAAAGCCTTTGACTGCATAGATCACAATAAACTGTGGAAAATTCTGAAAGAGATGGGAATACCAAGCCACCTGACTTGCCTCTTGAGAAACCTATATGCAGGAAGGTTTCAGGAAGCAACAGTTAGAACTGGACATGGAACAACAGACTGGTTCCAAATAGGAAAAGGAGTACGTCAAGGCTGTATATTGTCACCCTGCTTATTTAACTTCTATGTGGAGTACATCATGAGAAATGCTGGGCTGGAAGAAGCACAAGCTGGAATCAAGATTGCCAGGAGAAATCCTAATAACCTCAGATATGTAGATGGCAGAAAGTGAGGAAGAATTAAAGAGACTCTTGATGAAAGTGAAAGAAGAGAGTGAAAAAGTTGGCTTAAAGCTCAACATTCAGAAAACGAAGATCATGGCATCTGGTCCCATCACTTCATGGGAAATAGATGGGGAAACGGTGGAAACAGTGTCAGACTTTATTTTGTGGGCTCCAAAATCACTGCAGATGGTGACTGCAGCCATGAAATTAAAAGACACTTACTCCTTGGAAGGAAAGTTATGACCAACCTACACAGCATATTGAAAAGCAGAGACATTACTTTGCCAACAAAGGTCTGTCTAGTTAAGGTTATGGTTTTTCCAGTGGTCATGTATGGATGTGAAAGTTGGACTGGAAGAAAGCTGAACACTGAAGAATTGATGCTTTTGAACTGTGGTGTTGGAGAAGACGCTTGAGAGACCCTTGGACTGCAAGGAGATCCAACCAGTCCATTCTAAAGGAGGTCAGTCCTGGGTGTTCTTTGGAAGGAATGATACTAAAGCTGAAACTCCAATGCTTTGGCTACCTTATGTGAAGAGTTGACTCATTGGAAAAAATTGATGCTGGAAGGGATAGGGGGCAGGAGGAGAAGAGGACGACAGAGGATGCTGGATGGCATCACCGACTCAATGGACATGAGTTTGAGTGAACTTCTGGAGTTGGTGATGGACAGGGAGGCCTGGTGTGCTGCAGTTCATGGGGTCTCAACGAGTCGGACAAGACTGAGCGACTGAACTGAACTGAGCATAGGACATGCAACCTCAGAAAGCAACCATGAGGGACAAAGAACCAGGAATTAGAAGACTGAGTTCTAGGGCAGAATCTGAATCATTATTGTGCATCACATCATTCTCTCTTTGATCTGGTTTCTTCATTTACAAAGTAAGAGTAATGATCCCTATTTCTCACAGTTGTTACTGGGATTAAACAAAATGGTATACATGAAAGCTCTTTGGGAGCCAGAAACACTCTAGAAATCAGAGACATGACTAATCTAGGTACATGGATTGCAGCCAGTTTCTGGGCAACATGAAACGTACTATGGGTGATTTCTCCCTACCATGGGCTGATTTTGAGAACCTGAGTAAATCACCACCTTGCTATGCTCTGGTTTTCTGACCTCTAGTATGTGAGCATAAGTCTTGCCCCCAAAAGGTTCTTCCATGTTTCCATGAGTCTCTTCCCAGAGGAAAGTAGTGAAACCTGGAATAGATAAAAACTATCTGACTCAACTGACTTTTGGAAAAATATATTTATTTCCAATCCTAACTACTGAATGCCATGCTGTCTGCTTTTTTTTTTTTATTGTTGTTGTTGATAAAAAACAGCTCTTATATTTGTTTCTGAAAGGATGACATCACTTGCAAATTTTAAGATACAGATAAACTAAATAGAACTGTGCAAATTCTAAAAGGGAGGTTGGAAATTTCAAGAATGCAAAGTTATATGATTCACATATAACCATTTTTCCTTTTACTTCCAGCTTCATAGCTTCCCTCCGCTCCAGGCTTCTATCCACTATTTGGACAAGTTTGTATCCCAATTTAATCACTTGGCCTCTTACTTCAAATAACAGAAATAATTTTTCCACTTTATTGTAAACAGTTTTGGGGCAACATTAAGCATCGTAAGATAGGCTGGGAAAGGCTAGCTCCAAGACGCCAGCAGAAGGGGGAGCAGAAGTCTATTTTCTCTAGGGCTTTTACTATGGCAGAGTGAGGGAAGATGGAAATGTTACTGTTGGCAGAATGGGGAGAAAACATGATCTTTGAATTCTGGCCACTCTCTAGTGGATTAAGGAAAAGACAGAGAGACAGATGTGTGAACACTTCTATAATTACAAGCTCTGGTATGTACTGGGAGGAAAGGTTTACAAGGCTAGCTGGTGTACAAGGAGTGGAGGTGGGGCTGACCTAGTTCTTCTGCCTTTGTTCACACAGCCTGGGAGGCCTGGAGAACTCCTCTGAGAAGAGAACTTTCCAGCTGAGATCTGAGCAGGAAGGAAAAAACTAGGCATTGTGAGGGGGTGTGGGGAGGAGTGGGCCAAGAGATTTCCAAGCAGAGAGAACTATTTGTGCAAAGACCTTGGGCAGGAAGAGGCTTTGCATATTAGAGGAAGTGAAAGCATGTCTGCTGGGTTAAGGTCAAAATTAGTGAGACTAGAGTGAGAGATGATGCTGAAAGGCAGACCAAGGTCAGACTGCACACAATCTTGTATCCTGAGAAAGCTATTTCAGAAGATGAGGCAAAAGAATGGATGGTGGTGGAGGTGGAAATGTAGACAAGTGGGCACATGCAAGAGATATTTCAAAAGAGGTATAGTAGAGGAGAGTTGTGATGGACTGGATAAAAGAAGGGGGCAGGAGGTGCCAGGTGCTGTCCTGGTTCTGACTCACCAAAGACAGGACTTTCTTTCTCACGGTGATCTGAAGTTCTGAACCGCTAGGCTTCATTGCTCTTTTTTTCAGCGTGATAACTGGAGAGCTGGCTGCTCAGGAACACATCATAATCTTGTCTCTTTTCTTTAAAACAGAAGCTCATATTTGGAGAATGAAGAGGCAGAGGAGAAAATGAGCAGGCAGAGACCAGGTGGGAGGTGGAATGGGAGGAAGAGAGTCTCCCAGAAGGAGGCAGGGAAGACAGGGAGATTGGAGGAGTGGATTCAGGGACCATGACAGGAGGAAAGAGAGGTTGCGGATGGGGACAGTGAGATGAAAGGATCTTGGGATATTAAAGCTTGAAAATTTTTAGCCAACCCAGTCCAGTCCTGTCAATGTAGAACTGAGACAATTAGGGCTTATGTGAATATTTTATTTGTTTATTTGGCCATGTGCATTGGATCCTACTTGCAGCACATTGGGTCTTGTGATGTGGGATCTTTCATTGCAGTGCAAGGATTCTCTAGTTGTGTCTTGTGGGCTCCCGAGCTCGTGTGATTCATTCAGCAGTTGTGGCATGAGGGCTTGTCCCCCTGAGGTAGGGGATAGATGACCTCCCCCTACCTGCCAGGGTAAAGTGATTGGAGATTCATTCCTTGTGAATTGAAATTCCAAGAAAGAATAGCAGGTGTTTTGCCGAAAGTTTTCACTTTCGTCTAAGGTTCAAAGAATTTGTTAACAAAATCAGCCACTCTTTATATACAAATAAGTAATACAAATATTTATCAGAGAATTATCTAGCTCACTTTCAATATACTAAATTAAGAGAAAACAGAAACAGTAGAGGATACATCACCAAATTGGGTTTTGACCAACATCCAGACTCAAACAGTGCTAGGAAGTCCCATGACACAGCACATCTGGAGTCCCAGTTGGGAAAAGGTCCCAGGCAAAGAGTCCCCTCCATGGGTGAGACTTCAAAGACTGCAGCTCAGGACTCCTGTTTATAATCCCAGGACGCAAACTGATATCATCATCAATCTGTAAGCAAATTGCAGCTCTGATTTGATGTTAATGCTGTTTGTTTCATCATGTAAAACTTGGAATTGTTGTTAAGCCTGGGGCTTGATTGGCCAGGTCCCCTCCAGGGGCTCATAATCTCAAGATTACTCCCCCATTTTATCTATGGTGCTGCAAGACTTGCACTCACAGCAGGCAGTCACTTCCAGTCACTTCCAGACACACCTAGTGAGGGCAGTGTCCAGGCAGGTTAGAAGCAAGGTCACAAGCCTGTTCTGCTTTGTCTCTGAAGCCTAACAATTCAGTTCAGTTCCGTTTAGTCACTCAGATGTGTCTGACTCTTTGCAACCCCAAGGACTGCAGCATGCCAGGCCTCCCTGTCCATCACCAGCTCCTGGAATTTACTCAAACTTATGTCCATTGACTCGGTGATGCCATCCAGCTATCTGATCCTCTGTTGTCCCCTTCTCCTCCTGCCCCCAATCCCTCCCAGCATCAGAGTCTTTTGCAATGAGTCAGTTCTTTGCATCAGATGGCCAAAGTATTGGAGTTTCAGCTTCAGCATCAGTCCTTCCAATGAATATTCAGGACTGATTTCCCTTAGGATGGACGGGTTGGATCTCCCTGCAGTCCAAAGGACTCTCAAGAGTCTTCTCCAACACCACAGTTCTAAAGCATCAATTCTTCTGTGCTCAGTTTTCTTTATAGTCCAACTCTCACGTCCATACATGACCACTGGAAAAACGATAGCTTTGATTAGATGGACATTTGTTGGCAAAGTAATGTCTCTGCTTTTTAATATGCTGTCTAGGTTGGTCATAGATTTTCTTCCTAGCAGCAAGCGTCTTTTAATTTCATGGCTGCAGTCACCATCTGCAATGATTTTGGAGCCTCCCAAAATAAAATCTGTCACTGTTTCCCTTGTTTCCCTATCTATTTGCCATGAAGTGATGGGACCAGATATTGTGATCTTAATTTTCTGAATGTTGAAGCCAACTTTTCACTCTTCTCTTTCACTTTCATCAAAAGGCTCTTCAGTTCTTCTTCACTTTCTGTCATAAGTGTGGTGTCATCTGCATATCTGACGTTATTGATATTTCTCTCAGCAATCTTGATTCCAGCTTGTGCTTCATCCAGTCCAGCATTTCTCATGATGTACTCTGCATTTAAGTTAAATAAACTTATATTTAACTTATACAGCCTAACTAAGACAATTTATTTAAGTTCCCTAGGTATTTGGCAAGCCTAGAGGGACCACGAAGAAGGCAATGGCACCCCACTCCAGTACTCTTGCCTGGGAAACCCCACGGACGGAGGAGCCTGGTGGGCTGCAGTCCATGGGGTCGCTAAGAGTTGGACACAACTGAAACGATTTAGCAGCAGCAGCAGCAGCAGCAACAGTAGGACAATTAAGAAAGGATGCTGGGCCCTGTCCAGAACATATAGTTCTCAAAGTTAGGGGACCTCCCAGACCATACATGTGTAGAAAAGGCTCCTTGGAGGCCAAAGGAGAGTTATGTCAAGGGTTGTTCTACCCAGATGCCTTTTCAGTAAAATCCATCTTGGCTAAGAGATGCATGCTCACACATGGGAGGATCTTGAAATATACCAAATATGGACTGTGAAACAGGCTAATTAAAATGATTGGCCAAAGGAAAAGTGGAAGAAATGCCCTTTATTATAAAAGTTATTCAAACTGCCAGGAGGGTGAGACTTAGTGACTCTCTCCTTGAGTCCTATTCTCCCTGTTGTACTGTCCTTTTTTCCTCTCAATAAATACCGTACTTGCTTCACTACATTTTTTCTTTGTGGAAATTCTTTTCTGCAAAGCTGAAGGCCAGGGCCCTTGTCACTGATCACTGGTCTACTAGCTAGGATCTGGTGTTCTCACCGCTGCAACCCAACCTCAGTCTCTGGTTGGGAATCCAAGCCCTTTGGGAGCTGTTGCAGGCTGAGATCACCCTGACCGGGGATCCAACCAACATCCCCTGCATTGCAAGGTGGATTCTTGACCACTGGACCCCCAGAGACGTCCCTTATTATTTTATCATTAACATGATGTTTGCACTCCTAGACATTTTGGAAAACAAAAAATGTAAAACAAATTAAATCTTCCATAATCCCTTTCTAGAGACATCCATTGCTTGCCTCCCACTCAAAAACTTTGTTTTAAAAAACATGGTAGATGTTATATCATAGATACAACTTTATGTCCTGTTTTAAAAACAGGAAAGTTTTTCCTGTAAAGTTTTTTCCACATACTGTCTGTAACTCTACGTTGGAAAAAGAGATTTAGACAAGCCGGTTGTTAGAAACGTGATTCTTAATGAGTGGCTGTGACCGCGGCTCTTTGCAGCTCAGATGCCTAACAAGAGGGACCATCTAGCAGATGAAATAGGGATCCCTGGACTGAGGGGGTTGGAATAAGTCCCGGGAGAGTCAGAATGGGCGTCCTGCCTGCCTCCAGGCTTAAGAATTGGCTAGCAACAGGGTCAAGTTCAGGCTTTGGGGAGCCCGGGAAACCCGGGGTGTGTGGGCGGTCGTTGGGGAAGGACTGAGGAGGTGGGGGGTGGGGCGGAGATTCGAGGTCCGAGAGCAGAGCTAGGAAGTGGGGTGCTGGCTGTTTCTGTTCTTCTGGGGGCTTCCGCAGACTTGGCGGAGTTTTGAGAATGAGTGGAACTGGGCTGAGGGCAGAGAGAGGGAGCCGAGCAGGGAAAGGGGACGACGCTCGCGGCGGGCGGGCGGAGACTGATGCACCTCGAAAAGCCGGGAGCTTGATCCACCAGCCCGAGAACCTGCTACTCCCTGCCTTCAGCTGCTTGGCCCCTGGAGACCGAGCTCGATTCAGAGCGAGCAGACATCACCCTTTCTTCCCAAACCTAACTGTTTGTTTCTTTCTTTTTTCCTTCCTTCTCCCTTCTGTACTCTCCCTCCCGTGCCCCCGGCTCCTCCGATCTGTATTCTCTCCAGCCCCGCACATGTCTTTCCCCTTCCAGTTCCTCCAGATCTCCTCGTTCTCCAACCGCAGCTGGACGCGCACAGACGGCCTCGCGTGGCTGGGGGAGCTGCAGCCCTATACTTGGCGCAATGAATCGAACACCATCGGCTTCCTGAAGCCTTGGTCTCGGGGCACATTCAGCGACCAGCAGTGGGAGCAGCTGCAGCATACACTTCTGGTTTATCGCAGCAGCTTCACCAGGGACATCTGGGAATTCGTCGAAAAGCTGCACGTCGAATGTGAGCTGAGGGATGGGATCGTGGACAGCTGCCCAGGGGGAGACAGTGGATGCTGAAGCCCAACCGGGAGGTTCTGGCCCCACGTGATTGTCTCCTCTCTCCCTTTTGAGTCCCACTTCTGCCTGAGAGGTCCCAGCTTGAGTCCTCAATATACCCCTTGTTCATCCCGCTGCAGGTCACCCATTCTCATTTACATGAACTTTGGGGTCCCCAGTATAACGCTCACACCAATTTCTTCAACTCCTTTCAGTCTTCTAAGCTCTTCATAGATGTCTTTCCATTCCTCTCCTCAGATCCACTTGAGATCCAGATAGCTACAGGATGTGAGCTGCTCCCGAGGAACATCTCAGAAAGCTTCTTCCGCGCAGCATTTCAAGGAAAGGATGTCCTGAGTTTCCAAGGAATGTCTTGGGTGTCAGCCCCAGATGCCCCGCCTTTTATCCAGGAGGTCTGCAAGAGGCTCAATCAGGACCAAGGGACCAAGGAAACGGTGCACTGGCTCCTCCATGACATCTGGCCCGAGTTGGTCAGAGGCCTCTTGCAGACCGGGAAGTCTGAGTTGGAGAAGCAAGGTCAGCCTGCCTTTGTCACCACCTGCCCTCCACTCCACTCTGGGGCTCCATCTAGGGTTTTCATTCCAGGGTTCACATCCCTTTAAGCATCACGGGAAGAAGAGGGGATGGATAAGGTGTGAGGGTATTGAAACACTCCACAGACATTAACTAGGTACCTTTTGGGTTCCATGAATTGAATTAAATAAACCCTGGGGGTCAGTCAGGATCTGTGCTTGAGAAGGGAGAGAAGGCAGATGAACAGTTAAAGCAGTGTCCTGCTGGCTCAGATGATAAAGGGTCTGCCCACAATGCAGGAGACCCGGGTTTGACCCCTGAGTTGTGAAGATGCCCTGGAGAAGGAAATGGCAACCCCCTCCAGTATTCTTGCCTGAAAAATTCCGTGGACAGAGGAGCCTGGTGGGCTACAGTCCATGGGGTTGCAAAGAGTCAGGCATGACTGAGTGACTAACACTTAGAAACTTGCTACGTACGTTACAGCTGAACACATGGTGCTCTGGGAGTACAGAGTAGGGGCATTTACTGGAGACTGGACCAGGGAAGGGAATGGGGATCGGGGAAGGCTTTCCCGGAGAAGCTAATACAAATGGATTGAAACGGTGGGAGTTCATCTCCAGAGGACTGATGAGCCTGCTGTGAAGTCCAGAGCCTCTGATGTGGAGTCTTCACTCTAAGATGTCTCATTCTCCTATTGAATACAGTGAAGCCGGAGGCTTGGCTGTCCAGTGGCCCCAGTCCTGGGCCTGGCCGTCTGCTGCTGGTGTGCCACGTCTCAGGATTCTATCCAAAACCTGTGCGGGTGATGTGGATGAAGGGCGAGCAGGAGGAGCCTGGCACTCGGCAAGGAGACGTCATGCCCAATGTCGACTCGACTTGGTATCTGCGAGTAACCCTGGATGTGGCGGCTGGGGAGGCGGCTGGCCTGAGTTGCCAAGTGAAGCACAGCAGTCTAGGAGACCAGGACATCATCCTGTACTGGGGTGAGAAGGAACTGAGGCCCGGCTGGGGATGGGAGGTGATGGTCCTCAAGCGCAGAGGGAGGGCCTAGGGCAGGGGAGGGAAATGACACACCTTGGATGGAGGAAATGAAGCCCTAGCCAGGACTGATAGTAGGAGGGGATTCTCAAAGGGGAGGAACAAAGATCTGAACTGAAACAGGATGGAGACAAGGTGTTCCCTATTTAAGAAAGAACAGACTAAAATCCCCACTGATCCAGAAATAGGTGGCAAGTACAGAACACCAGGAAGATTTGTTCCCCAGAGGACAGAACTGGGCACTTTGAAAGGCAGGGTAACAAAGATCGCTGTGGTTTGTTGAGTGCTTTCTCGGTGTGAGCTGAACACTCTGCGTACAGCAGAGGATGTATGAACAATCATCCCAGCTCTCCTTTGAGCAGGTACTATTGTTTTCATGTTACAGATGAGAAATTGAGGCGAAGCCAGGTCAGCCTGTCTGAGTCTCATCATTAGAAAGTAGAAGAGCTGGATTTAGACTCAGGTTTGGACTAGCTGTGAAACTAGTGCCTTCCTCCATGAGTACTAGCATATGCTGAAGTGAACGAATTACAGATGTCCAGACCCCAAGAAAAGATGGGGCGTCTAAAAACTTCAGAGGAATACAAGTGGGCACATTAAACAGGACAAGAAATAAGCATCTGGCATGCTCACATGTGCTTATAGTAGGGGATATATGCAGATTCCTGGACTGAGACACATCCTGTGTCCCCCACACAGATGGGAACCATGTCTCCAGGGGCTTGATTGTTGCCCTGGTACTACTGGTGTTCGTCCTTCTGTTTGTTGGAGGCTTAGTCTTCTGGTTTAGGAAGCACCGGTAAGTCTCTCCTTTCCATCTCCTCCCTACCTCAACCCCTCTGCCCAGGTTTTCTCCTCTTCCCTTTTCCTTAATGGTCTCTGTTTTCTCTCACAGCCGCTATCAAGATATCCCATGACTCTCCTCACCACACCTATCTGTCTGGACTTCAGGATCTCAGGGCTTTAGCCCTCAGAATTTGAGGATTACCTTGAAGAAGCGGAGAACAGGCAGCTCTTGTCACACATTTTGAACATTTTATCTAAGAAGTTTTAAGTATGTTTTTTTTTCTTTTAGTATACTGCAAGTGTATATGTCCAAATAGTTCCTTAAAAAACAGAAGTGCAAACTCAGATACCTCTCAGGGACAAGCAGATAAAAGCTGCAGTGTAACTGTGTGTGGTCCTTATTTGAATGATGGAATATGCAGTCAACTGGAAGATCCTTTTCCTTTCCAAGGAAGCAAGTGCAACTGTTCCTTGTGAAGTATAAAGTAAGACTTTTGCTTGGCTCTAACTCACCTTTTTTTCAAGAAAAACAGGTCTAGCATTATATGTGAACAAGCCTATGTTAGCGTGTTGATAGAAACCTTTACAATATGTGAGGTGTTGTTCAGTGGCTCAGTCGTGTCTGACTTTTTGCAACCCTATCAGTTCACTTCAGTTGCTCAGCATACCAGGCTTCCCTGTGCTTCGCCATCTTCTGGAGCTTACTCAAACTCATGTCCATTGAGTCAGTGAAGCCATCCAACTATCTCATCCTCTGTCGTCCCCTTCTCCTCCCGCCTTCAATCTTTCCTCGCATCAGGGTTTTTTCTAACAAGTCAGCCAAAATATTGGAGCTGCACCTTCAGCATCAGTCCTTCCAATGAATGTTTCTGGTTGATTTCCTTTAGGATTGACTGGGTTTGATCTCTTTGCAGTTCAAGGGACTCTCAAGAGTCTCCTCCAACACCACAGTTCAAAAACATCAATTCTTTGGCACTTACCCTTCTTTATGGTCCAACTCTCACATCCATACATGACTACTGGAAAAACCATAGCTTTGACTAGGTGGACCTCTGTTGGCGAAGTAATGTCTTTACTTTTTAATATGCTGTCTAGGTTTGTCAGATATTTCTTCCAAAGAGCAAGCATCTTTTGATTTCATGGCTGCAGTAACCATCTGCAGTGATTCTGTGTGGGAACCATGTTTTACTGATTTCTCAGAAATGTCTCCTGGAATTGAACACTCATTCCCTCTTCCTTGCTTGCTCTCCGCCACCCTTAATTTAGACGTTCTGACTGACACCTCAGTGTCAGCTAGATGCTGTTCTGTACACAGAACAAACCCCCTTATCTTCAAAGACCTTTCCTTAGGACTCTTATATCATTACCTCCAGACCTCCAGGAGGAAGCCTCCTTGATCCCTGAATTCTAGTCTCTGTCTTGCTTTCCTGTGCTTAGTTAAAGATTACAAGATAAGTTACCAGTAAAATATGTGCTCTGTAGGTTCTTGGGAAGTTGCTTCTCTGAACGCTCTCCCTGTGCTGTCTGTCATAATACTGTGTGTTTGTATTATTCAGTGCGAAACCACCACAATTTTGGAACCCAAGAAAATAAAGTCTGCTGCCTTTTCCACTGTTTCCTCATCTATTTGCCATGGAATAATGGGACCGGATGCCATGCTCTTTGTTTTTTGAATGCTGAGTTTTAAATCAGCTTTTCTGGGGTTGTGGGATACTCCAAATACACCTCTGCTGGATGACCCTAGGCCTCCCAGTTTGTGTCTGTGGTATAAAAAGTTTGTCCTGAATGATACATTGAGAATTTCAGAACCTTCTCTGGTAGTTCAGATGGTAAGGAGTCTTCCTACAATGCAGGAGACCTGGGTTTGATCCCTGGGTGAGGAAGATCCCCAGGAGAAAGGGATGGCAACCCACTCCAGGATTTTTGCTTGGAGAATCCCATGGATGAGACTATCCATGGAATTACACAGAGTTGGTCATGACTGAGCCACTAATGCTTTCACTTTCAGAACCTAACTTCTATTTTGAACCTGAATTTACAAAGAGAGACATTTTAAAAGAAAGGTTGTAGGAAACAGAGGTGTCTCAAGTTTTTACTTCATGTAAGTTGGTTAAAAGAGGAGAAATCATAGTGTGGGTATATAATGTAGAAAAAGCTACTTTTGGTAGTGATATTTCTCTCACGTGGCCAGTTGTTTTTTCGGAGTGGATGGAGACAGATTCTCCCACTTATAGCTATTAAATGAGACTATACACGAGCTGGGCTGAACCCATTTGGACAGGCATGAGTGCTAGTGGAGGCCCAGCTGTCTGCTCTATTCTTAGCCTCGATAAGAAAAGCAGGAAACGTAGAGGAACAGCAGCCCTTTCTGATGCAAAGAAATTTGAATCTCAAGATAAAATCCTCTGTAGCTACCAAGGAAGTAGTCACTTAGCACTCAAAGCCCTTGAACATCCAGAAAAAAAAGACCAAGCTTGTGAAGTCTTTGCTTGAGAAAATTAAGATTTGGCATCTTCTGTGTTGGACTTGCAGATAAAACCTAGGATATGTGTGGAAATGCAGCTAGTTTCTAAATCCATGGTTTCCAAACTGGTTTCCTAACCTGTAGCCTCATCACCTGGAAAGTTGCAAATTATGTTAAGCTACCCCCTGCCAATGAGCCCTACTAAATGAGAAATCTTATGAGTGGGGCCCAGTCATCTGTGTTTTATCAAGCCCTCAGGTGATTCTGGGGGCTTCATAGGTGGTCAGTGGTAAAGAATCTGCCTGCCAATGCAGGCAGTGCAGTAGACGTGGGTTCAATCCCTGGGTGGGGAAGATCCCCTGGAGTAGGAAATGGCAACCCGCTCCAGTATGCTTGCCTAGAAAATTCACTGGACAGAAGCTCCTGGTGGGCTACAGTCCCTGGGTCACAAACAGTCATACGTGACTGAAAGACTTGGCACACACACACACACACACACACACACACATGCACACACACACACACAGTTAATTCTGATGTTCAGTTAAAGTTAGAGAATCACTGTTCGTAAGTACTGTCCATTGCTATGCAACAGATTCCTCAGAATGCTAAATGAAATGTTGGCTTGAGGTTATTTAGGGAAGGCCTCCTAGAGGGAGGGGAAATTGAAACAGGAAATAGAGATCCACTGAGGTGAACCAACAAGTGTACTGGATCAGGAGACAAGGATCTCTTTATTCACTCACTTTATTCCTGTGCCAAAAGGAGATACAATTGTCTGTTTTGATCATGCTACAGATTGAATGTCTATGTCCTGTGTCCTCTGTTGAAAACCGAATACCCAAGGTGATGGTTTTAGATGGTGAGTACTTTGGGAGGAGATTAAACCATGAGGTCTGAGCTCTCATGAATGGAATTAGTGAGTGACCTTATAAAAAAGCGTCCTTATCTATATACATATGGAGAAGGCAATGGCACCCCACTCCAGTACTCTTGCCTGGAAAATCCCATGGATGGAGGAGCCTGGTAGGCTGCAGTCCATGGGGTCGCTAAGAGTCGGATGCTACTGAGCGACTTCACTTTCACTTTTCACTTTCGTGCACTGGAGAAGGAAATGGCAACCCACTCCAGTATCTATATATAGCACATATATATAGTTCCCTATATATATTGGGAACTCTACTCAATACACTGTTGTAATATATATGGGAAAAGATCTCAAAAAGAATAATATGTATATGTATAACTAAATCACTTTTCTGTACATCAGAAACTAATGCAACATTGTAAATCAGCTATAAAAGTGAAGTTGCTCAGTCGTGTCCTACTCTTTGAGACCCCATGGACTGCAGCCTCCCAGACTCCTCTGTCCATGGGATTTTCCAGGCAAGAGTACTGGAGTGGGGTGCCATTTCCTTCTCCAGGGGATCTTCCTGACTCGGGGATTGAACCTGGGTCTCCTGCATTGCAGGCGGACGCTTTACCCTCTAAGCCACCAGGAAATCCCAAATCAGCTATACTCCAGTATAAATAATTAAAAAGGTCTTTTTCTCCTCTGCCACTTGTGAAGCAAGACACAGCTAGAATATGTGGTCTACGAACCAGGAAGTGGACTCAGTTGATCTGGTAGTTCTCAGCCTCCAGAATTGTGAGAAAATCATTTCCATTGTTTCTAAACCACCCAGTTTATGGTATTTTGTTATGGTAGCCAAGTGGACAAAGATAGATAAGCTTATAAATGCCATAGGAAGCAATGTGTACAAATGTGTGGCAGTCCACAATGCTTTTAAAAATATAGCACCAGTTCACAGTTTTTGGTACCATGCTGACCTCAGGGGATGCTCTTCAGCTTAGCTTCCTTGAGCAGTGTCTAGCTTCTGAACAATCCCATTGGTCTTCTACAGTTTTCAGGCATGTGTGTTAATGTCCTTTCTGAAATCTTTTTTGGAATGCGTCAGCATGAATTTACCATAGCTCTGATTCATTTTTAAGCAACTTTGGTTTGTTTTGGAAGTAAATGTTTATTCTCCAGGAAACGTTGTCTCCTTCCTTTAAATACTCAGCTTAAAATATCTCAGAAAATCCTTCGAATTCATTTCAGAATGTTTATTCTCTTTATGGATATTGTGTTCCTTATTGAGTACTGTGCTGAAAGTCAATTTATTGACCTTTAAGTCATGCTTCATTTCATACTCTGATAATCGGTGAAATTCTTCTAATTATTTCTTCTTGAGAGTTAGCACAATGTTAAACACTTTTTCAGTAGAGCACCCTGGAGAGATAGTGTTGGAGGGAGGTGCTCGCCTGTAGGTTCCAACTTTTGCAGGTCAGGTCAGCGGAGTGGGTGAGAAGGCACCCTGTGGGGTGCTGCCCCAGCCATGTGCCCAGAGCTCATGGACACTCAGTAACCTTGCAGCTTCAGCCTGGCAATTACCTTCCCATGGAAACCAGCACTCTGAAGGCTTCCTGCCCCTCCAATGCCCCATCCTCTCTTCAGATGCTCACATGGCCTATGCTATTAGGTTCATCTGCCCAGAGCTTTCTGCTGAGTTTCGCTCTCTCTTCCTGCCCTCACCTGTGGTCTGGAGAAAGGCTTTCAGCTTGTCTGGTTACTGCAGACCAGCTATGCCCTGAACAAACCTATGAATTCTTTTGTTACCCAAGAGGCTAAACTGCACCTTCTTTGTCAGCATTATATTAAGGTAATAAAATCAACAAACAGTTGAATAGAGGAGTAGAATAGAAAGGTAAGAAATAGATCTCAGTTTATATTGAAATATATGAGTTTTATTTTATATCACTGGAAAAAATAATGAGCGGGCTGGCTTCTCATCTACAAAAAATAATATTGGAACTCTCCTTCATAAAATAAATATAAGTAATTCCAGATGTAGTAAAGACTGAGGTTTTGAAGATTTTTTAAAACCAAAATATGGATTCGAAATTATAAAATATACACATGTTACAAAATAAAAGTTTGTATGGCAGTAGATGACATAAATCAATTTTAGGTTGGGGGAATGTCTAAACTGCAAAATACAAGTAATGTTAGCTAACATAAATACTGAGAAAAATATAAATTTATGAGAAAACGTGTAACACTCAAGCAACAAATTGGCAAAGACTGAATAGATAAATCATAAAGAGCAAATCTAAAATGGCTAGTAAACATAAGAAAAGATAATCATCCTTATTAATAGTCACAGAAAAGGAAATTAAAGCAAAAATGAAATATCCATTCTATCATAGCAGACTGACAACAATGAAGGAGAGTACCACATATATGATTTTTAAAAGCAGCCTTTTGGGAAGCTATTTGATAAAATCTCTTCACATAAAAAATTTGCAGACTTCTCAATTCAGAAATGCTACTCTTGAGACTGTATTTTATTAAAATAAGAGCATCAGAATGTGAGGCTGTATGTTCAAGAATGATTGTTGCAGCTCTTCCATAGGCATGTAGGCGTATACGCATTTTGTTTTGGCAAAAAACAGAAGCAAACGTTAACTAGGATTAGGTGTCCTTGGTTAAAGCATAAACAACTCAAATAAAGGGAGCCGAAAAAAAGTAAAAGTTTATTTGTATTTATATGTATTTTGTTGCAGTAAAAACCTGAAGCTAGCATGAATTAGGATTTGGTACAATTGCTTAAAGCATAAACAGCTCGAATAATGGGGACTGAAACAAAGGAAAAGTTTATTTCTCTTTCACATAATACAAGTCCAGAAGTAGGCACTCAAAGGTGAACATGAAGTTAACAAACTCAGGCTTCTTCCACCTCATTGCTCTACTTACTGTCAGGCTTCAACATGAAATGCTACTGTTTTATCAGGATACATTTCTGGGTAGCCTCCTGGAGGAAGGGAAAGACCTCTTCCCTTCTCCTCACTTTAAGGTGAATTCTCAGAAGTAAGACACATCCACGACCCTCTTGCTGCTTCTTGGTAAGTAGTCACAGAAGCACACCAACCAAAGGTACAAGTGAAGCTGGGGCATGTATTTAGTTTGGTGATAATGTGCCTAGCTAAATATCCGGTTTTGTTATCAATGAATTTGGGGAGGCACCTAGAAGCCTTTGTTGAGGGCAAACCATAGAACAACATATGACTTCCCTGATAGCTCATTTGGTAAAGAATCTGCCTGTAATGCAAGAGACCTCGGTTCAATTCCCTGATCCGGAAGGTCTGCTGTAGAAGGGATAGGCTACCCACTCCAGTATAGCATTTCATGTTGAAGCCTGACAGTAAGTAACAGAGCAATGAGGTGGAAGAAACCTGAGTCTCTGTTAAGTTCATGTAGCTATATAGGCTACTGTATAGTCCATAGGGTCGAAAAGAGTTGGACATGACTGAGCAACTTTTACTTTCACAGAACCAGGAGTCAATGAATAAAATAAATCAGATATATTAAAGGTGACTAGGAAGAGCTAAACAACTTTATGAACCTTTAAGAATCCTTTATCTTAAATTTTTTTGTTTATTGAAAAGAATAAATAATATCTATGTGTTCAGTTCAGTTCAGTTCAGTTACTCAGTCGTATCTGACCCTGCGACATGAATCACAGCACGCCAGACCTCCCTGTCCATCATCAACTCCTGGAGTTCACTCAAACTCACGTCCATCGAGTCAGTGATGCCATCCAGCCATCTCATCCTCTGTCGTCCCCTTCTCCTCCTTGCCACAATCTCTCCCAGCATCAGAGTCTTTCCAATGAGTCAATTCTTTGCATAAGGTGGCCAAAGTACTGCAGTTTCAGCTTTAGCATCATCCCTTCCAAAGAACACCCAGGACCAATCTCTTTTAGAATGGACAGGTTGGATCTCCTTGCAGTCCAATGGACTCTCAAGAGTCTTCTCCAACACCACAGTTCAAAAGCATCAATTCTTCAGCACTCAGCCTTCTTCACAGTCCAACTCTCACATCCATACATGACTACTGGAAAAACCATAAGCTTGACTAGACAGACCTTTGTTGGCAAAGTAATGTCTCTGCTTTTTTAAAATTTAATTTTATTTTATAAAATTTTATTTATTTTTAAACTTTACAATATTGTATTAGTTTTGCCAAATATTGAAATCAATCCACCACAGGTATACATGTGTTCCCCATCCTGAACCCTCCTTCTTCCCCATACCATCCCTCTGGGTCATCCCAGTGCACCAACCCCAAGCATCCAGTATCGTGCATCGAACCTGGACTGGCAACTCGTTTCATACATGATATTATACATGTTTCAATGCCATTCTCCCAAATCTTCCCACCCTCTCCCTCTCCAACAGAGTCCATAAGACTGTTCTATACATCAGTGTCTCTTTTGCTGTCTCGTACATAGGGTTATTGTTACCATCTTTCTAAATTCCATATATATGAGTTAGTATACTGTATTGGTGTTTTTCTTTCTGGCTTACTTCGCTGTATAATAGGCTCCAGTTTCATCCACCTCATTAGAACTGATTCAAATGTATTCTTTTTAATGGCTGAGTAATACTCCATTGTGTATATGTACCACAGCTTTCTTATCCATTCATCTGCTGATGGACATCTAGGTTGCTTCCATGTCCTGGTTATTATAAACAGTGCTGCAATGAACATTGGGGTACACGTGTCTTTTTTACTTCTGGTTTCCTCAGTGTGTATGCCCAGCAGTGGGATTGCTGGATCATAAGGCAGTTCTATTTCCAGTTTTTTAAGGAATCTCCACACTGTTCTCCATAGTGGCTGTACTAGTTTGCATTCCCACCAACAGTGTAAGAGGGTTCCCTTTTCTCCACACCCTCTTCAGCATTTATTGCTTGTAGACTTTTGGATCGCAGCCATTCTGACTGGTGTGAAATGGTACCTCATAGTGGTTTTGATTTGCATTTCTCTGATAATGAGTGATGTTGAGCATCTTTTCATGTGTTTGTTAGCCATCTGTATGTCTTGTTTGGAGAAATGTCTATTTAGTTCTTTGGCCCATTTTTTGATTGGGTCATTTATTTTTCTGGAGTTGAGCTGTAGGAGTTGCTTGTATATTTTTGAGATTAGTTGTTTGTCAGTTGCTTCATTTGCTATTATTTTCTCCCATTCTGAAGGCTGTCTTTTCACCTTGCTAATAGTTTCCTTTGTTGTGTAGAAGCTTTTAAGTTTAATTAGGTCCCATTTGTTTATTTTTGCTTTTATTTCCAATACTCTGGGAGGTGGGTCATAGAGGATCCTGCTGTGATGTATGTCAGAGAGTGTTTTGCCTATGTTCTCCTCTAGGAGTTTTATAGTGTCTGGTCTTACATTTAGATCTTTAATCCATTTTGAGTTTATTTTTGTGTATGGTGTTAGAAACTGTTCTAGTTTCATTCTTTTACAAGTGGTTGACCAGATTTCCAGCACCACTTGTTAAAGAGATTGTCTTTAATCCATTGTATATTCTTGCCTCCTTTGTCAAAGATAACGTGTCCATAGGTGCATGGATTTATCTCTGGGATTTCTATTTTGTTCCATTGATCTATATTTCTGTCTTTGTGCCAGTACCGTACTGTCTTGATGACTGTGGCTTTGTAGTAGAGCCTGAAGTCAGGTAGGTTGATTCCTCCAGTTCCATTCTTCTTTCTCAAGATAGCTTTGGCTATTCAAGGTTTTTTGTATTTCCATACAAATTGTAAAATTATTTGTTCTAGCTCTGTGAAGAATACCATTGGTAGCTTGATAGGGATTGCATTGAATCTATAAATTGCTTTGGGTAGTATACTCATTTTCACTATATTGATTCTTCCAATCCATGAACATGGTATATTTCTCCATCTATTAGTGTCCTCTTTGATTTCTTTCACCAGTGTTTTATAGTTTTCTATATATAGGTCTTTAGTTTCTTTAGGTAGATATATTCCTAAGTATTTTATTCTTTCCGTTGCAATGGTGAATGGAATTGTTTCCTTAATTTCTCTTTCTGTTTTCTCATTATTAGTGTATAGGAATGCAAGGGATTTCTGTGTGTTGATTTTATATCCTGCAACTTTACTATAGTCATTGATTAGCTCTAGTAATTTTCTGGTGGAGTCTTTAGGGTTTTCTATGTAGAGGATCATGTCATCTGCAAACAGTGAGAGTTTTACTTCTTCTTTTCCAATTTGGATTCCTTTTATTTCTTTTCTGCTCTGATTGCTGTGGCCAAAACTTCCAAAACTATGTTGAATAGTAATGGTGAAAGTGGGCACCCTTGTCTTGTTCCTGACTTTAGGGGAAATGCTTTCAATTTTTCACCATTGAGGATGATGTTTGCTGTGGGTTTGTCATATATAGGTTTTATTATGTTGAGGTATGTTCCTTCTATTCCTGCTTTCTGGAGAGTTTTTATCATAAATGGATGTTGAATTTTGTCAAAGGCTTTCTCTGCATCTATTGAGATAATCATATGGTTTTTATCTTTCAATTTGTTAATGTGGTGTATTACATTGATTTGTGGATATTGAAGAATTCTTGCATCCCTGGGATAAAGCCCACTTGGTCATGGTGTATGATCTTTTTAATGTGTTGTTGGATTCTGATTGCTAGAATTTTGTTAAGGATTTTTGCATCTATGTTCATCAGTGATATTGGCCTGTAGTTTTCTTTTTCTGTGGGATCTTAGTCAGGTTTTGGTATTAGGGTGATGGTGGCCTCATAAAATGAGTTTGGAAGTTTACCTTCCTCTGCAATTTTCTGGGAGAGTTTGAGCAGGATAGGTGTTAGCTCTTCTCTAAATTTTTGGTAGAATTCAGCTGTGAAGCCGTCTGGACCTGGGCTTTTGTTTGCTGGAAGATTTTTGATTACAGTTTCAATTTCCGTGCTTGTGATGGGTCTGTTAAGATTTTCTATTTCTTCCTGGTCCAGTTTTGGAAAGTTGTACTTTTCTAAGAATTTGTCTATTTCTTCCACGTTGTCCATTTTATTGGCATATAATTGCTGATAGTAGTCTCTTATGATCCTTTGTATTTCTGTGTTGTCTGTTGTGATCTCTCCATTTTCATTTCTAATTTTATTGATTTGATTTTTCTCCCTTTGTTTCTTGATGAGTCTGGCTAATGGTTTGTCAATTTTATTTATCCTTTCAAAAAACCAGCTTTTGGCTTTTTTGATTTTTTCTATGGTCTCTCTCTCTCTCTCTCTTTTTTTTTCTTGCATTTATTTCTGCCCTAATTTTTAAGATTTCTTTCCTTCTACTAACCCTGGAGTTCTTCATTTCTTCCTTTTCTAGTTGCTTTAGGTGTAGAGTTAGGTTATTTATTTGACTTTTTTCTTGTTTCTTGAGGTATACCTGTATTGCTATGGACTTTCCTCTTAGGACTGCTTTTACCGTGTCCCACAGGTTTTGGATTGTTGTGTTTTCATTTTCATTCGTTTCTATGCAAATTTTGATTTCTTTTTTGATTTCTTCTGTGATTTGTTGGTTATTCAGCAGCGTGTGGTTCAGCCTCCATATGTTGGAATTTTTAATAGTTTTTCTCCTGTAATTGAGATCTAATCTTACTGTATTGTGGTCAGAAAAGATGCTTGGAATGATTTGTAATTTTTTGAATTTACCAAGGCTAGATTTATGGCCCAGGATGTGATCTATCCTGGAGAAGGTTCCATGTGCACTTGAGAAAATGATGAAATTCATTGTTTTGTGATGAAATGTCCTATAGATATCAATTAGGTCCAACTGGTCTATTGTATCATTTAAAGTTTGTGTTTCCTTGTTAATTTTCTGTTTAGTTGATCTATCCATAGGTGTGAGTGGGGTATTAAAGTCTCCCACTATTATTGTGTTATTGTTAATTTCTCCTTTCATACTTGTTAGCATTTGTCTTAGATATTGCAGTGCTCCTATGTTGGGTGCATATATATTTATAATTGCTATATCTTCTTCTTGGATTGATCCTTTGATCATTAGGTAGTGACCATCTTTGTCTCTTTTCACAGCCTTTGTTTTAAAGTCTATTTTATCTGATATGAGTATTGCTACTCCTGCTTTCTTTTGGTCTCTATTTGCATGGAAAATCTTTTTCTAGCCCTTCACTTTCAGTCAGTATGTGTCCCCTGTTTTGAGGTGGGTCTCTTGTAGACAACATATGTAGGGGTCTTGTTTTTGTATCCATTCGGCCAGTCTTTGTCTTTTGGCTGGGGCATTTAACCCATTTACGTTTAAGGTAATTACTGATAAGTATGATCCCTATGCCATTTACTTTATTGTTTTGGGTTCGAATTTATACACTGTTTTTGTGTTTCCTGTCTAGAGAATATCCTTTAGTATTTGTTGGAGAGCTGGTTTGGTGGTGCAGAATTCTCTCAGCTTTTGCTTGTCTGAAAAGCTTTTGATTTCTCCTTCATATTTGAATGAAATCCTTGCTGGGTCCAATAATCTGGGCTGTAGGTTATTTTCTTTCATCATTTTAAGTATGTCCTGCCATTCCCTCCTGGCTTAAAGAGTTTCTATTGAAAGATCAGCTGTTATCCTTATGGGAATTCCCTTGTGTGTTATTTGTTGTTTTCCCCTTGCTGCTTTTAATATTTGTTCTTTGTGTTTGATCTTTGTTAATTTGACTAATATGTGTCTTGGGGTGTTTCGCCTTGGGTTTATCCTGTTTGCGACTCTCTGAGTTTCTTGGACTTGGGTGATTATTTCCTTCCCCATTTTAGGGAAGTTTTCAACTATTACCTCCTCAAGTATTTTCTTATGGTCTTTCTTTTTGTCTTCTTCTTCTGGGACTCCTATGATTCGAATGTTGTAGTGTTTAATATTGTCCTGGAGGTCTCTGAGATTGTCCTCGTTTCTTTTAATTCGTTTTTCTTTTATCCTCTCTGATTCATTTATTTCTACCATTCTATCTTCTAATTCACTAATCCTGTCTTCTGCCTCTGTTATTCTACTCTTTGTTGCCTCCAGAGTGTTTTTAATTTCATTTATTGCATTATTCATTATATATTGACTCTTTTTTATTTCTTCTAGGTCTTTGTTAAATCTTTCTTGCATCTTCTCAATCCTTGTTTCCAGCCTATTTATCTGTGATTCCATTTTGATTTCAAGATTTTGGATCAATTCCACTATCATTATTCGGAATTCTTTATTAGGTAGATTCCCTATCTCTTCCTCTTTTGTTTGGTTTGGTGGGCTTTTATCCTGTTCCTTTATCTGCTGGGTATTCCTCTGTATCTTCATCTTGTTTAAATTGCTGAGTTTGGGGTGTCCTTTCTGTATTCTGGCAGTTTGTGGAGTTCTCTTTATTGTGGCATTTCCTCGCTGTGTGTGGGTTTGTACAGGTGGCTTGTCAAGGTTTCTTGGTTAGGGAAGCTTGTGTCGGTATTCTGGTGGGTAGAGCTGTATTTCTTCTTTCTGGAGTGCAATGAAGTATCTAGTAATGAGTTATGAGATGTCTATGGTTTTGGGGTGACTTTGGGCAGCCTGTATCTTGGAGCTGATGGCTGTGTTCCTGTGTTGCTGGAGAATTTGCTTGGGATGTCTTGCCCTGGAACTTTTTGGCCCTTGTGTGGTGCTTGGTTTCAGTGTAGGTATGGAGGCGTTTGATGAGCTCCTGTCAACTAATGTTGTTTGGAGTCAGGAGTTCCCTGGAGTCAGGGTTTGGACTTAAGCCTCCTGCTTCCAGTTATTGGTCTTATTTTTACAGTAGTTTCAAAACCTCTCCTTCTATACAGCACCATTGATAAAACATCTATGTTAAAGATGTAAAGTTTCTCTACCGTGAGTGTCACCCAGAGAGGTTTACAGCATTACATGGAGAAGAGAAGAGGGAGGAGGGAGTTAGAGGTGACCCGAATGAGATGAGGTGGAATCAATAGAGGAGAGAGTGGGCTAGCCAATAATCACTTCCTTATGTGCACTCCACAACTGGACCACTCAGAGATGTTCACGGAGTTATACAGAGAAGAGAAGCAGGAGGAAGGAGACAGAGGTGGCCAGGAGGATAAAAGGGGGGGAATGAAAACGAGGGAGACAGATCCAGCCAGTAATCAGTTCCCTAAGTGTTCTCCACCGTCTGGAACACACAGAAATTCACAGAGTTGGGTAGAGTAGAGAGGGGTTAGGGAGGAGACACAGGCGACCCAGTGGAGAAAAAGGAGAGTCCAAAGGGAGAGAGAGCAGTCAAGCCAGTATTCTCGCTCCCTAGTGAAAAATGGGTACTGAAGATTGGGTTCTTAAAGGTACAAAATTGGTAACAAATACATAAAAGCAAAAATTAAAAAACTAGAGTAGAGTTTGGAATTTCAATAATACGATGTTAAAGAAAATAAGAAGGAAAAGAAAGAGGGAAAAAATGAACAAACAAAAACAGACAAGGTCGCAAAAATTATAAAGAAAATATAGGTACAAAATTGATAACTAATACCAAAAAGCAAAAGTTAAAAATCTAGAGTAGAGTTTGGAATTTCAAAAATAAAATGTTAAAAAAAGAAGAAGAAAAATAAACAGAGAAAATAAAAAACAAACAAAAACAAACAAAGTGGCAAAATTACAAAGAAAATACGGGTATAAAATTGATATCAAATACCAAAAAGCATAAATTAAAAATCTAGAGTAGAGTTTGGAATTTCAGATATACAATGTTATATAAAAGAAGAGAAAGAAACAGAGAAAAAAAAAGTCAAAGAAATTATAAAAAATACTATAGGTACAAAATTGATAACAAATACCAAAAAGCTAAAATTAAAAATCTAGGGTAGAATTTGGAATTTCAAAAATGCAATGTCAAAGAAAAGAAGAAGAAGAAAAAAAAAACCAAGGTCAAAAAAATTATAAAAATATATATATGAAGTTTGCTTTAAAAAAAATAGGGTCCTTTTTTTTCCTGCAAAGTAATAGGTTATAAAAGTGAAAATTAAAGGAATAATAGAGGACTTAAAATTTTTTTAAAAAATTAAAAAGAAAGAAAGAATGATCATAAAAATAGTAAAAATATATCTAGGACTTTCTCTGATTTTGTTGTGAGTATTGTGGGTTCAGTTCATTTTTGTCTAGTTCCTTGGTCCGACTTACATTTCTCAAGATCTATAGGCCCCTTCCTATGTAGTCGGTAGTAACCACAGGTTTTTAAACTATTGCCTGTAGCTTCCAAGGCGGTTCCTTCTGTTATAGCTTCTGTTTGCTGGTCTCTTCAGTGTCTGGTTTCCGCCCTGACACAAAGGGGATGGTAGAGGACACTTTTTTTTTTTTTTTTTAGGCTCACTTGTTCAGTCGCGCTGTGGGGAGGGAGGGAGGGATGCTGCAAACAAATAACACTGGCGTGTGCTTGCAGTGTCTCAGCCACACTGGGTCTGCCTCCGCTCACGGCCATGTAGCCTCCCTGCCCACACTGCTCAGGCTCTAGGTTGCTCAGCCGGGAATCTTCCGTGGCTGGCCCTGGGCTGCCTGAACCTCACATGTCCAAGCCACTCAGGTTCAGGCATTCGGGTAGTCCTCAGAGGTGCAGCCTCGGTTGGGCCTGCGTTTTGTGCCCTTCCCAGGTCCAAGCAGCTCAGGTGATGAGGTTTTGGCGAGCAGGATTGATGCGACTTATCGCCTCCTCGCTGCTCGGTTATCTAGGTGTACAACTGGCGCACCTTCTCAGGCAGATGTTGACCGTCCAGACCCCCAAGAAATTTTAGTTAGCAAAGAAGCCTGCTTACAGTTTTGTAGATAATGTCTCTCTGGGGCTGCGATTGCCCCCTTCCGGTTCTGGCTGCCTGTCACCGGAGGGGGATGGTCTGCAGCCGGCTATCTCTGTTCAGTCCTTTGTTCCGTGTGCGGGCCTGGTGGTGTCTTAGTTTAGGGCCGGCTTTTCACGTGGTAGATATCCCACAATCTGGTTTACTAGCCCAAATTATTTCGCTCAGATAGCGCTCAGGTGATTCAGGCCAGATCCTTACTCTAAGCAATGCAGCCCGAGCGGCGCCTCCCTGCCCAGCCCCCGCTTGTTAGTGGCGTGTGCAGGCGTCTGCGCTGCTTCTCAGCTGGGGGAGTTACCATAGGGCTCGCAATCTGCGGGTTTTAATTGTTTATTTATTTTTCCTCCCTGTTATGTTGCCCTCTGTGCTTCCAAAGCTCGGTGCAGATTTGGCAGTGAGAAGGTTTCCTGGTGTTTGGAAACTTCTCTTTCTAAGTCTCCCTTCCCAGGATGGAACTCCGTCCCTCCCTCTTTTGTCTCTTTTTTTGTCTTTTATATTTTTTCCTACCTCCTTTCGAAGACTTGGGTTGTTTTTCTGGGTGCCTGATGTCCTCTGCTGGCATTCAGAAGTTGTTTTGTGGAATTTACTCGGGGTTTAAATGTTCTTTTGATGAATTTGTGGGGGAGAAAGTGTTCTCCCCGTCCTACACCTCTGCCATCTTAGCTCCTCTTCCTGTCTCTGCTTTTTAATACGCTATCTAGGTTGGTCATAACTTTCCTTCCAAGGATTAAGCGTCTTTTGTAGAGAGATTTAAAAGAAATAAAAAATACAAGTTAGAATATGAAATGATAAAAATATTGTGTTCATTTGGCAGTGTTTTTCCTTTCCTAGTGGTACCTAAAATAATGGTGTACTTAAATGGATGACGGAGAAGGCAATGGCACCCCACTCCAGTACTCTTGCCTGGAGAATCCCAGGGATGGAAGAGTCTGGTGGGCTGCAGTCCCTGGGGTCGCTAGGAGTCGGATACGACTGAGTGACTCTACTTTCACTTTTCACTTTCATGCATTGGAGAAGGAAATGGCAACCCACTGCAGTGTTCTTGCCTGGAGAATCCCAGGGACGATAGAGGCCTGGTGGGCTGCTGTCTATGGGGTCGCACAGAGTCGGACAAGACTGAAGTGACTTAGCAGTAGCAGTAGCAAATTGATGACATCTTTTGTAACATAGTATGATGAATGTTATCATCAGATCAGATCAGATTAGATCAGTCACTCAGTCGTGTCCGACTCTTTGCGACCCCATGAATCCCAGCACGCCAGGCCTCCCTGTCCATCACCAACTCCCAGAGTTCACTCAAACTCATGTCCATCCAGTCAGTGATGCCATCCAGCCATCTCATCCCCTGTCATCCCCTTCTCCTCTTGCCCCCAATCCCTCCCAGCATCAGAGTTTTTTCCAATGAGTCAACTCTTCGCATGAGGTGGCCAAAGTACTGCAGTTTCAGCTTTAGCATCATTCTTTCCAAAGAAATCCCAGGGCTGATCTCCTTCAGAATGGACTGATAGGACCTCCTTGCAATCTAAGGGATTCTCAAGAGTCTTCCTTAACACCACAGTTCAAAAGCATCAATTCTTCGGTGCTCAGCCTTCTTCACAGTCCAACTCTCCCATCGATACATGACCACAGGAAAAACCATAGCCTTGACTAGACGAACCTTTGTTGGCAAAATAATGTCTCTGCTTTTGAATATGCCATCTAGGTTGGTCATAACTTTCCTTCCAAGGAGTAAGTGTCTTTTAATTTGATGGCTGCAGTCACCATCCGCAGTGATTTTGGAGCCCTGAAAAATAAAGTCTGACACTGTTTCCACTGTTTCCCCATCTATTTCCCATGAAGTGATGGGACCAGATGCCATGATCTTCGTTTTCTGAATGTTGAGCTTTAAGCCAACTTTTTCACTCTCCACTTTCACCTTCATCAAGAGGCTTTTTAGTTTGTCTTCACTTTCTGCCATAAGGGTGGTGTCATCTGCATATGTGAGGTTATTGAAATTTCTCCCCGCAATCTTGATTCCAGCTTGTGTTTCTTCCAGTCCTTTCTCATGATGTACTCTGCATAGAAGTTAAATAAGCAGGGTGACCATATACAGCCTTGACGTACTCCTTTTCCTATTTGGAACCAGTCTTTTGTTCCATGTCCAGTTCTAACCGTTGCTTCCTAACGTGCATACAGATTTCTCAAGAGGCAGATCAGATGGTCTGGTATTCCCATGTCTTTCAGAATCTTCCACAGTTTATTGTAATCCACACAGGCAAAGGCTTTGGCATGGTTAATAAAGCAGAAATAGATGTTTTTCTGGAACTCTCTTGCTTTTTCCATGATCCAGCAGATATTGGCAATTTGATCTCTGGTTCCTCTGCCTTTTCTCAAACCGGCTTGAACATCAGGAAGTTCATGGTTCACATATTGCTGAAGCCTGGCTTGGAGAATTTTGAGCATTACTTTACTAGCATGTGAGATGAGTGCAATTGTGCGGTAGTTTGAGCATTCTTTGGCATTGCCTTTCTTTGGGATTGGAATGAAAACTGACCTTTTCCAGTCGTGTGGCCACTGCTGAGTTTTCCAAATTTGCTGGCATATTGAGTGCAGCACTTTCACAGAATCATCTTTCAGAACTTGAAATAGCTCAACTGGAATTCCATCACCTGCACTAGCTTTGTTCATAGTGATGCTTCCTAAGACCCACTTGACTTCACATTCCAGGATGTCTGGCTCTAGGTGAGTGATCACACCATCATGATTATCTGGGTCGTGAAGATCTCTTTTGTACAGTTCTTCTGTGTATTCTTAATATCTTCTTAATATCTTCTGCTTCTGTTAGGTCCATGTCATTTCTGTCCTTTATTAAGCCCATCTTTGCATGAAATATTCCTTTGGTATCCCTGATTTTCTTGAAGATACCTCTAGCCTTTCCCATTCTGTTGTTTTCCTCTATTTCTTTGCATTGATCGCTGAAGAAGGCTTTCTTATCTCTCCTTGCTATTCTTTGGAACTCTGCATTCAAATGGGTATATCTTTCCTTTTCTCCTTTGCTTTTTGCTTCTCTTCTTTTCACAACTACGTGTAAGGCCTCTCCAGACAGCCATTTTGTTTTTTTGCATTTCTTTTCCATGGGGATGGTCTTGATCCCTGTCTCCTGTAGAATGTCATGAACCTCATTCCATAACTCATCAGGCACTCTGTCTCTCAGATCTAGGCCCTTAAATCTATTTCTCGCTTCCACTGTATAATCATAAGGGATTTGATTTAGGTCATACCTGAATGGTCTAGTGGTTTTCCCTACTTTCTTCAATTTAAGTCTGAATTTGGCAATAGGGGTTCATGGTCTGAGCCACAGTCAGCTCCTGGTCTTATTTTTGCTGACGGTATAGAGCTTTTCCATCTTTGGCTGCAAAGAATATAATCAATCTGATTTCGGTGTTGACCATCTGGTGATGTCCATGTTTAGAGTCTTCTCTTGTGTTGTTGGAAGAGGGTGTTTGTTATGACCAGTGCTTTTTCTTGGCAAAACTCTATTAGTCTTTGCCCTGCTTCATTCCATATTCCAAGGCCAAATTTGCCTGTTACTCCAGGTGTTTCTTGACTTCCTACTTTTGCATTCCAGTCCCCTATAATGAAAACGACATCTTTTTTGAGTGTTAGTTCTAAAAGGTCTTGTAGGTCTTCACAGAATCATTCAACTTCAGCTTCTTTAGCGTTACTGGTTGGGGCATAGACTTGGATTACTGCGATATTGAATGGTTTGCCTTGGAAACGAACAGAGATCATTCTGTCATTTTTGAGATTGCATTCCAAGTACTGCATTTCGGACTCTTGTTGACCATAATGGCTACTCCATTTCTTCTGAGGGATTCCTGCCTGCAGTAGTAGATATAATGGTCATCTGAGTTAAATTCACCCATTCCAGTCCATTTCAGTTCGCTGATTCCTAGAATGTTGACATTTACTCTTGCCATCTCTTGTTTGACCACTTCCAGTTTGCCTTGATTCATGGACCTGACATTCCAGGTTCCTATGCAAGATTGCTCTTTACAGCATCGGACCTTGCTTCTATCACCAGTCACATCCACAGCTGGGTATTCTTTTTGCATTGGCTCCATCCCTTCATTGTTTCTGGAGTTATTTCTCCACTGATCTACAGTAGCATATTGGGCACCTACTGACCTGGGGAGTTTCTCTTTCAGTATCCTATCATTTTGCCTTTTCATACTGTTCATAGGGTTCTCAAGGCAAGAATACGGAAGTGGTTTGCCATTGTCTTCTCCAGTGGACCACATTCTGTCAGATCTCTCCACCATGACCCACCCTTCTTAGGTTGCCCCACGGGCATGGCTTAGTTTCATTGAGTTAGACAAGGCTGTGGTCCTAGTGTGATTAGATTGACTAGTTTTCTGTGAGTATGGTTTCAGTGTGTCTGCCCTCTGATGCCCTCTTGCAAAACCTACCGCCTTACTTGGGTTTCTCTTACCTTGGGCGTAGGGTATCTCTTCAAGGCTGGTCCAGCAAAGCACAGCCAATGCTCCTTACCTTGGACGAGGGGTATCTCCTCACCACCACCATTCCTGACCTTCAACATCGGGATAGCTCTTCTAGGCCCTCCTGTGCCTGCCTCGGTGTGGGGTTGGTCCTCCCGGCCACTGTCCCTGGCCTCAGGTGTGGGGTAGCTCCTCCTGCCGCCGCCCCTGGCCTCGGGCTTAAGGGCGTGAGGTATCTCCTCCCAGCCGCTGCCCGTGACTTTGGATGCGGGGTAACTCCTCTTGTCGCCGCCCCTGACCTCGGACGCTGGGTATCTCCTCTCGGCCGCCCCTCTGAACTCGGACGTGGGGTAGCTCCTCTCGGCTGTTCCTGAGCCCTCGAAGTCTGGCACTTTCGGCCGCTGCCCCTGACCTCGGACGTGGGGTAACTCCTCTTGGCTGCCGCCCTTTGGGCATGCACGCTAAAGTGTAGGCAGCTGCGATGTGCATAGTTATAACAAAAACTGGTTAATATGAAATAGTATTATATAAAATAAGGCAACAGAATATAAATCTGATAATGCTGCTGCTGCTGCTAAGTCGCTTCAGTCGTGTCCGCCTCTGTGCGATCGCATAGACGGCAGCCCACAGAGCTCCCCTGTTCCTGGTGTTCTCCAGGCAAGAACACTGGAGTGGGTCGCCATTTCCTTCTCCAGTGCATGAAAGTGAAAAGTGAAAGTGAAGTTGCTCAGTCATGTCCAACTCTTAGCGACCCCATGGACTGCAGCCTACCAGGCTCCACCGTCCATGGGATTTTTCAGGCAAGAGTACTGGAGTGGGGTGCCATTGCCTTTTCTGAAATCTGATAATAACTGTACCCAAAATTTTGCATCATTTTCCTCTTGGTCATTATCCTAAATAACTCAAATCTTAATACATGGCTGTCCTTTGCTATCACAGCACATCTTTCCTTCTCCTGGTATCTAACTCTTTGGACTATTTGGGCAGCTCCATTCCTCAGCCTCCTGGAACCCATTGACCCATTGTTAGCTTTCCAGGTGTGTGTATGTGTGTGTGTGTGTGTGTTGGCTCCCTTGCTCCAAAATCTAATGATCAGTTTCAGTTCACTCTAGAGTTTTTCAAAGTGTGAAAGTGAAAGTTGCTCATTCATGTCTGACTGATTCTTTGTGACTCCTTGGACTGTAGCCTGTTCATGGAGTTCTCCAGGCAGGAATACTGGAGTGAGTAGCCATTCCCTTCTCGAGGATACCTTCCAGACCCAGGGATTGAACCCCGGGTCCCCTGCATTGCAGTCAGATGCTTTTCCACTTGAGCCAGCAGGGAAGTGTTAGAAAAATACATATATATTTGGGGGAGGGGTACAAATGTTATTTTTTCTTTTGTTTTCCCTATCATTGGAATCTAGCGGAAAAAAACCCATTTTATTCAAAATGCAGAGTGCTTTGCTAAATTTTTATTTGATACCTTTTTTTATGGCAAAGTCTAGAAAGGCAAAAACTATATTTCTTAAACTTTTTTGCAGCTAGACTTGTAAATTCAGTTCAGTCGGTCAGTCGTGTCTGACTCTTTGTGACCCCATGAACCACAGCACACCAGGCCTCCCTGTCCATCACCAACTTCCGGAGTTCACTCAAACTGATGTCCATTGAGTCGGTGATGCCATCCAGCCATCTCATCCTCTGTCGTCCCTTTTCCTCCTGCTCCTAATCCCTCCCAGAATCAGAGTCTTTTCCAATGAGTCAGCTCTTCACATCAGGTGGCCAAAGTATTGGAGTTTCAGCTTTAGCATCATTCCTTCCAATGAACACCCAGGACTGGCCTCCTGCAGGTTGGACTGGTTGGATATCCTTGGAGTCCAAGGGGCTCTCAAGAGTCTTCTCCAACACCACAGTTCAAAAGCATCAATTCTTTGGCTCAGCTTTCTTCACAGTTCAACTCTCACATCCATACATGACTACTGGAAAAACAACAGCCTTGACTAGACAGACCTTACTTGGTAAAGTAATGTCTCTGCTTTTGAATATGCTATCTAGGTTGGTCATAACTTTCCTTCCAAGGAGTAAGCATCTTTTAATTTGATGGCTGCAATCACCATCTGCAGTAATTTTGGAGCCCCCCCAAAATAAAGTCTGACACTGTTTCCACTGTTTCCCCGTCTATTTGCCATGAAGTGATGGGACCGGATGCCATGATCTTCGTTTTCTGAATGTTGAGGTTTAAGCCAGCTTTTTCACTCTCCACTTTCACTTTCATCAAGAGGCTTTAGAGATCAAATTGCCAACATTCGCTGGACCATGGAAGAAGCAAGAGAGTTCCAGAGAAACATTTATTTCTGCTTTATTGACTATGCCAAAGCCTTTGACTGTTTGGATCACAAGAAACTGTGGAAAATTCTGAAAGGGATGGGAAAACCAGACCACCTGATCTGCCTCTTGAGAAATTTGTATGCACGTTAGGAAGCAACGGTTAGAACTGGACATGGAACAACAGACTGGTTCCAAATAGGAAAAGGAGTATGTCAAGGCTGTATATTGTCACCCTGTTTATTTAACTTATATGTGGAGTACATCATGAGAAATGCTGTACTGGAAGAAACATAAGCTGGAATCAAGATTGCCAGGAGAAATATCAATAACCTCAGATATGCAGATGACACCACACTTATGACCGAAAGTGGAGAGGAATTAAAAAGCCTCTTGATGAAATTGAAAGTGGAGAGTGAAAAAGTTGGCTTAAAGCTCAACATTCAGAAAATGACAATCATGGCATCCGGTCCTATCACTTCATGGGAAATAGGTGGGGAAACAGTGGAAACAGTGCCAGACTTTATTTTTCAGGGCTCCAAAATCACTACAGATGGTGACTGCAGCCATCAAATTAAAAAATGCTTACTCCTTGGAAAGAAAGTTATGACCAACCTAGATAGCATATTCAAAAGCACAGACATTACTTTGCCAACAAAGGTTCGTCTAGTCAAGGCTATGGTTTTTTCCTGTGGTCATGTATGGATGTGAGAGTTGGACTGTGAAGAAGGCTGAGCACTGAAGAATTGATGCTTTTGAACTGTGGTGTTGGAGAAGACTCTTGAGCATTCCTTGGACTGCAAGGAGATCCAACCAGTCCATTCTGAAGGAGATCAGCCCTGGGATTTCTGTGGAAGGAATGATGCCAAGGCTGAAACTCCAGTACTTTGGCCACCTCATGCGAAGAGTTGACTCATTGGAAAAGACTCTGATGCTGGGAGGGATTGGGCGCAAGAGGAGAAGGGGATGACAGAGGATGAAATGGCTGGATGGCATCACTGACTCGATGGATGTGAGTCTGAGTGAACTCTGGGAGTTGGTGATGGTCAGGGAGATCTGGTGTGCTGCGATTCATGGGATCACAAAGAGTCGGACACGACTGAACGACTGATCAGATCTGATCACTCTCTGCCATAAGGGTAGTGTCATCTCCATATCTGAGGTTATTGATATTTCTCCCGGAAACCTTGATTCCGACTTGTGCTTCTTCCAGCCCAGCGTTTCTCATAATGTACTCTGCATAGAAGGTAAAAAAGCAGGGTGACAATATACAGCCTTGATGTACTCCTTTTCCTATTTGGAACCAGTCTGTTGTTCCATGTCCAATTCTAACTGTTGTTTCCTGACCTGCATATAGGTTTCTCAAGAGGAAGGTCAGATGGCCTGGTATTCTCATCTCTTGAAGAATTTTCCACAGTGTCTTGTGATCCAAACAGTCAAAGGCTTTGGCATAGTCAATAAAGCAGAAATAAATGTTTTTCTGGAACTCTCTTGCTTTTTCGTTGATCCAATGGATGTTGGCAATTTGATCTCCGGTTCTTCTGCCTTTTCTAAAATCAGCTTGAACATCTGCAAGTTCATGGTTCACGTATTGCTGAAGCCTGGCTTGGAGAATTTTGAGCATTACTTTACTAGCATGTGAGATGAGTGCAATTGTGCGGTAGTTTTAGCATTCTTTGGCATTGCCTCTCTTTGGGATTAGAATGAAAACTGACATTTTCTAGTATTGTGGCCACTGCTAGGTTTTCCAAATTTGCTGGCACATTGTGTGCAGCACTTTCACAACATCATCTTTTAGGATTTTAAACAGCTCAACTGGAATTCCATCACCTCCTCTAGCTTTGTTCATAGTGATGCTTTCTAAGGTCCATTTGACTTCATATTCCAAGATGTCTGGCTCTAGGTGAGTTTGTAAATTAGGTTTCACCAATTAGATGTACTCCTGTGACACTTGTGGGAAGGTTTTTTAATCTACATTTGTAGCTAAACTTTCTTTGACAGAAATAAGCTTATTCAGCTGATCTCTTTCATTTTAAGTGAACTTTGGTGGTCTATGTTTTTCAAGGAGTCTATTCATTTCTTCAAAGTTGTTAAATTTTATGACATAAAGTAATTTGTGGTATTCCGTTATTGATCTTTTAGCATCTATAAGGTCTGTAGTTATGTCATCTTTTTCCTTTCTTTTCTGTTATTATTAATTTGTTTCTTTCCTCTTTTTTTTTTTTATTTACTGAACAGTCAGGCTAGAGTTTTATCAAGTTTATTGATCTATTCCTTAATGTCCTTTTTCTATTTACTTCATTTGAACTCTGTTTTGGGTTAAAACTAAGTTACTTGGAAATTTTTCTGATCCTTTAGAGGTTTGATTTTAAGTGTTGTTAGGTAGGATCAGTGCAAACTTTGGGGTTAATTTTGACTCACTGCTTTAAATACCATCTTAACACTTTACTGAAGTACTGTTGTTCATTTGCTAAGTTGTGACTGACTCTTTGCAACCCCATGGATGATAATCCGCCAAGGTTCCTCTGTCCTTGGAATTTTCCAGGCAAGAATACTGGAGTGGGTTGCCATTTCCTTCTGCAGAAGTACTGAAGTACTAGAGGGGTTCCAAATCTGTGGACTTCTCTGTGCAGCTTTTTCCTGTCTGCAACTCTGTCCTGTGAAATATGACCACCTTGTTGCAACCACATGGACTATAGAGTCCATGGAGTTCTTTAGGCTAGAATACTGGAGTGGGTACCTTTTCCTTCTCCAGGGGATCTTTCCAACCCAGGGGTCAAAACCAGGTCTCCTGCATTGTGGGCAGATTTGTCACCAGCTGGAACACAAGGGAAGCCCTTGGCCTTTCTGAATTCCCAACTCTGCATCCTCAACTCAGGGAGATTGCCAGGCTCTACATATAACCCTTTCCCTGGATGCAGCTTAAAAGCTCTCTTCAAGAAGTGAACTGGGGGTAATTGACTCACCTTGCTTATTCCTCTCTCTTAGAGTTCGCTGCCCTGTGATGCCTGATGGTCAATGTCCAAACATTGTTGTTTCATATAGATTTCCCACTTTTTTATATTTTATTTTTAATTGTAAGATTATCACTTTACAATATTATGATGTTTTTTGCCATATATCAACATGAAACAACCATAGGTATACATATGTCCTCTTCCTCTTATACCCTCCTCCCACCTCCCTCCCCTGTCCCCTATTTTAGTTGTGTCAGGCCAGAATAAATATGGTTCTTGTTTTTCCATCTTGTCTGGAAGGGGAGTTCCACTTAAGTGACCTTTGGAGGTCAGGAATAAATAAAGAGCTTTTCCTACTTCATTTCTGTTCACTGGCAAATAGAGTTGTGGAGATAGCTACGGTTTTTCCAGTGGTCATGTATGGATGTGAGAATTGGACTGTGAAGAAAGCTGAGTGCTGAAGAATTGATGTTTTTGAACTGTGGTGTTGGAGAAGACTCTTGAGAGTCCCTTGGACTGCAAGGAGATCCAACCAGGATCAATGGACATGAATTTGATCATGCTGTCCATTGATCAGCCCTGGGATTTCTTTGGAAGGAATGATGCTAAAGCTGAAACTCCAGTACTTTGGCCACCTCATGCGAAGAATTGACTCATTGGAAAAGACTCTGATTCTGGGAGGGATTGGGGGCAGGAGGAGAAGGGGACGACAGAGGATGAGATGGCTGGATGGCATCACTGACTCGATGGATGTGAGTCTGAATGAACTCTGGGAGTTGGTGATGGACAGGGAGGCCTGGCGTGCTGCGATTCATGGGGTTGCAAAGAGTTGGACACGACTGAGCAACTGAACTGCACTGAGGTTTTTCTGTATTCCAGTTTCCATTCTCCAAACCTTTGTCTTCATAGACAGTAGCTGTGGTTAGCAGTGATAGAAGAATCTCTCTAACTCAAGCTTCCCTGGATTACAACCACTGTAGTTGAACTTGGATTTGAATTCAGTAGATTAAAGATCCCTCCTTCCCTTAATCACCAGCATGACTCAGTTGTAAAGTGTCCTGTGTGCTAATCATGTTTTTAAATTTTTCTATATTTTATAAGGCTTTGGCATCTTGAAGTCCTTACCTGCCAAGGAAAGACTGCCCCTCACAGGGATAACTAATTCCTTGAGAGAGTAAACTCTCCTTTAAACAAACCTTTCATGTGCAGGTTAACAAATCCAAATTGCATATTCCAACCACCTCCATTACTGACTCGCACATACCAGATCAGTATTTCCCCTACCCTTAATCACCCCAAAACCAGGTACCAAACAACTGGTTGTTGTTTGCTCAGTCACTAAGTCGTATCCAGCTCTTTGGAACCCCATGGACTGCAGCATGCCAGGCTTCCCTGTCCTTCACTATCTCCCAGACTTTGCTCAAATTCATGTCCATTGAGTCAGTGATGCTATCTGACCATCTCATCCTCTGCTACCCACTTCTCCTTTTGCCTTCCATCTTTCTCAGTATCAGGGTCTTTTCCAACCAGTCAGCTCTTTGCAACAGGTGACCAAAATATTGGAGCTTCAGCTTCAGTCCTTCCAATGAATATTCAGGGTTGATTTCCTTTAGGATTGACTGGTTTGATGTTCTTGCTCTCCAAGGGGCTCTCAAGAGTCTTCTCTGCACCATAATTTGAAAGCATCAATTCTTTGGCTCTCAGCCTTCTTTATGGTCCAACTATCACCAGACAACTGGAGACCACCCTTATAATTCATTTTGTTTTTATTGTTGTTAGTAGCTAAATCATATCTGATTTTTTTGTGACCCCCACAGACTATAGCCTGCTAAGATCCTCTGTCCATGGGACTTCCCAGGCAAGAATACTGGAGGAGGTTGCCTCTTCCTTCTGCAGGGGATCTTCACAACCCAGTGATCGAACCTGTGTCTCTTGCATTGGCAAGAGAGTTTGTTACCACTGAGCCACCAGGGAAGCCCATTTATAACTCATAACTCGCTGAAATTATTCAAATAACCCAATTCTAAACTATTTACTTCGCCCTGCCTTGCCTTTCCTGTGGAAATCACAATAGAGTCTTATGCCCATGCTGTCCCCTTATTCCTTCTCTCTCCTGACTGCTCTTGATTTTATCCAATGTGGACTTGCATGATGTGGTATGCCCCCTTCTCTTGAGAACTGTAAGTAATAATTTCTTCCAGCAGAGCCAATTATCTCTGTGTCTGTCACATTATCATACTTGATTAAATGAAATCCTGGCCCAAGTTAAAACATCCTGGGAGTCATTTCTGCGCTCTCAGCCTAGACTGTTCTCTCCACCTTCCAACAGTTTTGTAACACTCCATTGCTTGTAATGAAATCTCTTATTGCCTAAAACATTTATTCATCTCATTCATCACTGACTTCGTCATGCAGCCACATGAAGGAGACGCTATAAGAAAAAATATTCTTGCTATTAAAAGCTATATCCCATGGTAATATTAAAAGTCACATGCTTAAGACTAAATGAGTGGTGACCTCCATGGTGGTCCAGTGGTTAATAATCTGCCTTGCAATGATGCAGAGAATGAGGGTTCAGTTCTTGGCTGGGGAACTGAGATCTCACATGCTGATGGGCAACTAGGCTGCAATTACTGAGCCTTTCTTCCGGAGCCTGTACGCCACAACTAGAGAAGCCCGCTCACCTCCAGGAAGCCAAATACATAAATATTTTTTAAAAAGACTAAATGAGTATGGGGAGGGAGGAGGGAGGAAGGTTCAGGATGGGGAACACATGTATACCTGTGGTGGTTTCATTTTGATATTTGGCAAAACTAATACAATTATGTAAAGTTTAAAAATAAAGTAATATTAAAAAAAACATATGAAAAGCTTACTTGAAAAAAAAAAAAAAGACTAAATGAGTAAAGGGAATGGTAGAATGGAGAGCATAAAAGGGCATAAAAGAGTTCATTGGTAGAAAGCATCAACTACAAATTGGCCCTTTCCCTCTGCCTCTACAAGTATATCCCAAGCTGCTGACCTTCAACACACTCTGAAAGGAGTTCAGGGATCAGGAAAGAAGCACTCTGTGTCCTGGGAAAAACTGGCATAGTAGGCCTTCAGATAGTTAGATATTTTCAGGAGAAGATTTTATGAGCCCAATTCTTACATCTCCTCATATCTAGAAAAGTACTAAAATCTTTCATGGTGATACTGCTACTTGTGACTAGCAGCAACTTTCTGCAAAAACATGTGCTTGATTGCATGCATTCACCCTTCACCAAAATCACATGTATAATAATTCTTCCTTACTCCTTTCCTCTTTGGAGCAGTCAAAGCTATCTGAAATGCTGCCTCTTGGGCCATAGGCCTCGTTTTGCCACAAATAAGATTTAACTCACAATGCACCCTCACACTCTGCATTTTTTTTCAGTCAACAAAGCTTACGTAGTCACAGAATATTAAGAACAATGCTGACATGACGTGAGCTCACGTCCAAGGGCTTCAGCTAAGATCATGCTTCATTTTCCAGGATTAGCCAAGAGACCACTAATTCTCTCTGAAGTCTTTTAAAGTGCTTTCTGGAGTAACAGAGCTTCCTAGTGGGGATTTGGCCAGTTAAGTGTGTAAAATTGTTGAATCTCAAAAGTTTTTGATATTATAGAATCTATCATATGGATATTCAGACAGATTCATCACTTGTATATGGTATTCAAAAATTCTGGAAATATAGATACTGCTGTAATATTATGTGAAGGTTGAAGAGATTGTTAACATAATACCATTAGTAGCCAAAGTGGCCCTGGCCCATCTTTGGACTCAGGACATGTGTGAGAAGGGTGGACTAGAGTCTTGACTATCTTGAGTCAAAAAAAAAAAAAAAAAAACCATTTCCAATCATGAGTACAGTGTGTCCTAGACAGCTGTTCCCTCTGGTGGGTGCACAGCCTCTTAGCTGACATCACTATGAAGGTCCTTATTAGCAAGGGCTTCCATCTTGGAGGTGGCTTGTGACCACAGATATTAGTTTGCTCCTAGTCTAAATAAGGTCATATAATTCTAGGCAGGGCTGCAGCATAAGCAGAGTTCCTAGCAAGGCTAGGAGTGATTCAGATTATAGAATAGGCCAGAGACTGTCAATTTTTTTTGTTTTGCTGTAGGGGGCCAGATAGTAAATATTTCAGGCTTTGTGGGCTGTATTGTCTCTGTTGCAATAGCTCAGTCGTGCTTCTGTGGCACAAAAGCAGCCATAGGAAAGAAATGAACGAGTTCACCTGTGTCCTAATAAAACTTTATTTATAATATTAAAATATGCATTTTGTATACTTTTATGAATTATGATATATTATTCTTTTCCCCCCAATCATCTAAAAGTGTAAAAATTATTTTCTTTAACACACCAGATGTGTAATGGAAGCAGATTATTGTTTTAGGTGTGGTTGTGGTATTGTAATATGCTTCAAAATGCCTATAGATAAAAGAATAAGATGGCTGGATTTGGTTCAGAACATGAGTGAAGGTGTAGAGAGGCAGGCCAAGCCCCAGGGAGGAGGGGGGTGGGTCCAATTAGGTTCATCATGCCATTCTGTCTTTTTTGTATATGTTCAACTCTCCATAAGAATGCTTAAAAAATGGGGGAGCAGCAATATTCTGCCAAGTAACTTCAACTTTTTCAAGCTGTCATCTGCCAGGAGTATCATTTAACCCAAGAAAGGCTGGAAAGCTGTGGACTCAAGACCCTGGAGTGCCATGCAGGCAAGTCATGGTCCTCCTACCCTGGCCTGGATACCATTGTCTTGCATCTTGGGCTGGCCAAGGAGCATCAAATAGAATATCTGGCTGACACTGCTGGCCAAGAGGCCATAAAACCATTCTTAGTCTATGGGCCATTCAAAAAGAGGTGACAGGCTGGAATAAGACTACGGGCTATAATTTGCTGACCCCTGGAACAGGGTAACTATCTATTTGTTAATTGTAGCTCTCCAGTGCACAGATGATCCAAAGTATGAAGAGAATAAAGAACATTCCTCATTATACCTGTTTTAGGTAAAAATTCTTCATGGTTTACAATTAATTTGGGCTATAAGCGATTGAATGGTAGTCTTAGGTGGTGATATAGATGGACTTGTGAACTTTCTTACCTATTCTGATGGTAAATTTATGATATGATCAGAATTCATATTTGTCTTATTTTTACCAAGAAAGAAAACTCAACCAAATTAGCAGATTTAGAAAATTTTCAATGGAACAAAATAGAAAGCCCAGAGATAAATCCATGCACATATGGACACCTTATCTTTGATAAAGGAGGCAAAAATATACAATGGATTAAAGACAATCTCTTTAACAAGTGGTGCTGGAAATCTGGTCAACCACTTGTAAAAGAATGAAACTAGAACACTTCCTAACACCAAACACAAAAATTAACTCAAAATGGATTAAAGATCTAAACGTAAGACCAGAAACTATAACATCACAGCAGGATCCTCTATGACCCACCTCCCAGAATATTGGAAATAAAAGCAAAAATTAACAAATGGGACGTAATTAAACTTAAAAGCTTCTGCACATCAAAGGAAACTATTAGCAAGGTGAAAAGGCAGCCTTCAGAATGGGAGAAAATAATAGCAAATGAAGCAACTGACAAACAACTAATCTCAAAAATATACAAGCAACTCCTACAGCTCAACTCCAGAAAAATAAATGACCCTGGGAAATGGGCCAAAAAACTAAATAGACATTTCTCCAAACAAGACATACAGATGGCTAACAAACACATGAAAAGATGCTCAACATCACTCATTATCAGAGAAATGCAAATCAAAACCACTATGAGGTACCATTTCACACCAGTCAGAATGGCTGCGATCCAAAAGTCTACAAGCAATAAATGCTGAAGAGGGTGTGGAGAAAAGGGAACCCTCTTACACTGTTGGTGGGAATGCAAACTAGTACAGCCACTATGGAGAACAGTGTGGAGATTCCTTAAAAAACTGGAAATAGAACTGCCTTATGACCCAGCAATCCCACTGCTGGGCATACACACTGAGGAAACCAGAATTGAAAGAGACATGTTCAATGACCCCATGTTCATTGCAGCACTGTTTATAATAGCCAGGACATGGAAGCAACCTAGATGTCCATCAGCAGATGAATGGATAAGAAAGCTGTGGTACATATACACAATGGAGTATTACTCAGCCATTAAAAAGAATACATTTGAATCAGTTCTAATGAGGTGGATGAAACTGGAGCCTCTTATACAGAGTGAAGTAAGCCAGAAAGAAAAACACCAATACAGTATACTAACTCATATATATGGAATTTAGAAAGATGGTAACAATAACCCTATGTACGAGACAGCAAAAGAGACACTGATGTATAGAACAGTCTTATGGACTCTGTTGGAGAGGGAGAGGGTGGGAAGATTTGGGAGAATGGCATTGAAACGTATAATATCATGTATGAAACGAGTTGCCAGTCCAGGTTCGATGCACGATACTGGATGCTTGGGGCTGGTGCACTGGGACAACTCAGAGGGATGGTATGGGGAGGGAGGAGGGAGGAGGAGGAGGAGGAGGGTTCAGGATGGGGAACACATGTATACCTGTGGCAGATTCATTTCGATATTTGGCAAAACTAATACAATTATGTAAAGTTTAAAAATAAAATAAAATTAAAAAAACGTAAAAAAAACCCACAAAATTTTCAGAATAGTATTGAAAAGATAAATCACACTTTATAGAAGAATATAATTGAAAAAATAAAACCATTTATTTAGGACACAGCTGCTAGTGTTATTACAATGAAGTCTATTTTTAAAAATTTAATTAAGCTAGTTGAATTGAAAGTCCTTAAATCTAATTTTAATGTTTCTCTGTTCATACTTCTTTGAAGTATGAAACTATGAATCTGCACTCAGCTTGCACTTCTTTCACGGTTCCATATATTTATTGCATACCACAGATAGCATAGAAATTCTAGATCATGTATACATGGAAATTCTCATTCATGGTTTCTGTGACACCTTGCAAATATTTCATTATGGATTTGTATTTGTCTGTTGGACTTCAGTTACAGATGGTCGAGTTAGTTATATTCCTTAGTCGATGGCATATTAGCATGCTTGGTATGGGAAAGAATTTTTTTTTTTTTTTTTGTTTAACTGATTTATTGCCTTTAATCTCATTAGCCAACTCCATTTCCAATTTCATTCATAGGTAACTATTTCATATGCTTCATGGGTAACTTTTTGTTTATTTATGTCCTTAAGAATTGTTCTGTGTTCATGTGTTTTAGAGAAGGCAAGGGTGGGATGATTTGAGAGAATAGCATTGAAACACGTATATTACCATATGTGAAATAGATCACTAGTCCAAGTTCAATGTATGAAACAGGGCACTCAAAGCCAGTGCACTGGGACAACCCTGAGGGATGTGATAGGGAGGGAGCTGGGAGCGGGGCTCAGGATGGGGGACACATGTACACCTATGGCTGATTCATGTCAATGTATGGCGTAAAAACCACTACAGTACTGTAAAGAAATTAGCCTCCAATTAAAATAAATAAATGAATAAAAATAAAAAATATCACAAATGGTGTTTGATATATCTGTCATCTCTATTTTATCTATCTCTTACCTTTCTTACCTTTTTTCTCCTAAACATCGTTTTAAGATTTGTCTCTACTGTTACATGCACATCTAATTTGTTGTTTCTAATTGCTGCATAGTAAGATGTACATCCACGACATAGCACTTATCAGGACTATGTCCTGAAAAACAGATGTGCTAAAAAACAGATATGTTTTTTATCTAGGTTTTTGGGTGGGCAGGTGTTTTTTCCTAAACCCTCTAAAGCAAATTCTTCAATGCTGCTGTCATTTGGGCCCTATTTTTTCCCCCAAGGACAATACATATGATCTTCATTTTGGCCATATGTTCACAAAGGTATGTCTGCTCATCCCACTAAGAACACAACAATCATTTAATTGTCCTTCCAGTACACATAGCAGAAAAGAGCAATTGTTGATGTGCAGCAAATGCCAGATAGCTGATGCCCTTCTGCAGAACCACCAGTATCCCAGGAAACCAGGATACAAAAGAGGGGGATTACCCTCATTCAATCCATAGATGACAGAACTTTATTTTAAACCTTAAATCAATAGTTTAAATAGAAGTAGATTTCATGTGACAGGACAGAGGAAGATTTGAGGCTTTACATTTTTCAGATGTGCACTTTTGCTGTTCAGTTCAGTTCAGTCGATCAGTCGTGCCCGACTCTCTGCGACCCCATGAACTGTAGTATGCCAGGCCTCCCTGTCCATCTTCAACTCCCAGAGTTCACCCAGACTCATGTCCATCGAGTCAGGGAAGCAATCCAGCCATCTCATCCTCTGTCGTCCCCTTCTCCTCCTACCCTCAATCCCTTACAGCATCAGAGTCTTTTCCAATGAGTCAACTCTTCGTATGAGGTGGCCAAAGTACTAGAGTTTCAGCTTTAGCATCATTCCTTCCAAAGAAACCCCAGGGTTGATCTTCAGAATGGCCTGGTTGGATCTCCTTGCAGTCCAAAGGACTCTCAAGAGTCTTCTCCAACACCACAGTTCAAAAGCATCAATTCTTCGGAGCTCAGCCTTCTTCACAGTCCAACTCTCACATCCATACATGACCACTGGAAAAACCACAGCCTTGACTAGACGAACCTTTGTTGGCAAAGTAATGTCTCTGCTTTTGAATATGCTGTCCAGGGTGCTCATAACTTTCCTTACAAAGAGTAAGCGTCTTTTAATTTGATGGCTGCAGTCACCATCTGCAGTGATCTTGGAGCCCAAAAAATAAAGTCTGACACTGTTTCCACTGTTTCCCCATCTATTTCCCATGAAGTTATGGGACCGGATGCCATGATCTTCAATTTCTGAATGTTTAGCTTTAAGCTAACTTTTTCACTCTCCACTTTCACTTTCATCAACAGGCTTTTTAGTGCCTCTTCACTTTCTGCCATAAGAGTGGTGTCATCTGCATATCTGAGGTTATTGATATTTCTCCCGGCAATCTTCCAGCTTGTGTTTCTTCCAGCCCAGCATTTATCATGATGTACTCTGCATATAAGTTAAATAAGCAGGGTGACCATATACAGCCTTGACGTACTCCTTTTCCTATTTGGAACCAGTCTGTTGTTCCATGTCCAGTTCTAACTGTTGCTTCCTGACCCGCATACAAATTTCTCAAGAGGCAGATCAGGTGGTCTGGTATTCCCATCTCTTTCAGAATTTTCCACAGTTTATTGTGATTCAAACAGTCAAAGGCTTTGGCATAGTCAATAAAACAGAAATAGATGTTTTTCTGGACCTCTCTTGCTTTATCCATGATCAAGTGGATGTTGGCATTTTGATCTCTGGTTCCTCTGCCTTTTCTAAAACCAGCTTGAACATCAGGAAGTTCATGGTTCACATATTGCTGAAGCCTGGCTTGGAGAATTTTGGGGATTACTTTACTAGCATGTGAGATGAGTGCTTTTGTGCAGTAGTTTGAGCATTCTTTGGCATTGCCTTTCTTTGGGATTGAATGAAAACTAACCTTTTCCAATCCTGTGGCCACTGCTGAGTTTTCCAAATTTTCTGGCGTATTGAGTGCAGCACTTTCACAGCATCATCTTTCAGGATTTGAAAGAGCTCAACTGGAATTCCATCACCTCCACTAGCTTTGTTCGTAGTGATGTTTCTAAGGCCCACTTGACTTCACATTCCAGGATGTCTGGCTCTAGGTCAGTGATCACACCATGGTGATTATCTGGGTCGTGAAATTCTTTTTTGTACAGTTCTCCGGCTTCAGTCAAAGGCCAAAGCCTTTGACTGTGTGGATCACAATAAACTGTGGAAAATTCTGAAAGAGATGGGAATACCAGACCACCTGATCTGCCTCTTGAGAAATTTGTATGCAGGTCAGGAAGCAACAGTTAGAACTGGACATGGAACAACAGACTGGTTCCAAATAGGAAAAGGAGTACGTCAAGGCTGTATATTGTCACCCTGCTTATTTAACTTCTATGCACAGTACGTCATGAGAAACGCTGTAGTGGAAGAAACACAAGCTGGAATCAAGATTTCCAGGAGAAATATCAATAACCTCAGATATGCAGATGACATCACCCTTATGGCAGAAAGTGAAGAGGCACTAAAAAGCTTCTTGATGAAAGTGAAAGGGGTTATTGAAAAAGTTGACTTAAATATCAACATTCAGAAAACGAAGATCATGGCATCTGGTCCCACCATTTCATGGGAAATAGATGGGGAAACAGTGTCAGACTTTATTTTTCTGGGCTCCAAGATCACTGCAGATGGTGACTGCAGCCATCAAATTAGAAGACGCTTACTCCTTGGAAGGAAAGTTATGACCAATATAGATAGCATATTCAAAAGCAGAGACATTACTTTGCCAACAAAGGTTCGTCTAGTCAAGGCTGTGGTTTTTCCAGTGGTCATGTATGGATGTGAGAGTTGGACTGTGAAGAAGGCTGAGCTCCGAAGAATTGATGCTTTTGAACTGTGGTGTTGGAGAAGACTCTTGAGAGCCCCTTGGACTGCAAGGAGATCCAACCAGGCCATTCTGAAGGAGATCAGCCCTGGGATTTCTTTGGAAGGAATGATGCTCAAGCTAAAACTCCAGTACTTTGGCCCCCTGATGTGAAGAGTTGACTCATTGGTAAAGACTCTGATGCTAGGAGGGATTAGGGGCAAGAGGAGAAGGGGATGACAGAGGATGAGATGGCTGGATGGCATCACTGACTCGATGGACGTGAGTTTGAGTGAACTTCTGGAGTTGGTGATGTACAGGGAGGCCTGGCGTGCTACGATTCATTGGGTCTCACAGAGTAGGACATGACTGAGCAAGTGATCTGATCTGATCTGTGTATTCTTGCTATCTCTTTTTAATATCTTCTGTTTATATTAGGTCCATACCATTTCTGTCCTTTATCGAGCCCATCTTTGCATGAAATGTTCCCTTGGTATCTCTAATTTTCTTGCAGAGATCTCTAGTGTTTCCTATTCTGTTGTTTTCCTCTATTTCTTTGCATTGATCGCTGAAGAAGGTTTTCTTATCTCTTCTTGCTATTCTTTGGAACTCTGCATTCAGATGCTTATATCTTTCCTTTTCTCCTTTGCTTTTCACTTCTCTTCCTTTCACAGCTATTTGTAAGGCCTCCCCAGACAGCCATTTTGCTTTTTTGCATTTCTTTTCCATGGACATGGTCTTCATCCCTGTCTCCTGTACAGTGTCACGAACCTCAGTCCATAGTTCGTCAGGCACTCTATCTATGAGATCTAGGCCCTTAAATCTATTTCTCACTTTCACTCTATAATTTTAAGGGATTTGATTTAGGTCATTCCTGAATGGTCTAGTGGTTTTCCCTACTTTCTTCAATTTAAGTCTGAATTTGACAATAAGGAGTTCATGGTCTGAGCCACAGTCAGCTCCTGGTCTTGCTTTTGCTGACTGTATACAGCGTCTCCATCTTTGGCTGCAAAGAATATAATCCATCTGATTTCGGTGTTGACCATCTGGTGATGCCCATGTATAGAGTCTTCTCTTGTGTTGTTGGAAGAGGGTGTTTGTTATGACCAGTGCATTTTCTTGGCAAAACTCTATTAGTCTTTGCCCTGCTTCATTCCGTATTCCAAGGCCAAATTTGCCTGTTACTCCACGTGTTTCTTCCTACTTTTGCATTCCAGTTCCCTATAATGAAAAGGGCATCTTTTTGGGTGTTAGTTCTAAAAGGTCTTGTAGGTCTTCATAGAACCGTTCAACTTGTGCTTCTTCATTGTTACTGTTTGGGGTATAGACTTGGATTACTGTGATATTGAATGGTTTGCCTTGGAAACGAACAGAGATCATTCTGTCATATTTGAGATTGCATCCAAGTTCTGCATTTCGGACTCTTTTGTTGACCATGATGGCTACTCCATTTCTTTTGAGGGATTCCTGCCCACAGTAGTAGATATAATGGTCATCTGAGTTAAATTCACCCATTCCAGTCCATTTCAGTTCGCTGATTCCTAGAATGTCGACATTCACTCTTGCCATCTCTTGTTTGATCACTTCCAGTTTGCCTTGATTCATGGACCTGACATTCCAGGTTCCTATGCAATATTGCTCTTTACAGCATCGGACCTTGCTTCTATCACCAGTCACATCCACAGCTGGGTATTCTTTTTGCTTTGAGTCCATCCCTTCATTGTTTCTGGAGTTATTTCTCCACTGATCTCCAGGTGCATATTGGGCACCTACTGACCTAGGGAGTTACTCTTTCAGTATCCTATCATTTCGCCTTTTCATACTGTTCATGGGGTTTTCAAGGCAAGAATACTGAAGTGGTTTGTTATTCCCTTCTCCAATGAACCACATTCTGTCAGGTCTCTCCACCATGACCAGCCCGTATTGGGTTGCCCCACAGGCATGGCTTAGTTTCATTAAGTTAGACAAGGCTGTGGTCCTAGTGTGATTAGATTGACTAGTTTTCTGTGAGTATGGTTTCAGTGTGTCTGCCCTCTGATGCCCTCTTGCAACACCAACTGTCTTACTTGGGTTTCTCTTGCCTTGGGCATGGGGTATCTGTACTGACTGTTAAAAAGTTATGTGTAAATTCAAGAAGAAAGGGATTAGGAGTTTCTTAGTAGAGAGTAATCCCAGTTTCCTGGAGATTTAATGAGATGTGGCTCACAGAAATTTCTGGCTCCATCTGCTGTTAATTGAAAAGTCAGTAACACTCTTGTTGTGCTTCAGTGTGAATTTCCTGAATGTGAACCTAGCCATATTAAATATGAGCCTGACGGCTGTTGTCTTATCACTATCATGGTATTTATCAGACATGGAAATAGCTTCTTTTATATTGGCCTGGATGACAAGCCTATGCATTCATTACATGGGAACAAGGCAACACCCACACTTTCATATCAGCCAAATTTTTGTTTGTGATGACATTCAGCTCATAATGGCACATGTAAAGATATTTGGTACCCAGATTACTCTCCAAGGTAGCAGGTCATTGCTATTGTATCTAATCCGTACTGTCTTGTTTTCTGCCTTTGGGATCCAGGCTCTGACTTGGGAATTCAGATCTTTGCTTTTCCGTGCTGACAATAAGAAGGCCATTGCCATCCAAAATTCAGACCGTTACACATAGTCCCTCTTTTTTTTCAGGAAACTTCACTCAAGCTGGTTTCTCATGGCTGACCCCCACTCATCCTCCTGTCCAGGACCTGCAAACCTGCAGATTCCTGTTACCACAACCAAAGCATGCCCAGGCAATTGGCAATGTCTTAAACAGGTCATCTAGCTCACAAAATTTCAGTGTTTCCTTGTTCCAATACAAACATTGTAAAGTCTACAGATTTAATACAACTCTCACAATTATTAGTAAGTACAGTAGCTGAAAAAGTCAGCATAGGGATAAAAGATTTGAGCAACAAAAGAAAAATATTAATCTAATTTACATAGAATCTACCTTCAGAACCCAGACAGTAAAACTGTACATCTCACAGGTTTTGATGTGTAATATTTTTATTGTTCTTTGGTCTTAAGCTTTTTTTTTTTTTCAGCATATTTTCTCTTTTGACTAATAAATTCCCCAGAAGTAGGTTTGTAAACCAAGTATATGGAAATTTAAGCACTTATTTTTTGTTATTAACTTTAGGTTAGTGATGCTATGGTCAGAGAATGTGAACAGAGTTTATAAGCTACCTGTTCATTGAAAAGTATTGGGACTTTATGTCTTAGAACATAGCCATTTATATATTTGATTCTTATATGCTTGAGGAGCTCATGTACTTCCTAATTTTTAGATGTAGAATTTTATACAGACCCAAATAATTTTCTCAGGTTCATTGAGCTTTGCTTGACAAAATTATAATATATTTAAAGTGTAAAACATGATGATTTGATGTACATACATATTGTGAAAGTCTTCCCACAACTGAGTTGATTAACAGGTACATCACCTCACATTTTGATCTTTTTATGTAAGAGAGCTAAGTTCTACTATCTTAGCGAATTTCAATTATGCAATACAGTATTCTCAACTCAAGTCACCATACACTGCCTTAGATCCTTAGACTTTATTTATCTTATAATTCAAAGGTTGTATCCTTTTACCAACTTCTCATTCCTCCATCCCGTAGTTACTGGTAACCGCCGTTTTATACTCTGTTGCTAATAACTTTTGCTATGAACTTGACTTTAAAAGAAAAATATTCCACATATGAGTAATACCATTCAGTATTTGTCTGGTTTTTGTCTGGCTGATTTAGCATAATGCTCTCTGTGCTTACCTATGCTGTCACAAATGGAAGGATTTTCTTCTTTTTAAAGGCTGAATATGTTCCATTATATGTATTTTGTTATGATTTTTTTTTTTTTAAAGTTTGCCCTTGTTAAGTGGAGCATGAGGTGAGCTGATGTTCAACAATAGACCAGGAGAGAAATTGAAATAGAAGTCTACTACTCACAGGTCCTGGAGGTATTTGGCAAGCCTAGAGGGACCACGAAGAAGGCAATGGCAACCCACTCCAGTACTCTTGCCTGGAAAATCCCATGGGTGGAGGAGCCTGGTAGGCTGCAGTCCATGGGGTGGCGAAGAGTTGGACACGACTGAGTGACTTCCCTTTCACTTTTCACTTTCATGCATTGGAGAAGGAAATGGCAACCCACTCGAGTGTTCTTGCCTGAAGAATCCTAGGGACAGGGGAGCCTGGTGGGTTGCCGTCTATGGGGTCGCACAGAGTTGGACACGACTGAAGTGACTCAGCAGCAGAAGCCAGTATTCTTGCCTGGAGAATCCCAGGGACAGAGGAGCCTAGTGGACTGCCGTTTATGGCTTCGCACAGAGTAGGACAGGACTGAAGTGACTTAGCAGCAGCATCAGCAGCAGAGGGACCACATCAGGAGGTCAAGGTAGAGTGCAGACAGAGAGACAGATGTGGGGTACATGCCTTTATTAGGGTCTTTGGGTGGCATGCTTTGGGGTTCCCAGGTTAAGGCTAACTGGGCAATTAGAACCAAAAGAGTGGGAGTCTGGAAAGCCCCTCTAGGGTCATATTAAGGGGAAAACTAGAGGAAGGTTTTTCCAGTAGTCATGTACGGATGTGAAAGCTGGATGATAAAAAAGGCTGAATGCTGAAGAATTGATACTTTCTAACTGTGATGTTGGAGAAGACTCTTGAGAGTCCCTTGGATTGCAAGGAGATCAAACCAGTCAATCTTAAAGGAAATCAACCTTGAATATTCATTGGAAGGACTGATGCTGAAGTTGAATCTCAAATATTTTGGTCACCTGATGCAAAGAGCTGACTCACTGGAAAAGACCCTAGTGCTGGGAAAGATTGAAGGCACTAGGAGAAGCGGGTGACAGAGGATGAGATGGTTGAATGGCATCACCGACTCAATGGACATGAGTTTGAGCAAACTCCAGGAGATAGTGAAGGACAGGGAAGCCTGGAGTGCTGTAGTCCACCGGGTGGCAAAGAGTCGGACATGACTGAGTGACTGAACAACAACAAAGGGGAAGGCACTGGGAAGCAAGCAAACAGAACTGTTGATCCCAGGCATTGCTGGAGAAGTCATATTAGGAATTTATATATGACTCCATGGGCTGCAAATCAGGACATGTGCTTTCATGGGTTTAAGGTTACTGCAGGCCCTGTGGTCAAACAAAATTGAGATTTTCATTTTCTTGATGATGTCAGGTTGAGGAACTTTTAAAATACCTGTTTTCTTTGGAAAAATGTATATTCAGGGTCTTTGCCTATTTTTTATTGGTTGTTATTTTTGCTTATGAGTTGTATGAGTTCTTTGTATATTTTGGATAATAACTTCTTATTAAATATATCCTTTGCAAACGTTTTCTCCAATTCCATAGGCTGTATGTTCATTTAGTTGATGGTTTCATTTGCTACTTAGCAGCTTTTTAGTTGATGTAGTCCCAGTTGTTTATTTTTGCTTTTGTTGCCTTTGCTTTTGGCACCATTGGTGTTATTCAGTGACTAAGTTGTGTCCAACTCTTTGCAACCCCGTGAGCTGCAGCATACCAGGTTTCCCTGTCCTTCACTATCTCTCAGAGTTTGCTCAGATCATGTCCATTGAGTTGGTGATGCTATCTCATCCTCTGCTGCCCTCTTCTCCTTTTGTTTTCAATCTTTCCCAGCATCAGAATCTTTTTCAGTGAGTTAGCTCTTCACATTAGGTGGCCAAAGTATTGGAGCTTTAGCCTCAGCATCAGTCCTTCCAGTGAATATACCAGATGAATTTCCTTTAGAATTGACTGGTTTGATCTCCCTGCTGTCCAAGGGACTCTCAAGAGTCTTCTCAAGCACCACAATTCAAAGACATCAATTCTTCAGTGCTCAGGCTTCTTTAATGGTCCAACTCTCACATGTATACATGACTACTGGAAAAACCATAGCTTTGACAATATGGGCCTTTGTTGGCAAAGTGATGTCTCTGCTTTTTAATACACTGTCTAGATTTGCCATAGCATTCCTTTCAAGGAGTAAGAGTCTTTTAAATTCATGGCTATAGTCACTGTCCTCATTGATTGGCAGCCCAAGAAAATAAAATCTGTCACTGCTTCCACTTTTTCCCTAATCTCTCCGACATGAAGTGATGGCACCAGATTCTGTGATCTTAGTTTTTTGAATGTTGAGTTTTTAGCCTGTTTTTTCACTCTCTTCTTTCACCCTCATCAAGAAGCTCTTTATTTCCTCCTCGCTTTCTGCCATTAGAGTGATATCATCCACATATCTGAAGTTAGTGATATTTTTACCAGCAATATATTAAAAGAAATTATTGCCAATACCAATGTTAAGGTGCTTATCCCTGTTTTATTCTGTGGTTTTAATAGTTTTAGGTCTTACATCCAAATTTTTAATCAATTTTGAGTTGATTTTTATGTGCAGTGTAATATAGAAGCCTAGTTTCATTCTTTTGCATGTAGATATCCCAGCACCATTTATTGAAGAGACTATCCTTTCCCCATCGTATATTCTTGGTGCCTACATCAAAAATTAATTAACCATATATGCATGAGATTACTACTGGGATTTCTATTCTATTCCACTGATCTATGTGTCTATTTTTAGGCCAATGCCACACTGTTTTGATTACTAAAACTTTGTAATGTAGTTTGAAGTCAGGAAGTGTGATGACTCCAGCTTTGTTCTTTCTCAAGTTTGCTTTGACTACTCAAAGTGTTTTGTGGCTTTACATAAATTTCAGGATTGTTTGTTGTATTCCTATGAAAATTCCAATGAAATTTTGATAGGGATTTCACAGGATCTATTGACTATTTTGGGTAGCATGGATATTTTAACATTAATAATTCTTCCAATCTATGAATATGGATTATCATCCTATTTATTTCTGTCTTAAATTCCTTTCATCAATGTCTTATAATTTTTTTCACAATTCCACAATTGAGATTTTTTAATGTAAATATTATAAAAGTGATTCATACAATAAAAATACAAAAAAAAAAGGTAATATAAGATGGAAAGTAAAAATCCTCCTTTCCACTCCTTTAATCTTCTAGCATCACAACTATAAACACAACAGTTTCTTTAAAATATTCTTTAAAATATATTGGAATATATATATTCTAACAAGTCACAAGGCTTGGTTTCTTCTGTATTGGTTTGTTTTACATAGTGTTGAGATAGATTTTAAAATATTAAGTATCATTACTTTTAGAGTAGTAATGAAAGAATTTTATAATAAATTATAGTTAACGTTGGGTTGCCAAAAAGTCCTATTTTCTTCACATTTTATGTTTTCTCTTCCTCATTAAAATTATATTGCTCAAAATATATCTGACTCCTATTCATCACCAAGATTCTATAGTCTTGTGTTGCAAGTGCAATACATATATAATTCAGTTCAGTTCAGTTCAGTCGCTCAGTCATATCTGACTCTTTGCTACCCCATGAATCACAGCACGCCAGGCCTCCCTGTCCATCACCAACTCCCAGAGTTCACTCAAACTCATGTCCATCGAGTCGGTGACGCCATCCAGCCATCTCATCCTCTGTCATTCCCTTCTCCTTATGCCCCCAATCCCTCCCAGCATCAGAGTCTTTTCCAATGAGTCAGCTCTTTGCATGAGGTGGCCAAAGTACTGGACCTTCAGCTTTAGCATCATTCCCTCCAAAGAACACCCAGGGCTGATCTCCTTTAGGATGGACTGGTTGGATCTCCTTGCAGTCCAAGGGACTCTCAAGAGTCATCTCCAACACCACAGTTCAAAACCATCAATTCTTCAGTGCTAAGCTTTCTTCACAGTCTGATTCTCCCATCGATACATGACCACTGGAAAAACCATAGCCTTAACTAGATGGAACTTTGGTGGCAAAGTAATGTCTCTGCTTTTCAATATGCTATCTAGGTTGGTCATAACTTTCCTTCCAAGGAGTAAGCGTCTTTTAATTTCATGGCTGCAGTCACCATCCGCAGTGATTTTGGAGCCCCCAAAAATAAAGTCTGACACTGTTTCCACTGTTTCCCCATCTATTTGCCATGAAGTGATGGGACCAAATGCCATGATCTTCGTTTTCTGAATGTTGAGCTTTAAGCCAACTTTTTCACTCTCCACTTTCACTTTCATCAAGAGGCTTCTTAGTTCCTCTTCACTTTCTGCCATAAGGGTGGTGTCATCTGCACATCTGAGGTTATTGAGATTTCTCCTGGCAATCTTGATTCCAGCTTGTGCTTCTTCCAGTCCAGCGTTTCTCATGATGTACTCTGCATAGAAGTTAAATAAGCAGGGTGACAATATACAGCCTTGATGTACTCCTTTTCCTATTTGGAGCCAGTCTGTTGTTCCATGTCCATTTCGAACTGTTGCTTCTTGACCTACATATAGGTTTCTCAAGAGGCAGGTCAGGTGGTCTGGTATTCCCATTTCTTTCAGAATTTTCCGCAGTTTATTGTGATCCACACAGTCAAAGGCTTTGGCATAGTCAATAAAGCAGAAATAGATGTTTTTCTGGAACTCTCTTGCTTTTTCCATGATCCAGCGGATGTTGGCAATTTGATCTCCGGTTCCTCTGCCTTTTCTAAAACCAGCTTGAACATCTGGAAGTTCACGGTTCACATATTGCTGAAGCCTGGCTTGGAGAATTTTGAGCATTACTTTAGTAGCATGTGAGATGAGTGCAATTGTGCGGTAGTTTGAGCATTCTTTGGCATTGCGTTTCTTTGGGATTGGAATGAAAACTGACCTTTTCCAGTCCTGTGGCCACTGCTGGGTTTTCCAAATTTCCTGGCATATTGAGTGCAGCACTATCACAGCATCATCTTCCAGGATTTGAAGTAGCTCAACTGGAATTCCATCACCTCCACTAACTTTGTTCATAGTGATGCTTTCTAAGGCCCACTTGACTTCACATTCCAGAATGTCTGGCTCTAGGTGAGTGATCATACCATTGTGATTATCTGGGTCATGAAGATCTTTTTTGTACAGTTCTTCTGTGTATTCCTGCCACCTCTTCTTAATATCTTCTGCTTCTGTTAGGTCCATACCACTTCTGTCCTTTATCGAGCCCATCTTTGCATGAAATGCTCCCTTGGTATCTCTAATTTTCTTGAAGAGATCTCTAGTCTTTCATATATATATGTATATATATTATGTATGTTATCATATATATATTATGTATGTTATCAACTGCTTAATTATATATATATATATAATTAAGCAGTTGATAACATACGGAGCTTGAGCACAAATAAAGCCCAAAATGGACATCTGTGTAATGTATATACTAAGAGGTTGATTTTGTCATTGTTACATTTGACAGCAAGAAAAAATTAATTTGTTTCTGTTCATTGCTGTGATTAAACCAAGAGTTGGTTTTCTTTCAGCTTCAAAAAGTGGATATTCTGAATGCTTTTTATTTGCAGCATGTGATGGAATAAATTTCCAAGAACATGGTAATACTGTACCCTTAATTAGAAATTTGGCAAAACTCAAAATTATACCACCCAGTATTAAACTACTAAGGAGGATTAGGTAAGAAGCAATTACTCAGATATAAAAGGCTAAAGTGTCCATTCTTTAAGATGCTACTTCTACATTTGCCTGAACTATGTAAAGTGATATGAAGAGGCCAATAGATGTCAGCAGATTATATGTTACTTTTTTCCAGTCTTTGATAAGTGATTTGTTTTTTTAAGTTCATTTGACATAGTGTGAACACTAGCCATGAGTACTGTGATATACCACAAGGTAGAGATTATTTTTTTCTCTGTTGGCATTTAGTAAACCAACCCCTGTGCCATACAAAATTAATCTCTTCAATGGGGTAAATCAAGACTAGTTGGTATAGTACAGTAATGTTGATGGCCACAATCAAGAGTTTATTTAGGGGAAAAATAATCAAGAGCTGTGATGCTATAAATTTCACAACTATTAAGGTAAAGGAAATGTTCCATTGAACTCCATACTCAGTTAAATGTTACTGAGATCCTACAGATCTTATAATAATTAATCATCCCATTCCTAGGAAGACTAATGGCCATAGTACAGTGACTTCGTAAAATAAAATCTGGACCCTTTGTATATTTTCTTCTAATCTTTGGAGAAATCATTGCAGTCCTCAAAAGAAATCTTCCTATTTGAAAATCCATTGCTCCTATTCCATAGACACCAATTTTGGGAAGTCTTCTAGGAAAACATGGGAAGTCTATAGCCAAAATGGCAACAGCAGTAAATGCACTGTCAATTACATGAAAACAAGAGATGCCTGGAATGTATTCTGAGTCCAGACTGACTTTCAAGAATTTTTCAAGAATTTTCCAGACAAGCATTCTGACATATCAAATTTTCTTGCAGTATATTTTATAGAACAGCCCGGCCCCAAAGATAATTACAAGATGCTCAAGGAGAACAAATGTAGAGAAAGTGGTCAAAATTGTTACCAGGGGAACTATCAAGAAAGCAAAGTCAATGAAGAATCAAGGTCTCCAAGTGTGTGAGGAAAAAGATAAGTGCTGTGAGAAAATGATCCCGAGCCCTCTGCACAGGATAAGGAGTGTAGGCAAACCCAAGCCCTCAATGATTTCCAGCATGCTTGTTCCATTGTGGTCACTGACAAAAGATTCCTTCATCTGCTTTTGAGAATTTTTCTTCTTCTCCAGGGTTTCAAAATACTTTGTCCACCAGAGAGCCCCCAATTCTGGATCCGCATGTCCCTGATGAGTCAGGGATGCCCTGTGCTGAATGTGTGCTCTGCCCCAGGAGAGGAGCTGTGGGTTCTGGCCACTTAGCCAGAGTGTCAGTTCATGGCTCAAGTGTCTCATGGGTCTTAATATACTGATCTTTTACCTCCTTGGTTAATTTATTCCCAAGTGTTTTATTCTTTTTAATTTTATTGTAAATGGGATTGTTTTCTTAATTTATTTTTCTAAGAGTTCATTGTTAATATTTGGAAATGCAACTGATATTTTGTATATTGATTTTTGTACCCTTCAATTTTACTAAATTTGTTTATTAGTTCCAGTTTTTTGGTTGAGTTTTTAGGGTTTTCTATATATACGATTGTCATCTGCAAATAGATACAGTTTTACTTCTTTTCTAACTTAGATGCCTTTAAGTTTTTCCTTATCTAAGTGCTCTGGCCAGAAAACTTCAGGTACTATGTTGACTTAAATTGTCAATAGTATGTATCTTTGTCTTGTACCTAATCACAGAGGAAAAACTTTCAGGGTTTCAACATTGAGCATGATTTTAGCTGTTGATTTGTAATACACTGCCTTTACTGTGTTGAGGTATATTCCATCTGTATCTAATTTATTGAGAATTTTTTCCTTGTCATGAAAGGTTGTGGAATTTTGTCAAAGGCCTTTTCTGAATCTATAAAGATCATCATACAATTTTCAATTTTTATTTTGTTAATGTTGTGTATCACATTTATTGATTTGTGTATGTTGAACCGTCTTTGCGTTCCAGGAGTAAATCCCACTTGATCATGGTGTAATATTCTTTTTTAAAAAGTAATTTTATTTATTTATTTTTGGCTGTGTTGGGTCTTTGGTTGCTGCTTGGGCTTTTCTCTAGTAGTGGCTAGTGGGGGTCACTCTTCGTTTTGGTGCCCCAGGCTTTTATTGCAATGACTTCTTTTCTCGTGGGGCATGGGCTCCACAAGGGTGAGGGCTTCAGCGGTTGCAGCACATGAGCTCAGTGGTTGCACCTCGCCGGTCTTAGAACACAGGCTCAGTAGTTGTGGTGCATGGGCCTACATGTGGGATATCAAAATGAATCCGCCACAGGTATACATGTGTTCCCCATCCTGTACCCTCCTCCCTCCTCCTTCCCCATACCATCCCTCTGGGTCGTCCCAGTGCACCAGCCCTAAGCACCCAGTATCGTGCATCGAGCCCAGGCTGGCGAATAATGGAATTAAATGGGCTTAAAGGAATTTACTTGGTATACTTTCTCATAGATATTTTAATTTGAAGATTTAACTAGAGTGACTCCCCAAAGCTGGAGAAATTAGGATTTTTTAGATCACAAATGCAATGTAGAGATCACATTTAAGGCTGATTATAACCATGGGAAAAATACGGGGGAATTAGCCCAAAGTCAGATAAAAGTCTCCACTTACAGAAAAGTCTTACTATAAAGCTCCCCACATTAATGAACTGATAGTTAATTACATGGTACCAAAGTGAGTTTGCCTGCTCTTCTTGAAGTGGTGGGTTAAAATAAGTGTCCCAACAGATGAATAGCTGTCACTGAATGTGTCTGTCTACATCAGGTACTGAGCTTTTGATTCAGAATGGAGTGAAACTAGGCTACATAGAATTTACTGAGGAATTTCCTTTTAGACACCATTAAAAGCTGTAAACTGAATCTTGTGAATGTTCATATTTCACCACTAGATGTCACTGGGAGATAAACAGTTACTGACCAGACTGGTGTATTGTAAGTTTTCCTACGAAAAAAATTGATTGATCTTGTGAATATATTTTTTGTTTGCTCAGAAAAATCAGATCGTGTCAGACCCTTCTTATGCTTCACATCTTCTCAGCCCAGTATTTTTTCCCCAGCCATTGCTAAGATGAAAATTGGTTAGAGAACCTAACGTCATCTGCACTGTCTATCTTCTGCATTTTCACACTAAGGCTTTTCTTATGATGTGGTTGGGACATCTGTGAGCAGCTGCTTATCATGTTTGGATGCTCAAAACTGCAAGTGTGGGGGAATGAACACTCCTTGGTGCACAGGGGAACATGGCTCTTCCGGGACATGAGTAAGGTCATGGATATGTGCTATCCTCGTAGGCCTCAGGCTTACAGCACTGAGCCACAGTCTGTGGAATTCCTCAGAGGCTTCCAGTGGGATCAGATTCTAGTTTTCTGGAGTGGTGACCACTCTGATAATACACCACTGTTTGGATTTTCTCTCCTGTTGTACTTGCCAAGTCTCCCACTCCTAATACCTGGTATCATGTCCCTAAGTAAAGTCTTACCTATAAAGCTTCCTTTGTCATTGCAGTGTCCTTTGACTTTCTCACCTTTCCTATTTTAGATCTGCTTTCTGGAAGGAACTTAAACACAACCCCTAGCCCTGATAAAGAATATTTTTAGCCCCTCATAGCTCCACTTGCAGTCAAAGAATATTTTCAGCCCCTTAGGGCTCCACTTGCAGTCAACATCTTTTCAAAACAACAAATATTCTGATCTCTATGTCCAGAGTTTAATTTTGATTCTGCTTTTGAACTTCATGTTACTAGAATAATACAGTAAGACCTATTTGTGTCTGTCTTCTGTCATTCAACAACTTTTTTGTGAGGTTTATTCATGATGTGACATTCAGCAGTAACATTATTTTTCATTGCTATATATTATACTGTTTTAAAGTCTATTTTATCTGATATGAGTATTGCTACTCCTGCTTTCTTTTGGTCTCTATTTGCATGGAATATCTTTTTCCAGCCTTTCACTTTCAGTCTGTATGTGTCCTTTGTTTTGAGGTGGGTCTCTTGTAGCCAACATATATAGGGGTCTTGTTTCTGTATCCATTCAGCCGGTCTTTGTCTTTTGGTTGGGGCATTCAACCCATTTACGTTTAAGGTGTTTATTGATAAGTATGATGGCGTTGCCATTTATTGTTTTGGGTTTGAGTTTATACACCCTTTTTGTGTTTCCTTTCTAGAGAAGATCCTTTAGCACTTGTTGGAGAGCTGGTTTGGTGGTGCTGAATTCTGTCAGCTTTTGCTTGTCTGTAAAGCTTTTGATTTCTCCTTCATATTTGAATGAGATCCTTCCTGGGCACAGTAATCTGGGCTGTAGGTTATTATCTTTCATCACCTTAAGTATGTCCTGCCATTCCCTCCTGGCCTGAAGAGTTTCTATTGAAAGATCAGCTGTTATCCTTATGGGAATCCCCTTGTGTGTTATTTGTTGTTTTTCCCTTGGTGTTTTTAATATTTGTTCTTTATATTTGATCTTTGTTAATTTGATTAATATGTGTCTTGGGCTGAATGCAGAGTTCCAAAAAATAACAAGGAGAGATAAGAAAGCCTTCCTCAGCCATCAATGCAAAAAGATAGAGGAAAACAAGAGAATGGGAAAGACTAGAGATTTCTTCAAGAAAATTAGAGATACCAAGGGAATCATGCAAAGATGGGCTCGATAAAGGACAGAAATGGTATGGACCTAACAGAAGCAGAAGATATTAAGAAGAGGTGGCAGGAATACACAGAATTGTACAAAAAAAGATCTTCAAGACCAAGATAATCACGATGGTGTGATCACTGACCTAGAGCCAGACATCTGGGAATGTGAAGTCAAGTGGGCCGTAGAAAGCATCACAAAGAAGAAAGCTAGTGGAAGTGATGGAATTTCAGTCGATCTATTTCAAATCCTGGAATATGATGCTGTGAAAGTTCTGCACTCAATATGCCAGCAAATTTGGAAAACTCAACAATGGCCACAGGACTGGAAACAGTTAGTTTTCATTCCAATCCCAAAGAAAGGCAATGCCAAAGAATGCTCAAACTACCGCACAATTGCACTTATCTCACATGCTAGTAAAGTAATGCCCAAAGTTCTCCAAGCCAGGCTTCAGCAGTACATGAACGGTGAACTTCTAGATGTTCAAGCTGGTTTTAGAAAAGGCAGAGGAACCAGAGATAAAATTGCCAACATCTGCTGGATCATTAAAAAAGCAAGAGAGTTCCAGAAAAACATCTATTTCTGTTTTAGTGACTATGCCAAAGCCTTTGACTGTGTGGATCACAAGAAACTGTGGAAAATTCTGAATGAGATGGGAATACCAGACCACCTGACCTGCCTCTTGAGAAACCTATATGCAGGTCAAGAAGCAACAGTTCGAAATGGACATGGAACAACAGATTGGTTCCAAATAGGAAAAGGAGTACATCATGGCTGTATATTGTCACCCTGCTTATTTAACTTCTATGCAGAGTACATCATGAGAAACGCTGGACTGGAAGAAGCACAAGCTGGAATCAAGATTGCCAGGAGAAATCTCAATAACCTCAGGTATGCAGATGACACCACCCTTATGGCAGAAAGTGAAGAGGAACTAAAAAGCTTCTTGATGAAAGTGAAAGAGGAGAGTGAAAAAGTTGGCTTAAAGCTCAACATTCAGAAAACGAAGATCATGGCATTTGGTCCCATCACTTCATGGGAAATAGATGGGGAAACAGTGGAAAAAGTGCCAGACTTTATTTTTTTGGGCTCCAAAATCACTGTAGATGGTATAGTAGCTTGTCAAAGTTTTCTGGTTAGGGAATCTTGTGTCGGTGTTCTGGTGGGTGGAGCTGGATTTCTTCTCTCTGGAGTGCAATGTAGTGTCCACTAATGAATTATGAGATGTCAGTGGGTTTGGAGTGACTTTGAGCAGCCTGTATATTGATGCTCAGGGCTGTGTTCCTGTATTGCTGGAGAATTTGCGTGGTATGTCTTGCTTTGGAACTTGTTGGCCCTTGGGTGGTGCTTGGTTTCAGTGTAGGTATGGAGGCGTTTGATGAGCTCCTGTCGATTAATGTTCTCTGGAGTCAGGAGTTCTCTGGTGTTCTCAGGATTTGGACTTAAGCCTCCTGCCTCTGGTTTTCAGTCTTACTTTTACAGTAGCCTCAAGACTTCTCCATCTATACAGCACTGTTGATAAAATATCTAGGGTAAAGGTGAAAAGTTTCTCCACAGTGAGGGACACCCAGAGAGGTTCACAGAGTTACATGGAGAAGAGAAGAGGGAGGAGGGAGATAGAGGTGACCAGGATGAGATGAGGTGGAATCAAAAGGAGATAGAGAAAGCTAGCCAGTAATCACTTCCTTATGTGCACTCCACAGTCTGGACTGCTCAGAGATGTTCACAGAGTTACACAGAGAAAAGAAGAGTGAGGAAGGAGACAGAGGTGGCCAGGAGGATAAAGGGGAAAATCAAAAGGAGAGAGAGATTTAGCCAGTAATCAGTTCCGTAAGTGTTCTTCACCTTTCGGAACACACAAAGATATTCACAGAATTGGGTAGAGAAGAGAAGGGGGAGGGAGGAGATAGAGGTGAGCTGGTGGAGAAAAAGGAGAGTTCAAAGCGGGAAGAGAGCAGTTAAGCCAGTAATCTCGCTCCCAAGTAAAAATGGGTACTGAAGATTGCATTTGTAAGGGCACAAAATTGATAACAAATACCAAAAAGCAAAGATTAAAAATCTAGAGTAGAGGTTGGATTTTTGTTTCTTTCAAAAAAAGAAAGGAAAACAAAAACAATATATATATATATATATATATATATATATATATATGAAGTTTGCTTTAAAATATAGGGTCTCTCTCTCTTTTTGCGAAGTAATAGTAGGTTATAAAAGTGAAAATTAAAGGAGTAATAGAGGACTTAAAAAATTAAAAAAAATTAAAACAAATAAAGAATGATAGTAAAAATATATCTAGGACTTTCTCTGGAGTTGTTGTGAGTATTGTGGGGTCAGTTCATTTTCGGATACTTCCTTGATCCGGCTTATATTTCTCAAGATCCATAGGCCCCTTCCTATGTAGTTGGTACTAACTACAGGGTTTTAATCTATTGCACCTGTCACTTCCAATGAGGTTCCCTCTGGTTTAGCTTCTTCTGTTTGCTGGTCTCTTCAGTGTCTAATTTCTGCCCTGACACAAGTGGGTGGTGGTGGACACTTTTTTAGGCTCACTTGTTCAGTCGTGCTGTGGGGAGGGAGGGACGCTGCAAACAAATAACACTGGTGTGTGCTCACAGTGTCTCGGCCACACTGGGTTTGCCCCCGCTCACGGCGTGTGTGCTTTCCCTGTCTACACTGCTTAGGCTCTAGGTTGCTTTGCTGGGAACTGTCTGAAGCCAGCCCTGTGTTGTATGCACTTCCCAGGTCTAAGCTGCTCAGGTTCAGGTATTCGAGTAGTCCTCAGAGGGGCAGACTCAGTTGGGCCTGTTGTTTGTGCCCTTCCCAGGTCCGAGCAGCTCAGGTGACCAGGTGTTTGGTGAGCATGGTCGCTGCGACTTATCGCCTCCCCCGTCCCTGCCGCTCGGTTTTCTGGGTGTACAATTGGCACACGTTCTCAGGCGGATGTTGACCATCCAGAATCTCAAGAAGTCTTGGTTAGCAACAAAGCCTGCTTGCAGTTTGGTAGATAATGTCTCTCTGGGGCTGCGATTGCTCCCTTCTGGCTATGGCTGCCTGTCACTGGAGGGGGATGGTCTGCAGCCGGTTAGCTCTGCTCAGTCCTTTGTTCTGTGAGTGGGTCTGATCGTGTCTTAGGTTAGGGCTTTTTGCATAGCTCTAGTTAGTCCTTTGTTCTGTGAGTGGGCCTGGTGGTGTCTCGGGTTAGGGCTTTCCACGTGGTAGCTATCGCACAGTCTGGTTTGCTATCCCAAGTTAGTTCCCTCAGATTGCCCTCAGGGCATTCAGGCCCGATCCTTACTCTAAGTAATGCAGCCTGCACCTCCCTGCGCAGCCCTGGCTTGCTAGTGGTGGATGTAGGCGTCTGCTCTGCTTCTCCACTGGGGGAGTTACTGTTGGGCACATAATCTGTGGGTTTTAATTATTTATTTATTTTTCCTCCCAGTTATGCTGCCCTCTGTGGTTCCAAGGCTCACCACAGACAGACCAGGCCATGAGAGTGTTTCCTGGTGTTTGGAAACGTCTCTCTTTTTGCAGACTCCCTACCTCTTTTGTCTCTCTTTTTGTCTTTTATAGTTTTTCCTACCTCCTTTTGAAGACAATGGCTGCTTTTCTGGGTGCCTGATGTCCTCTGCTGGCATTCAGAAATTGTTTTGTGGAATTTACTCAGAGTTCAAATGTTCTTTTGATGAATTTGAGGGGGAGAAAGTAGTCTCCCTGACCTATTCCTCTGCCATCTTAGGATTGCCTCCCCAATATTATTTTTATGAGATTTATTCATGTTGTTACATGTAGCAGTAATTTATTGTTTTTCATTGCTACGCAGTATTTCATTGTGTGAATATACCACAATCTACCTGTTGTACTATAGATAAACATTTGAATTATGTCTAGATTTTAGCTATATTGAATAATGCTGCTTTGAACACTTTTTTGCACATCTTTTGTGAACATAAACACTCATTTCTCTTATATTTATATACATATAAATGAAATTGCTGATTTACAGTTTATATACACTTTTCATATTTAATAAATACTGACAAACAGATTTTCATAGTGTTTATACCAGTCTATCTTCCATCCTATTAGCATCCTCAATCATACTGATATATTAACATTTTTAATTTTAACCTTCTGATGGATGTGTAGTGCATCCAACTGTTATTTTGTTTCATTTCTCCCTGTTGACTAATGGTACTTAACATCTTTTCATATTCCCCTTAACCATTTGGATACACTCTTTTGTGGAGTACCAGTTTAAGGCTTTAGCTATTTGTGTGTGTGTGTGTGTGTGTGTGTGTGTGTGTGTGTGTGTGTTTGTGTGTGTGTGTGTGTGTGTGTGTGGTGAGGAGGAGACCACACCACCAGTTTTTCCCACCATATTGAAAAACAATTCAGTATTTAACTTACTGAATTGAAGTTCTTTATAAGTTTTTATACTAGTCTTTTGTTTGATGTGCATTGTAAGTATATCTACCAGTCTCTGGATACTCTTCACTGTTTTCAAGTTGCATTTTGATGAAAAGTATTCCTTATTAATGGATTGCAGTTCATTGATATCTTTATTTATGATTATTTTATTCTACTCTTGTAAATTATTTACCCAAACCTGGATGAAATAGTCTCAGTCTCTGGTTCTCAAACCTGTGTGGACATCAGAATCATCTAGAAGGCTTTTTAAAGTACATATTGTTGAGACAAACCTCTGGAGTTTTTAATTCTTTAGATCAGGGAAAAGGTTTAATAACTTAATTTCTCATGACTTCCAGGTGATGCTGATTCTGCTCATCTGGGAATCCGACCTTGCAAAGCACTTTACTATTTTATCTTTAAGAAACTTAATTACTTTACCTTTTGTATTTATATCTACACTATACCTGGGACTTCTCAGGTGGTGCTCAGTTCAGTTCAGTTGCTCAGTCATGTCTGATTCTTTGTTACCCCATGGACTGCAGCAGACCATGTTTTTCTGTCCATCACGAACTCCCGTAGCTTGCTCAAACTCAGGTCCATCAAATTGGTGATGCCATCCAACCATCTCATCCTCTGTCATCCCCTTCTCTTCCTGCCTTCAATCTTTTCCAGCATCTGGGTCTTTTCCAATGAGTCAGTTCTGCACATCAGATGGCCAAAGTATTGGAATTCAGCTTCAGTATCAGTCCTTCCAATGAATATTCAGTGCTTATATCCTTTACAATTGACTGGTTTGATCTCCTTGCAGTTCAAGAGACTCTTAAGGGTCTTCTCCAACACCACAGGTCAAAAGCATCAATTCTTCAGTGGTCAGCTTTCTTTATGGTCCAACTCTCACAGTCATCCATGACTACTGGAAAAACCATAGCTTTGACTAGACAGACTAGTCACTATTGGTAGTGCTAGAGGTGAAGAATCCATCTTCCAATGCAGGAGACCCAAGAGATGTGGGTTTGATCTTTGGGTAGAGAAGATCCCCTGGAGTAGAAAATGGCACCCACTCCAATATTCTTGCCTGGAAAATTGCATGGGCAGAGGAGCTTGGTGGGCTACATTCCATAGGGCCACAGAGAGTTGGGCAAGACTGAGCACACAATACAATATACTTAGACTTGATTTTTGTGTGTGGTGTGAAATGGAGGTAAAACTGCATTTTCAGTGTTAGTTATTGATTAATAACACTGATATGAAGTATTAATTATGGTGTAATATGTGTCCCTATGTATATATTGTTCTGTTTTGAAGTCATGTCTGACTCTTTGCAACCCCTTGGAACCCATCTGTATATACATAGGTCTGTCTTTGGGCCCCTTATTCTGATCCTTTCTTCTATAAATCTATCCTTATGTCCCTGCAATGTAGTAATTTTAATTACTCGAGGTTTATTATAAGTCTTGATAACCAATAGAGTGACTCTTTCTACTTTCTACATTTCAAAAAGAAAATGTATTGTTTTCTTTTATATTTCATGAAGAAAAGTCAGAAAAAGAAATAAAGAAAATTTGGAATTATTTCTACATTTTAGAAAGCAGAGATGTCTATTTAAATGTAAATACTGGAGTAACAATTATTAATAAGAAATAATACAGAGTTACAGACATCTTGGAAGTTACAGGTTTCTTTCTTAAGCCATACCAACAGTCTCTGAAGTCTGGATATCTATAAGACACTTCTGTTAAAAAAACGCATTTGAAAGTCAGTAAGAAGTAAAGTGAAGAAGATTTTGAAAGTGAATGTATCCGGTGTTATGGGCTGAATTGTGTCTTCCTAAAATTCATATATTGAAGCCCTAATGCCTAGTGTCTCATAATGCAGCTGTACTTGGAGAGAGGGCCTTTTAAGAAGGTAACTAAATGAAGATGAGGCTATTACGGAGGTCCCTAATCTAATCTGAATGGTATCCTTACAAGAAGAGGATATTTGCACATACACAATCAAAAGGGATGTGCATGCACAGAAAAAAGATGGTGTGAAGACACTGATGTGAGAAGATGGCCATCTATAAGCTGAAGAGAGAGACTTCAAGAGAAACCAAACCTTCTGACAACTTGACCTTGGACTTCTGGACTCTAGATCAGTGAGAAAGAAATTTTTGTTGTTTGAGTCACTCAGTCTGTGGTAACTGTTATGGCAACACTAGCAAACTAATACATGCAGTGTTGGCAAACTTTTCTTCTAGATGATTAGTCATGAGGCAAAGTAGACAAGTAAACAAGCACATAAGCTTTGTAGAATAATAGTTAAAAATATAGAATTTTCATAACATATTAAAATCAACATTGTCTTAAAACAGTTTTTATAGAGGATGCTCTTAAGGTGAATTCTGAGTAGGCACAGAGCAAAAATCACCTTTGCCTACTATCCATCTGATCATGAAAGAGTTAGTCACTCAGTCGTGTCTGATTCTTTGGGACCCCATGGACAGTAGCCCACCATGCTCTTCAGTCTATGGAATTCCCCAGGTAAGAATACTAGAGTGGGGTGCCATTCCATTCTCCAAGGGGTCTTCCCAACCGAGAGAGTGAACATGGGTGTCTTCCATTGCAGGCAAATTCTTTACTATCTGAGCCACCAGGTAGGTCCCCTATCTAATTATAAATGTCCTCAAAAATACAATGGGAAAAAAAGGGTATCAAATGCAATTGGTATAAGAATAGGCACCTAATAAATGTGTTAATTATCATCCATATTACCTAGTGATTGCTGAAACAAGTAAAATCCAGAAAGCACTATGGCCAAGAAAATGTTCTCTGACTGTCCAAGATTCTCATCAGTTTCCTGCAGAGAAGTTAGAAGTTGATATCTAACATGCCAGGTGTTATACATGGTGCTCATTATGTAGGTTCAATCTCAAATATCTTGATATCTCCATCAGTTTCCAAATTGAAAACCCCTTGAAACATTCTCATGGAGGTACAATCTCACTGCTCCTGCTTGGTTATTGTAGCCAGTATTTGGGGCTCTGAATGAACAAGACCATGTAAGCAGCACAACTATAGATAAAATGACTTAATGAGGACCTAATGAGGCTCACTGTATCCCTGTACTTTCTCTCACAAGGGAAATACTCTCTACATTTATGGTTGGTTTACCTGTTTCTTTCTCTAGAGCTTCTGTATTCTCCCACTTCTCATCTTAGTGTTCAGCATGTCCCTTGGTATTTATTAAATACTGATTGAATTAAGACATATGGAAATCTAAAGGAAAGAGCTTTGGTTTAAATTGATTTATATTCTAACCTGCCTACAATTCTGTGTTGCTCTTCACTATGAAAAATAAACATTGTTTTTCAAACTTATTAATTTGCGTTGGAGCTTTTGTCTTTCCTGAATCTAAAGATTTATGCCTTTAATTGATTCTTTAAAATTATCAGCCACAGTTTCATCAAATATTTGCTCTGCTCATTATTTGTATTCTCTCCTAATGAATTTCCTATTAGACTTATATTGGATTTCATGTTAGTGTTCATATCTCTTAAGTTTTTTTTTTTGTACTCAACAGCTATTTAGCTCTGTCTTGTGCTATAAAAAATCCTTCAGCTCTCTTAATTTAGAAATATTCAAAATTTCTTTCTCTGTTTTTTGCTTAATGCATGAATCAAGTTTTAAATTACAGTATTTGGAATATTCATGTCTAGAAGCTTAATCTTCCTGGTGTTTTTTGATGTCACTTTCTCTTCTGGTGTTGTGTCTTTTCACATCTTTAAGCTTTAAAAATACAATTTCGTCAGTGTGTGATTTCTTGAGGGATCTAGCCTTTATTTGTTTGTCTGTCTACTTTCTTTTATGCTGAATTATTTCTCTCCGTATCCTGTAATTTTGGATTATGCACTCATATTTGGAAAGGCTTTGTTTGTAGGAATTTTTTACAGACTGTGTTGAGCGTCCCTCAAAATAAACTTTGCTTTAAATTTTACCTAGTGTTGGGAATTCCTTGGTAGTGTGGTGGTTAGAACAGGTGCTCTCATTGCCCATGGCCCAGGTTCAGTCCTGGGCCTGGGACCTAAGATCCCACAAGCAGGTGGGCCCTCAGAATTTTCATTCACCAAGTGAAACAGAGATATCACAAACTTGGAATAATCTTTTTAATTTTTTGGTTTGTGTATTCTAAGATCACACAAGGAGAATATTTTTGAGCTCCAGTCTCAGACTTGTGATTAGTAATTCTCAGAATGAGAAGCAAGCAAACCAAGCCAATGTTCAGTGAATACCTAGCTAAGCACACTTCCTTCCCTGACAATTTGGTTAGATATTTGTTAGTTCCATTTTGTCGCTGAGACCAGTGATATAGCAGGAAACTTAGTTTCAAATTTCAGTTTATTTGAGACAAAGTCTCAAGGCCTTGTCTCCTTTTTATTTTTTGGCTATCTGTGCAGAAATGGCAACCCACTCCAGTGTTCTTGCCTGAGGAATCCCAGGGACAGGGGGAGCCTGGTGGCTGCCGTCAATGGGGTTGCACAGAGTTGGACATGACTGAAGTGACTTAGCAGCCAGCAGCATATGAGATCTTAGTTCCCCAAACAGGGATCAAACTCATTCCCCATGCATGGGATCACAGAGTCTTAACCACTGGAGCTGCCAGGGAAGTCCCAAGGCCTTGCTTCCCTGATCCAAGTAACTGCAGATAGCCAACCCCCTAGGGAATACCCAGGATGTCTTGTATGCCCGAGCAATCATTTCCTGTTGTATCTTCTGGTGTCTTTTTTTCTATGTTTGATTCCCTTATTTCATCAAGAGGGCAGCTATGTGTTCAAAAAAGAATAGAAAAGACATTTTTTTTTTATCTTGAATTTCTTAGTCTATTCAAGTTACACAATGTGCCATCTTGCCAGAAATAGAATCTATAACTATAGACTTCCCTGGTGACATAATGTATAAGAATTTGCTTTCCAGTGTAGGGGACATGCATTCAATCTCTGGTCCTGGAAGATTTTCAACATGCACGGAGCAACTAAGACCATGTGCCCTCAGCTACTGAGCCTGTGCATTGCAACTTCTGAACCCTCAACACCTAGAGCCCATACTCCATGAGAAAGAAAACCCACCACAATGAGTAGCCCCCACCCGCTGCAACTAGTGAAAGCCCATGCAAAGCAACTTTGACTTAAGTGCAGTCAAAAAAATGAAATAAATAAAAATAAGAACTATAGTCGGCAATTTGTTGAACATCCTTAACAAAATGAAAACAAGAAATCATAAACTGTGTTTCATGTTTAACACAGAAAATCTAACAATTGTGGATAAAACAACGCTTTAGAATTTGGGAAAGTGAGTTAGAAAGTGAATAATTGTAATTGGGTTTGAATGGGTAAGGGACAAAAGAAGATGGAGAAGAGGACTGGGGGCTGAGACTAGGCTAGAGGCATGACTAGGAAAACACAGAAAAGAGTGAGAAAGAAGGAGAGGAGAGAGTGGCAAAAGAGCACACACAGGTGGGAAAGAGCAGGATCCAGAAGGACCTAAAAAATCCTGAGCAAATTTTCATATTAAGAAAACGCTTCAGTTTTCTCCCACTCAGTCATTTTTACAAGATAAGAAAACTGAACTCAGAATGCTGATTAATCTCCAATACACCAGTCCACAGGTATCCACTCAGGAGTTCCATCTGACTCGTCAAGTCCCAAAGCTCCTTTTGGGAAAATATTTCTGTGGCCAGGGTTAGGGGGGTGAGAAAGCACATAGATCAAATGATAAAGAAGGAAAAGGCAAGGGAAAACTTGATCAGAGTGGGAGGGGAAAATGAAGGTCATAAGATAAATTGGTTATAAAGAGGCAGTGGATTTCTTCTAGAAGGGAAGTTGGGTTCTTGCGGTGCAGGGAGAAGGATGTAAGATGAGCCCTCCTCCCCTCTTCTTCATCTTCTGGGCTTCCTCCTCTCCTCCTCCATCTGTTTATGTCCTTGGTCTCTATGCCTTGCTCCCAACCTGTTGTTTCCAGCCTCCATTCCTCAGGTATTAACTCCTCTTTCTTTCTTCTATCCAAACTCAAACCGCCTCCTCCTGCTTTTCCCCAGTCTACAGTGGAATGGGTATTAAGCACGGGTGGCTACACAATTTTGGAGTCCAGCACCAAATATAAATGTGGGACCTCATATTTAAAAAGCAGGGGAAAAATGCCTTTCCTGGTTCTCTTTCAGGCTTGCAGGCTTTGGTATTTCCTTTGTTCTCTTGTATCAGTGGAAAGTTCCTTTGTGAGGTTCTTAAAGAAGATTTATGGTCACACTGTTGCCTCTCTTGCATCAGTGGAAAGTTCCTACTACTCCTTGCTTGCTCACCTGCTTGGAAGAGGAAGTAGGGGCATTATCTTAATCTGGCTCTGTCTTATTCTTAAAGGACTTGGGGCTTCTAAGTGTTCCCACATTGCTTTCAGCACGATGGAATCTCTAATAGGTGAGGACAGGCTCTTTTAGCGTCCCTTCTCCACTTTTCTCCTTCCTCCAGCTGCTGCGTGTCTTCACCCGTGTTCTAAAGACAATACAACTTTCTTCCCTTCCCCCTCCCATGCTCCCAGCCTCCCTCCTTTTCCGTATGGGAGATAGTGGGGCAAGATCTGGTAGGGACTTCCTGCCTTTCTCAGGTCTCAGGCTTGTACCATGAGGAAGGATTTCTCTGGTCTACATACTTGATTCCAGTCTTTCAGGAGCCCTTGGTGAGGTACATGGAAAAAGTGAATTTCCCTTGTCTGTGGATCCTAAGGGTTTTATATATTCACACTAGCCTTTAGGAATTTATTAACAGTTTTAGCTGAATTATTCTTACTGTCTTGTGCAGCATCTGGCATCTGTCCCAAATAAACAAGGATTTGCTTTTCTTATTTCCTTGGAGGAATATGTCTTTCCTTAGGTTTTGGGTTAATTGGTGGTCCTGATACTTCAGTATTGTGATGGTTTCAAGAAAAGTTGTGATTTTGCTTATCCAGCTTTTAAAAATTACAAGTATTCAAGTGTAGCTCTTTCTGGCTTTCTATTTTCTAATCTTAATTTTCCAAAAAGTTTTCTTCTTTCAATTAGCTCAAGATAATTTCTGATTAGTTATATACCAAGAAATAATAAAATAAATAGCCTAAATGCATCTATCCAGGTGATAAGTAGCATAAACAAATATTTAAGAGACTTTGCTGCTGCTAAGTCGCTTCAGTCGTGTCTGACTCTGTGCGACCCCATAGACGGCAGCCCATCAGGCTCTACCACCCTGATGTTCTCCAGGCAAGAACACTGGAGCGAGTTGCCATTTCCTTCTCCAATGCATGAAAGTGAAAAGTGAAAGTGAAGTCGCTCAGTCGTGTCCGACTCTTAGCGACCCCATGGACTTCAGCCTACCAGGCTCCTCTGTCCATGGGATTTTCCAGGCAAGAGTACTGGAGTGGGGTGCCATTGCCTTCTCAGTTATAAACACCATGAATGAGGGAGATCAGCATTTCCAGCAGACAGAAGCATATGAGAAAACAAGCATGGAACATTCAGGGAAGACCAATAAGAAGAGAATCTTGTATAAATAACTCCAGAATATTCTATTCACTTTACTTCCCACATATTATTACTAGTTTCTTATTATGTGTTGACCTAAAACAAATAGATGACCAGATGTATCCCCAGACAAGATGGGTTTATTCAGGAAGAACAAAGAATTGCAATTTGGCATCTGCAATCATGGTGAGCCATGTGAAATCCTGAGAACCCCCACTTTGGGTTTCCTGACTTTATTTAATTGAGGTTTTTGTTTATTAATTTTTACATCATTAATAAGAGATTTACAGCAGGATCCTTTGTGTAAACATCATACTTATTAGCATGTACTTTAGTCAAAAAAAAAAAAAAACACAACAAAACCCTAAAATTTCTCATATCATCACGTAAGGTTTTTTGCTGTTGTTCAGTTGCTAAGTCGGGTCTGACTTTGGGACCAATGGGCTACAGCACACCAGGCTTCCTGTCCTTCACTATTTCCCAGAGTTTGCTCAAACTCATGATTATCTCATCCTCTGTCACCCTTTCTCCTTTTGCCTTTAATCTTTCCCAGCATCAGGGTCTTTTCCAGTGAATCAGCCCTTTGCATCAGGTGGCCAAAGTCTTGGAGCTTCAACTTCAGCATCAGTCCATCAAATGAATATTCAAGGTTGATTTCCTTTAGGATTGACTGGTTTTGATCTCCTTGCTGTCCAAAGGACTCTCAGGAGTCTTTTCTAGCACCACAATTTGAAAGCACCAGTTCTTTGGTGCTCAACCTTCTGTATGGTCCAACTGTCACACCTGTACATGATTACTGGAAAATCCATAGCTTTGACTCTACGGACCTTGGTCAGCAAAGTGATGTCTTTGTTTTTTAATATGCTGTCTAGGTTTGTTTTAACTTTCATTTCAAGGAGCAAGCATCTTTTAATTTCATGGCTGCATTCACCATCCACAGTGATTTTGGATCACTGAAAAGAAAGTAAAATCTGTCACTGCTTCTACTTTTTCCTCTTCTATTTGCCATGAAGTGATGGGCCCAGACGCCATGAATTTAGTTCTTGAAATTTGAGTTGTAAGCCAGCTTTTTCACTCTCCTCTTTCACCTTTCTCAAAAGGCTCTTTAGTTCCTCTTCATTTTCTGACATTAGGGTGGTGACATCTGCATATCTGAGGTTGTTGATATTTCTCGCAGAAATCTTGATTCCAGCTTGTGATTCATCTAACCTGAGATTTTGCATGAGGTACTCTGTATATAAGTTAAATAAACTGGGGGACAATATACAGCCTATGGTACTCCTTTCCTAATTTTGAACCAGTCAGCTGTTCCATGAAAGGTTCTCACTGTTGACCCACATATAAGTGGACCTTAAGAAGCATTACTATAAAGCTAGTGGAGATGATGGAAGTCCAGCTGAGTTATTAACTAAAAGAGGATGCTGTTAAAGTGCTGCACTCAATATGTCAGTAAATTGAAAAACTCAGCAGTGGCCACAGGTCTGGAAAGAATGCTTTCATTACAGTCTCAAAGAAGGGCAGTTGAAAGAATGTTCAAACCTTGATTCAATATCTAACTTAATTGCAGTTTCGGCCTTCATCAGAAATGTAATCATAATCAACCATTTTGTAATTTTGAATTGGCACTGATGAGATAATCTTCCAGGTAGGCCCTCTCCATCTTCCAGAGGAAGAAGAGGCAATCTACATGATAAAATTCTTGCCATTCCCTTCCCCTCAAAAATACGTCCTGCCTTAAAATAACCCTTTCTTTTCTTTTGAAAATTGCTCCTCTGCAACACCTTTCTTCCTATAAAAACCCTCCTTTTTATACTGTTCCTCTGTGTACCCTTCCAGCTTCTAGAAAGAATGCTGCCCAATTCATTGAATAAAGTCCATTAGATCTTCAAATTTACTCAGTGAAAACAATTTTTTAAACAGGCTATAGATCAAATACCTCAAGGCAACCTCTGAAGACAAGATCCTGTTGGGTAAACAAAAGAGTTAAGGGCCACCATTTTGGCAAATGTTTCAAGGAGGCTGGTTTTTTTTTTTTTTTTTTCTTTCTTTTTTGTTGTTTGTTTAGAGTTTATACTTTATAATAAGTCTCAGCATGCCAAGATTTACAATTCTTGTTTTAGATGTTTTTTCTCCCAAGGAATTTAAAACATCTTGAATAAAGTGATTGTATTTTCAGCCACTACATAACACAATTCACAGGTGTAATAGACGTTTGGTTTAGGCAGATGCTAAGTGATTCTTTGGTGAGTGAATACATGTCCATATAGGTCAAATAGAGGAGGCTTTTCTTTACATGTTTCAATATTCCTGTGGTCTTTGTGATGGCTACTGGCTATTCCCTAAGAATAATGAAGAATATGTATCAGTTTATACTGTTTCCCAGAGAACTCATAGGGTATTCTGAAAAAGCTAATAAAGGAACCAAGACAAGTCAGAGATATGAATGAGGTGGGGTGAAGGTGAGAAAGAGGAAGAGAATATTTGAGGAAATATTCAGAAAAGCAAGAGAAAGACTAACTGACAGAAAAGAGCAGGGGCATGAGAATATTAGATATGATGCTAAGAAGATGTTTAGTTTCATTCTTTTATTGTATGAATGAGAAGAGAGGCCTTACAAATACATTGACTTTCCCACAAGATTTGGTCCATAGCAGTTAAATTATAGAAAGGTGAGCAGAATGGATGTTGGTGTCAAGGTAAGAAACTGGAATCCAGAGAGGAGTATCAGTACTGGGAGGGAAATGAATATCTGAGTATGTGGTCCAGGGCTTAGGGAGGGAGCAAGCTTTCTTTTTTCAGTCAGTGACTAAAGGAAAGGTTTGCCTGTTGGCAGGAAGAGGAAGTCAGAACAGAGGTGTTTTGGGGTAAGTTTGTTTAGAATACAAATCAAAGACCTACTTTTCTGTGAGAAAGGACATCTGCAAATGAGATGCTGTTTCTGCAACTTTCATTGTTCCTTACTCTCCTCCCAGGTGGTGACAATTAAGAGGGTAAGAGCTCTTTTCCAGGAAGGTGTGTGTGTGTGTGTGTATGTGTGCACGTGCATGCATGTGCATGCATGTGTGCCTGTGTAATGGTTTCCCCAAGCTGGAGTTTGAGAGTTATCAGCCCAGTTCCATTCTAAGTATCCCTGACTCCAGGTCTCTGTGCTCTCTTGAAGGCTGTGTATAACTAACTCTTGGGACCCTGGGGCAGCCAAATGTCCACTGAGATATCGATGGCTTGCCTTTTCTATTGTATACCAAGTTTTCCCTCTTTGGTACCTTTCTTTCTCCATCCTCTCTCCTTCCCAATGTCCCTTCTCATTCTCTTTGTTCTTTTCCTACAGGCTTCCAGGAGCCAATCTCCTTCTAATACATTTGGATTTTATGATTTTACAACCACCCCTGGGTACAAAATCTGGGCTTAGCTTAGTTGGGTGACTTGCAGACTCATGGCTGGAAAAGCAGCTCTCACACAGTCATTTAACTTTGGCCTTGGTCCAAGGGCCACTTCAACAATGAGGAGTTAATGGAACTGCAAAGTGTATCTCACAGGAGATTCACTATAGTTTTGCAGGTATTTCACAATGCCAATAAATGGCAACTTGAATGTAAGTTCAGTTCCCTCTGACTGGGGATACAGTGCGAGGTATGTGTGCGTGTGTGTGTGTGTGTGTGTGTATCTCTGAGTTTATTTCTCTAATATACATCCTCCAATCAATTTCCACTCAATTCTGAACCTTAACTCTCCTTACCATGGAACAGCAGTTGGGCAAGGGGTGTAATCCAGACCCTGTCTTCCTATAATGTTCAAGACTTCTGCTACTTACTTATACATTTCCCTCTCATTGACTGCAGGCTTGTGGTTTATTATATTCCAACAGTGGTCACCTGTGACAGCCCCTTTCACTCGACTCTGACTAGATACCTTCAGTTTCCTCACTCTATGATGGACTCCTTAAAGTGTGACTTTCTTCCCCATTCAATCTCTTCAGCAATCTCTATTTACACACTCAATATAACCTATTGCATTCCACTCACTCTTGATTAATATACTCCACACTGTCTCACTAAGTCCTTCCTTATTATGTTATTATCTATTATCTACATCCTTTATATTGCCTTCTTCAAACACTTCTCATGCCATTCATCTCTTTCTCAATCTCCAACTACCACCAATTTCCTTTTCTTTGAACTTTTGTCAAGCCAATCTTGCTTCATTTCCTCAAATCTTCTAAACTTCTTCTTTCTGCTTCCAACATTCTTTGATTCACATTTTCCTTTTAATGTCCTCTTTTCTCTGATTGGTAACTCCTCTTCCCTAGATCCCTTTGAAATACAGATAACAGAAGGCCGTGAGTTGCATGCTGGTGAAGCATCAATAGACTTTGTGTAGTTTGCTTATCAAGGATCAGAACTGCTGAACTTCCAGACAAGTCATGTTGGTCAGCAGACTATTCAGCTTTTACAGACACACCCAGGAAATACATAAGCTGCTGAATGACATCTGCCCGTGTTTCCTCTTGGGTCTTCTTGAGGCAGGAAAGGCATATCTCCAGAGATGAGGTCAGTCCTGCACCCTCTCTCCACAAATTTTTTGTTCTAAAATCACACCTTCTCATCTTCCTAACAAGGAGCCAAGTGGGGGAGGGGATAATGGGTGATGACTGCTAACGGTGGGAAAAGTATGTCCATCTAAAATGACATGAAGCTCTGAACCTCTGAGTCTGTACTAGAGTCCTCATCTGACTATTTTCTCTGTCCTATGCAGTAAGACCAGAGGCCTGGCTCTCCCTTGGCCCCAGTCCTGGCCCTGGCCATCTGATGCTGGTTTGTCATACATCTGGCTTCTACCCAAAGCCCATTTGGGTGATGTGGATGTGGGGTGAGCAGGAGCAATAGGGCACTCAGAAAAGTGATGTCTTGGCTAAAGCTGATGGGACCTGGTATCTTCGGGTTTCCTTGGATGTGGAAGCCAGTGAGGCATCTGGCCTGAGTTGCTGGGTGAGGCACAGCAGTTTAGGAGGCCAGAACATCATCCTCTACTGGGGTGAGGAGGAACTGGAGCCCCGCTGGGATGGGAATAGATGGTCCTCAAGCAGAGAAGGAGAGCTAGATGGAAAATTGGGGGATTCTAGGGACTCCAGACCCAAAGGGAATAAAAATAAGAAATACGGGAGTTGAAAATGAGAGCCCCATAAATATAGGAAGGAGGTTAGATGGAGTCATCTCTGATGAGGGATAGGAGAGGAAATAGGGAAGAAGGAGATTGTTGAGGCAGATACTTGAATAACAAATGAAGAGCACAGAAATGCAGTAAAACAGTGGGTCGGTTTGAGAGGACACCCTTGTGTGCACATCCATCCACAGATCATCACTGGTCTGTGGGTTGGATCATTTTGACAGTGATTGTGCCCTTGGTACTCCTAACAGGTCTTGTATTTTGGCTTAGGAAGCACTGGTGAGTTTTTGTGTCCGTTTTTCCTACCCTTTCCCTCAGTCTTCACTTGCTTGCCCATCTTTTTTTTCTCTCTCTTTTCTCAGTTTTCCTCCTCCCAGCCCCTTTCTTCTTATCTATCAGCACCTTCCTTCTCACCTCCATCCCATGTAGAATGACTTCCATCTCTATGCTCATCAGGACACACTGTGAACCCCCAAGCACTCTTCTCCCTTTGGAAAGAGATCCCAGCAGCTCAAGAGCTCAGGACACATGTAGACATAGGACAGTGATGATGACCTTTCCACTCTCCTTGTATACCTGTTTTGGTTGTTGTTTATTTCTACCTAATGATCGATATAAGCTAAATGTAATTTTGCAGAATTATTTTTCTATCCTGTGTCATAAGGCTTTAAAATTCATAATTTAAATTCTGAATGGAATTAAGCCCAAGGGCCCTTCATGTATTTAGATGTGAATAGACCATCATGCTTATTTCAGATATCACTTCCTGAAGAAGACCTTCCCTGCTTCACAAGTGGGAGCTGCCTCTGCTTCATCTAAAGTGCTATCACAATTTAACTGGATTTTGCTAAATCTTCTCCCCATTTTAGACCTTTTGTTGTGGCTATTTCAGTTCCTTTTCCCTTTTAATTTTTAAGCTTTTTGAGAGCAACATCCACGTCTTTTTACTATTTGTATCCCTGTCAAATTGTCTTACCTGCATGCACTATGCTCTCAGTAAAAGTCTGTGTTGAGTTTGCAACAAATTTATATTCTTCTAAAACTCTTTTACTTTCTGCCATCTTTGTTGTGTTGAGACATCTGATGCTTGTCTGGTTAGAAGTCTCACTTTGGCAAGAAATTTTGCACTTTCCTAGTTATTTAGTGATTTCTTTGAGTTGAAACAGATGCAATTTTCCATTGACTGCTCTTCTAAAAAAAAAAATTTGTTTTACTGAAGTATAATTGATTTCCAATGTTGTGTGAATTTCTGCTCTAGAGCAGTGTGATTTAGTTATATATATACACATATATATACATATATAAAAGAATATGATAAGGAATATATTTCATATTACATATATTTTATTTATTTATAATATATTAATTATTATATATCACTTAATTAATATATATTAATATATATTTCATATTCTTTTTCATATTCTTTTCCATCATGGTTTATCACATGGAATCGTGGTCTATTGAATACAGCTTATATCATTATATCACTTATATCATGGTTTATTGAATATAGTTCCCTGTGGTATGCAACAAGACCTTGTTTATCCATTCTATAAACAGTGGTTTGCATTTGCTAACCCCAAAATCTCAGTCCATCCCTCACTACTCTGTCTCCCCCTTGCCAATCACAAATCTATTCTGTATGCTTTAGAGTCTGTTCCTAATTTGTAGATAAATTCATTTGTGTCATAGTTTAGATTCCACACATAAGAGATATCACATCGTATTTCTATTTCTCTTTCTGACTTACTTAACTCAGTATGATAAGCTGTAGGTCCATCCACGTTGCTGCAAATTGCATTATTTCATTCTCTTTTTGTGGTTGAGTACTGTTTCATTATATACATGTACCACATCTTTATTCATTCATCTGTTGGTGGACATTTATGTTGTTTTCATATCTTGGCTATTGTAGGTAGTGCTACTCTGAACATAGAGGTGCATGTGTCTTTCTGGATTAGAGTTTTGTCTGGGTACATGCCCAGGAGTTGGGCTGCGAAATCATGCTACTGCTAAGTCACATCAGTCGTGTCTGACTTTGTGCGACCCCACAGACAGCAGCCCACCAGGCTTCTCTATCCCTGGGATTCTCCAGGCAAGAATACTGGAGTGGGTTGCCATTTCTTTCTCCATTGTCTGGAAGGTAATCAAAGGTAATTAAACCCAGAAACAAGCTGAGAAAAAAGAAAAAAACAAAACAAAACAAAACAACAACAACAACAAAAACACAAACCCTAAAAACCCCAGAACTACTTCAATCATAAGACAGCTCTAATTTTAATTTTTGATGAACCTTCAGACTTTCCTCTGACAATTCTTATTATCTAACTCTGGAAGCCTATTGGTGTGAAAATTTTGCCCCAAGTGTTTAAACAGAAAGAAGAAGGTGGAATGTAGGCTCTAATTATTCAGGGTGGCTTAGGGACAGGTAGCAGAACTTGTTAGAAATATCAAGCCTTTCAATTCTGGTTTCCTCAGTGTGTATGCCCAGCAGTGGGATTGCTGGGTCATAAGGCAGTTCTATTTCCAGTTTTTTAAGGAATCTCCACACTGTTCTCCATAGTGGCGGTACTAGTTTGCATTCCCCCCAACAGTGTAAGAGGGTTCCCTTTTCTCCACACCCTCTCCAGTATTTATTGCTTGTAGACTTTTGTATCACAGCAAAACCAATACAATATTGTAAAGTTTAAAAAAAAAAAAGAAATTTAAAAAAAAGAAAAAAAAAAAAAAAGAAATATCAAGCCTTGAGTCAATGGACTTCATCTAGTAGGTCTACAGGTGAGGTGTAAAGTAGAAACTTTCCAAAGAGGAACAAAAAGAAGACAAATCTACATTTGGAACACTGGCATCAATGGCAGACACTCCCAGAAAGATCCATCTGACAAAGCAGAATGGTCATCACCCCTTTTTTCCACAATACTGTGGAATGGACTTTAACAGTACATTACTGTTGCAGAGAAGGAGTAATTGTTGCAGAGAAGAACTAATTTTGAATCCATGTTGGAAACTGTTTCTTTGACCTGTTTTTCACTGGTACTGTTATTGAGTTCAGTTCAGTTGCTCAGTCGTGTCCGACTCCCTGTGACCCCATGGACTGCAGCACACCAGGCCTCCCTGTCCATCACCAAAACTCAGGTGTATGGAGTTGGTGATGCCATCCAACCATCTCATCATCTGTCATCCCCTTCTCCTTCTACCTTCAACCTTTACCAGAATCAGGGTCTTTTCAAATGGGTCAGCTCTTTGCATCAGGTGGCCAAAGTATTTGAGTTTCAGCTTCAACATCAGTCCTTCCAGTGAACACTAAGGACTGATCTCCTTTAGGATGGACTGGTTGGATCTCCTTGCAGTCCTAGGGATTCTCAAGAGTCCTCTCCAACACCACAGTTCAAAAGCATCAATTCTTCAGCACTCAGCCTTCTTCACAGTCCAACTCTCACATCCATACATGACCACAGGAAAAACCATAGCCTTGACTAGATGAACCTTTGTTGGCAAAGTAATGTCTGTGCTTTTGAATATGCTATCTAGGTTGGTCATAAGTTTCCTTCCAAGGAGTAAGCGTCTTTTAATTTCATGGCTGCAGTCACCATCTGCAGTGATTTTGGAGCCCAGAAAAATAAAGTTTGACACTGTTTCCACTGTTTCCCCATCTATTTGTCATGAAGTGATGGGACCGGGTGCCATGATCTTCATTTTCTGAATGTTGAGCTTTAAGCCAACTTTTTCACCCTCCACTTTCACTTTCATCAAGAGGCTGGGTCATATGGCAGTTCTATTTCCAGTTTTTAAAGGAATCTCCACACTGTTCTCCATAGTGGCTGTACTAGTTTGCATTCCCACCAACGGTGTAAGAGGGTACCCTTTTCTCCACACCCCTTCTAGCATTTATTGCTTGTAAACTTTTGGATAGCAGCCATTCTGACTGGTGTGATATGGTACCTCATTGTGGTTTTGATTTGCATTTCTCTAATAATGAGTGATGTTGAGCATCTTTTCATGTGTTTGTTAGCCATCTGTATGTCTTCTTTGGAGAAATGTCTGTTTAGTTCTTTGGCTCATTCTTTGATTGGCTCATTTAGTTTTTTGGAATTGAGCTGCAGGAGTTGCTGGTATTTTTTTGAGATGCATTCTTTGTCAGTTGATTTGCTTGCTATTATTTTCTCCCATTCTGAAGGCTGTCTTTTCACTTTGCTTATAGTTTCCTTTGTTGTGCAAAAGCTTTTAATTTTAATTCGGTCCCATTTGTATATTTTTGCTTTTTTCCCAAATATTCTGGGAGGTGGGTCATAGAGGATCCAGCTGTGATTTACGTCGGAGAGTGTTTTGCCTATGTTTTCCTCTAGGAGTTTTATAGTTTCTGATCTTACGTTTAGATCTTTAATCCATTTTGAGTTTGTTTTTGTGTATGGTGTTAGAAAGTGTTCTAGTTTCTTTCTTTTTCTTTTCTTTTTTTTTTTTTTTTACAAGCGGTTGACCAGTTTCCCCAGCACCACTTGTTAAAAAGATTGTCTTTTCCCCATTGTATATTCTTGCCTCTTTTGTCGAAGATAAGGTGTTCATAGGTGTGTGGATTTATCTCTGGGCTTTCTATTTTGTTCCATTGATCTATATTTCTGTCTTTGTGCCAGTACCATACTGTCTTGATGACGGTGGCTTTGTAGTAGAGCCTGAAGTCAGGCAGGTTGATTCCTCAGGTCCCATTCTTCTTTCTTAAGGTTGCTTGGGCTATTTGAGGTTTTTTTGTATTTCCATACAAATTGTGAAATTATTTGTTCTAGCTCTGTGAGAAATACCATTGGTAGCTTGATAGGGATTGCATTGACTCTATAGATTGCTTTGGGTAGTGTACTCATTTTCACTATATTGATTCTTCCAATCCATGAACATGGTCTATTTCTCCATCTATTAGTGTCCTCTTTGATTTCTTTCACCAGTGTTTTCTATATATAGGTCTTTTGTTTCTTTAGGTAGATTCATTCCTAAGTATTTTATTCATTTTGTTAAATGGTGAATGGAATTATTTCCTTAATTTCTCTTTCTGTTTTCTCCTTGTTAGTGTATAAGAATGCAAGGGATTTCTGTGTGTTGATTTTACATTCTACAACTTTACTATATTCATTAATTAGCTCTAGTAATTTACTGGTGGAGTCTAAAGGGTTTTCTATGTATAGGCTCATGTTGTCTGCAAGCAGTGAGAGTTTTACTTCTTTTCCAATCTGGATTACTTTTATTTCTTTTTCTGCTCTGATTGCTATGGCTAAAACTTCCAAAACTATGTTGAATAGTAGTGGTGAGAGAGAGCACCCTTGTCTTGTTCCTGACTTTAGGGGAAATGCTTTCAATTTTTCACCATTGAAGATAATGTTCGCTGTGGGTTTGTCATGTATAGTTTTTTATTATGTTGAGGTATGTTCCTTCTATTCCTGATTTCTGGAGGTTTTTTTTTTTTTATCATAAACAGGTGTTGAATTTTGTCAAAGGCTTTCTCTGCATCTATTGAGATAATCATATGGCTTTTGTTTTTCAATTTGTTAATGTGGTGTATTACATTGATTTGCGGATATTGAAGAATCCTTGCATCCCTGGGAAAAAGCCCACTAGGTCATGATGTATGACCTTTTTAATATGTTGTTGGATTCTGTTTCCTAGAATTTTGTTAAGAATTTTTGCATCTATGTTCATCAGAGATATTGGCTTGCAGTTTTCTTTTTTTGTGGCGTCTTTGTCAGTTTTTGGTATTAGGGTAATGGTGGCCTCATAGAATGAGCTTGGAAGTTTACCTTCCTCTCCAATTTTCTAGAAGAGTTTGAGTAAGTTAGGTGTTAGCTCTTCTCTAAATTTTTGGTAGAATTCAGCTGTGAAGCCATCTGGTCCTGGGCTTTTTTTTTTTTTTTTTGGTTGTTTGCTGGAAGATTTCTGATTACAGTTTCAATTTCTGTGCTTGTGATGTGTCTGTTAAGATTTTCCATTTCTTCCTGATTCAGTTTTGGAAAGTTGTACTTTTCTAAGAATTTGTCCATTTCTTCCAAGTTGTCCATTTTATTGGCATATAGTTGCTGAAAGTAGTCTCTTATGATCCTTTGTATTTCTGTGTTGTCTCTTGTGATTTCTCCATTTTAATGTCTAATTTTGTTGATTTGATTTTTCTCCCTTTGTTTCTTGATGAGTCTGGCTAATGGTTTGTCAATTTTATTTAACCTCTCAAAGAACCAGCTTTTGCCTTTGTTGATTATTGCTATGGTCTCTTTTGTTTCTTTTGCGTTTATTTCTGCCCTAATTTTTAAGAATTCTTTCCTTCTACTAATCACTACAGCCATGAAATTAAAAGACGCTTACTCCTTGGAAGGAAAGTTATGATCAACCTAGATAGCATATTCAAAAGCACAGACATTACTTTGCCAACAAAAGTTCGTCTAGTCAAGGCTATGGTTTTCCTGTGGTCATGTATGGATGTGAGAGTTGGACTGTGAAGAAGGCTGAGCACCAAAGAATTGATGCTTTTGAACTGTGATGTTGGAGAAGACTCTTGAGTCCCTCAGACTGCAAGGAGATCCAACCAGTCCATTCTGAAGGAAATTAGCCCTGGGATTTCTTTGGAAGGAATGATGTTGAAGCTGAAACTCCAGTACTTTGTCCACCTCATGTGAAGAGTTGACTCCTTGGAAAAGATAATGATGCTGGGAGGGATTGGGGGCAGGAGGAGAAGGGGACGACAGAGGATGAGATGGCTGGATGGCATCACTGACTCGATGGACATGGTTCTGGGTGACCTCCAGGAGTTGGTGATGGACAGGGAGGCCTGGCGTGCTGCGATTCATGGGGTCACAAAGAGTCGGACACGACTGAATGACTGAATTGAACTGAACTGAACTAACGCTGGGGTTCTTCATTTCTTCCATTTCTGGTTGCTTTAGGTGTAGAGTTAGGTTATTTATTTGACTTTTTTCTTGTTTCTTCAGGTAACCCTGTATTGCTATGAACCTTCCCCTTAGTACTGCTTTTACAGTGTCCCATAGATTTTGGGGTGTCGTGTTTTCATTTTCATTCATTTCTATGCATGTTTTGATTACTTTTTTGATTTCTTCTGTGATTTGTTGGTTATTCAACAGCGTGTTGTTCAGCCTCCATATGTTGGAATTTTTAATAGCTTTTCTCCTGTAATTGAGATCTAATCTTACTGTATTGTGGTCAGAAAAGATGCTTGGAATGAGTTCATGTTTTTTTGAATATACCAAGGCTAGATTTATAGCCCAGGATGTGATCTATCCTGGAGAAGGTTCCATGTGCACTTAAGAAAAAGGTGAAATTCATTGTTTTGGGGTGAAATGTCCTATAAGTATCAATTAAGTCTAACTGGTCTATTGTATCATTTAAGGTTTGTGTTTCCTTGTTAATTTTCTGTTTAGTTTATCTATCCATAGGCATGAGTGGGGTATTAAAGTCTCCCATTATTATTGTTTTACTGTTTATTTCCCCTTTCATACTTGTTAGCATTTGCCTTACATATTGTGGTGCTCCTATGTTGGGAGCATATATATTTATAATTGTTATCTCTTCTTCTTTTGTTGATCCTTTGACCATTATGTAGTGTCCTTCTTTGTCTCTTTTCACAGCCTTTGTTTTAAAGTCTATTTTATCTGATATGAGTATTGCTACTCCTGCTTTATTTTGGTCTCTATTTGCATGGAATATCTTTTTCTAGCCCTTCATTTTCAGTCTATGTGTCCCCTGTTTAGAGGTGGGTCTCTTGTAGAAAACATATATAGGGGTCTTGTTTTTTTTTTATCCATTCAGCCAGTATTTGTCTTTTGGTAGGGCATTCAACCCATTTACATTTAAGGTAATTATTGATACGTATGATCCCATTGCCATTTACTTTATTGTTTTGGGTTCGAGTTTATACACCCTTTCTGTGTTTCCTGTCTAGAGAAGATCTTTAGCATTTGTTGGAGAGCTGGTTTGGTGGTGCTGAATTCTCTCAGCTGTTGCTTGTCTGTAAAGCTTTTGATTTCTCCTTCATATTTGAATGGTATCCTTGCTGGGTGCGGTAATCTGGGTGGTAGGTTATTTTCTTTCATCACTTTATGTCTTGCCATTCTCTTCTGGCCTAAAGAGTTTCTATTGAAAGATCAGCTGTTATCCTTATGGGAATTCCCTTGTGTGTTATTTGTTGTTTTTCCCTTACTGCTTTTAATATTTGTTCTTTGTGGTTGATCTTTGTTAATTTGATTAATATGTGTCTTGAGGTGTTTCGCCTTGGGTTTATCTTGTTTGTGACTCTCTGGGTTTCTTGGACTTGGGTGACTATTTCCTTCCCCATTTTATGGAAGTTTTCAATTATTATCTCCTCAAGTATTTTCTCATGGCCTTTGTTTTTGTCTTCTTCTGGGATTCCTATGATTTGAATGTTGGGGCATTTAACATTGTCCCAGAGGTCTCTGAGCTTGTCCTCATTTCTTTTAATTCTTTTTTCTTCTCTTTTTCATTTATTTCTACCATTCTATCTTCTGTTCACTAATTCTATCTTCTGCCTCCATTTTTCTACTGTTGGTTCCCTCCTGAGTGTTTTTGATCTCATTTGTTGCATTATTCATTATATATTGGCTCTTTTTTTGTTTCTTCAAGGTCCTTGTTAAACATTTCTTGCATCTTCTCAATCCTTGTCTCCAGGCTATTTATCTGTAACTCCATTTTATTTTCAAGATTTTGGATCATTTTCACTATCATTATTTGGAATTCTTTATCAGATAGAGTCCCTATCTCTTCCTCTTTTGTTTGATTTGGTGGGCATTTATCGTGTTCCTTTACCTGTTAAATATTTCTCTTTCTTTTCATTTTGTTTATATTGCTGTCCTGGGATGGCCTTCTGTATTCTGGACGTTTGGGATTCCTTTTTATTATGGAGGTTCCTTGCTGTGGGTGGGGTTGGACGTGTGGCTTGTCAAGGTTTCCTGGTTAGGGACGCTTGTGTCAGTGTTTTGGTGGGTAGAGCTGGTTTCTTCTCTCTGGAGTGCAATGAAGTGTCCATTAATGAGTTTTGAGATGTCAGTGGGTTTGGTGTGACTTTGGGCAGCCTGGATATTGATGCTCAGGGCTATGTTCCTGTGTTGTTGGAGAATTTGTGTGGTATGTCTTTCTCTGAAACTTGTTGGCCCTTGAGTAGTGCTTGATTTCAGTGTAGGTAAGGTGGTGTTTGATGAGCTCCTGTTGATTAATGTTCCCTGGATTCAGGAGTTCCCTGGGGCTCTTAGGATTTGGACTTAAGCTTCCCGTTTCTGGTTTTCAGTCTTATCCTTAGAGTAGCCTCAAGACTTCTCCATCTATACAGCACTGATGATAAAACATTTAGGTTAATGATGAAAAGTTTCTCTACAGTGAGGAACACCTGGAGAGGTAACACAGATTTACATGGAGAAGAGAAGAGGGAGGAGGGAGATAGAGGTGACCAGGAGGAGAAGAGGGGGAATCAAAAGAGGAGAGAGCAAGCTAGCCAGTTATCACTTCTCTATGTGCTATGCACAGTCTGGACCCCTCAGAGATGTTCATGGAGTTACATAGAGAAGAGAAGAGGGAGGAAGGAGACAGAGGTGGTCAGGAGGATAAAAGGGGGAATCAAAAGGAGAGTGACAGTTCCAGCCAGTAATCAGTTCCCTAGGAGTTCTCCACAACCTGGAACACACAAAGAGATTCACAGAGTTGGGTAGAGAAGAGAAGGAGGAGGGAGGAGATAGAGGTGACCTGGTGGAGAAAAAGGAGAGTCCAAAAGGGGGGAGAGCAATCCAGCCAGTAATATGGCTCCCAAGTAAAAATGGGTACTGAAGATTGGGTTCTTAAAGGTACAAAATTGATAATAAATACCAAAAAGCAAAGATTAAAAATCTAGAGTAGAGTTAGATTCTCAAAAATACAATATTAAGGGCGGTCCTAAGATGGCAGAGGAATAGGACAGGGAGACCACTTTGTCCCCCAGAAATTCATCAAAAGAACATTTAAACGCTGAGTAAATTCCACAAAACAACTTCTGAATGTCGGCAGAGGACATCAGGCACCCAGAAAGCAGCCCATTGTCTTTGAAAGGAAGTAGGAAAAATATAAAAGACAAAAAAAGAGACAAAAGAGGTAGGGATAGATCTCCATCCCAGGAAGGGAGTCTTAAAAAGAGAGAAGTTTCCAAACACCAGGAAACACTCATTGCCGAGTCTGTGGCGAGCCTTGGAACCTCAGAGAGCAACATAACAGAGAGGAAAAATAAATAAATAATTAAAACTCACAGATTACGAGCCCAAAGGTAACTCCCCCAGCGGAGAAGCAGCGCAGACGCCTGCACCTGCCACTAGCAAGTGGGGACTGGGCAGGGAGGCGCGGACTGCATTGCTTAGAGTAAGGATTGGGCCTGAATGCCCCGAGGGCAATCTGAGGGAACAACTCGGGCTAGCAAACCAGACTGTGGGATAGCTACCACAAGAAAAGCCCTACCTAAGACACTGCCAGGCCCGTGCACAGAACAAAGGACTGAACAGAACCAGCTGGCTGCAGACCATCCCTCTCGTGTGACAGGCAGCCAGAGCCAGAAGGGGGCAATTGCAGCCCCAGAAAGACATTATCTATCAAACTGCAAGCAGGCTTTTTTTGTTAACTAAGACTTCTTGGGCTTCTGGACAGTCAACATCTGCCTGAGAAGGTCCCCGGTTGTACACCCAGAAAACCGAGCGGCAGGGAAAGGGGGAGGTAATAAGTCGCAGCGACCACGCTTGCCAAACACCTCATCACCTGAGCTACTAGGACCTGGGAAGGGCACAAAACACAGGCCCAATGGAGTCTGTGCCTCTGAGGACTACCCTAGTGCCTGAACCTGAGCAGCTTAGACCTGGGAGGTGCATGCAGCCCAGTGCAGGCCTCGGATGGTTCCTGGTGGAGCACCCTAGAGCCTGAGCTGTGTGGGCAGGGAGGGGACATGTGCTGTGAGCGTGGACAGGCCCAGTGTGGCTGAGACACTGCGAGCACATGCCAGTGTTATTTGTTTGCAGCATCCCTCCCTCCCCACAGCACGACTGAACAAGTGAGCCTAAAAAAATGTCCACCGCTGCCCCCCTTGTGTCAGGGCGGAAATCAGACACTGAAGAGACCAGCAAACAGAAGAAGCTAAAACAGAGGGAACCGCCTTGGAAGTGACAGGTGCAATAGATTAAAACCCTGTAGTTAGTACCAACTACTAGGAAGGGGCCTATAGATCTTGAAAAATATAAGCCAGACCAAGGAACTATCCGAAAATAAACTGACCCCACACTGCCTGCAACAACACCAGAGAAAGTCCTAGATATGTTTTTACTATTTTTATGATCATTTTTTAAATTAAAAATTTTTGTTAAGTCCTCTATTACTCCTCTAATTTTCATTTTTATAACCTAGTATTACTTTACAAAAAAAGACCCTATTTTCTAAAGCAAACTTCATATACATATTTTTTTTAATAATTTTTGTGACTGTTTTTTTTTTCTTCTTCATTTTTTCTTTAATATCATATTTTTGAAAATCCAACCTCTACTCTAGATTTTTAATCTTCGCTTTTTGGTATTTGTTATCAATTTTGTACCTTTAAGAACCCAATCTTCAGTACCCATTTTTACTTGGGAGTGAGATTACTGGCTTTACTGCTCTCTCCCCCTTTGGACTCTCCTTTTTTTTCCACCAGGTCGCCTCTGTCTCCTCCCTCCCCCTTCTCTTCTCTACACAACTCTGTGAATCTCTGTGTGTTCCAGATGATGGAGAATACTTCAGGAACTGATTACTGGCTGAATCTCTCTCCTTTTCATTGCCCCCTTTTATCCTCCTGACCACTTCTGTCTCCTTCCTCCCTCTTCTCTTCTCTGTATAACTCCATGAACATCTCTGAGCGATCCAGACTGTGGAGCGCACATAAGGAAGTGATAACTGGCTAGCTTGCTCTCTCCTCTTTTGATTCCACCTCATCTCATTCGCTGGTGGCTCAGATGGTAAAGCATCTGTCTGCAATGCAGGAGACCCAGGTTCGATCCGTGGGTTGGGAAGATCCCCTGGAGAAGGAAACGGCAGCCCACTCCAGTATTCTTGCCTGGAAAATCCCATGGACGGCAGAGCCTGGAAGGGTACTATCCATGGGGTCGCAAAGAGTCGGACATGACTGAGAGAAGGGAAGATCAAGAAGATCATTTCATTCGGGTCACATCTAACTCCCTCCTCCCTCTTCTCTTCTCCATGTAACTATGTGAACCTCTCTGTGTGTCCCTCACTGTGGAGAAACTTTTCTTCTTTAACCTAGATATTTTATCAACAGTGCTGTATGGAAGGAGAAGTCGTGAGACTACTGTAAAAATAAGACTGAAAACCAGAAGCAGGAGGCTTAAGTCCAAATCTGAGAACATCAGAGAACTTCTGACTCCAGGGAACATTAATCGACAGGAGCTTATCAAACGCCTCCATGCTGCTGCTACTGCTGCTGCTAAGTCGCTTCAGTTGTGTGTGACTCTGTGCAATCCCATAGACGGCAGCCCACCAGGCTCCCCCATCCCTGGGATTCTCCAGACAAGAACACTGGAGTGGGTTGCCATTTCCTTCTCCAATGCATGAAAGTGAAAGTGAAGTTGCTCAGTCGTGTCCGACTCTTAGCGACCCCATGGACTGCAGCCCACCAGGCTCCTCCGTCCATGGGATTTTCCAGGCAAGAGTATTGGAGTGGGGTGCCAATGCCTTCTCCGAACGCCTCCATACCTACACTGAAACCAAGCACCAACCAGGGGCCAACAAGTTCCAGAGCAAGACATACCACACAACACAGGAACACAGCCCTGAGCTTCAATATACAGGCTGACCAAAGTTACTCCAAATCCATTGACATCTCATAACTCATTAGTGGACACTTCATTGCACTTCAGAGAGAAGAAATCCAGCTCCGCCCACCAGAACATGGACACAAGCTTCCCTAACCAAGAAACCTTGACAAGCCACCGATACAACCCCACCCACAGGAAACTCCACAATAAAAAAACTCCACAAACTGCCAGAATATAGAAACTCCACAATAAAAAAACTCCACAAACTGTCAGAATACAGAAAGGCCACCCCAAACACAGCAATATAAACAAGATGAAGAGACAGAGGAATACCCAGCAGGTAAAGGAACAGGATATATGTCCACCAAACCAAACAAAAGAGGAAGAGGTAGGGAATCTACCTGATAAGGAATTCTGAATAATGATAGTGAAAATGATCCAAAACCTTGAAATTAAAATGGAATCACAGATAAATAGCCTGGAGACAAGGATTGAGAAGATGCAAGAAAGGTTTAACAAGGACCTAGAAGAAATAAAAAAGAGTCAATATATAATGAATAATGCAATAAATGAGATCAAAAACACGCTGGAGGCAACAAATAGTAGAATAACAGAGGCAGAAGATACAATTAGTGAAGTAGAAGATAGAATGGTAGAAATTAATGAATCAGAGAGGGAAAAAGAAAAATGAATTAAAAGAAATGAGGACAATCTCAGAGACCTCCAGGACAATATTAAATGCCACAACATTCAAATCATAGGAGTCATAGAAGAAGACAAAAAGAAAGACCATGAGAAAATACTTGAGGAGATAATAGTTGAAAATTTCCCTAAAATGGGGAAGGAAATAGTCACCCAAGTCCAAGAAACCCAGACAGTCCCAAACAGGATAAACCCAAGGCGAAACACCCCAAGACACATATTAATCAAATTAACAAAGATCCAACACAAAGAACAGATATTAAAAGCAGCAAGGGAAAAACAACAGATAACACACAAGGGGATTCCCATAAGGATAACAGCTCATCTTTCAATAGAAACTCTTCAGACCAGGAGGGAATGGCAGGACATACTTAAAGTGATGAAAGAAAATAACCTACAACCCAGATTACTGTACCTAGCAAGGATCTCATTCAAGTATGAAGGAGAAATCAAAAGCTTTTCAGACAAGCAAAAGCTGAGAGAATTCAGCGCCACCAAACCAGCTCTCCAACAAATGCTAAAGGATCTTCTCTAGACAGGAAACACAAAAAAGGTGTATAAATTCGAACCCAAGACAATAAAGTAAATGGCAATGGGATCATACTTATCAATAATTACCTTAAACGGTAATTTAAGGTATTTAAATGGGTTGAATGCCCTACCAAAAGACAAAGACTGGATGAATGGATACAAAAACAAGACCCCTATATATGTTGTCTACAAGATACCCACCTCAAAACAGGGGACACATACAGACTGAAAGTGAAGGGCTGGAAAAAGTTTTTCCATGCAAATAGAGACCAAAAGAAAGCAGGAGTAGTAATATTTATATCAGATAAAATAGACTTTAAAACAAAGGCTGTGAAAAGAGACAAAGAAGGACACTACATAATGATCAAAGATCAATCCAAGAAGAAGAGATAACAATTATAAATATATATGCACCCAACATAGGAGCACCGCAATATGTAAGACAAATGCTAACAAGTATGAAAGGGGAAATAAACAATAACAAAATAATAGTGAGAGACTTTAATACCCCACTCACATCTATGGATAGATCAACTAAACAGAAAACTAACATGGAAACACAGACTTTAAATGATACAATGGACCAGTTGCTCCTGCTGCTGCTGCTAAGTTGCTTCAGTCATGTCTGACTCTGTGCGACCCCATAGACGGCAGCCCACCAGGCTCCACCATCCCTGGGATTCTCCAGGAAAGAACACTGGAGTGGGTTGCCATTTCCTTCTCCAGTGCATGAAAGTGAAAAGTGAAAGTGAAGTCGCTCAGTCGTGTCTGACTCTTTGTTACCGCATGGACTGAAGCCTACCAGGCTCCTCCGTCTATGGGGTTTTCCAGACAAGAATGCTGGAGTGGGTTGCCATTGCCTTCTCCAAATGGGCCAGTTAGACTTAATTGATATCTATAAGACATTTCACACCAAAACAGTGAATTTCACCTTTTTGTCAAGTACACACGGAATCTTCTCCAGGATAGATGACATCCTGGGCCATAAATCTAGCCTTGGTAAATTCAGAAAAATTGAAATCATTCCAAATATATTTTCTGATCACAATGCAGGAAGATTAGATGTCAACTACAGGAAAAAAGCTGTTGAAAGTACAGACATATGGAGGCTAAACAACAGACAACCAACAAATCACAGAAGAAATAAAAAAAGAAATCAAAATATGCATAGAAAAGAATGAAAATGAAAACACAACAATCCAAAACTTATGGCACTCAGTAAAAGCAGTGCTAAGGGGAAGGATCATAGCAATCCAAGCCTACCTCAAGAAACAAGAGAAAAGGCAAATAAATAATCTAACTCTACACCTAAAGCAAATAGATAAGGAAGACATGAAGAACCCAAGATCATGAAAATTAGGGCAGAAATAAATGAAAAAGAAATAAAGGAGACCGTAGACAAAATCTATAAAGCTAAAAGCTGGTTCTTTGAGAGATAACTAAAGTAGACAAACCATTAGCCAGACTCATCAAGAAACAAAGGGAGAAGAATCAAATCAACAAAATTAGAAATGAAAATGGATAAGTCACAACAGACAACACAGAAATACAGAGGATCATAAGAAACTACTATCAGCAACTATATGCCAATATAATGGACAACTTGGAAGAAATGGACAAATTCTTAGAAAAGTATAACTTTCCAAAACTGAACCAGGAAGAAATAGAAAATCTTAACAGACCCATCTGAAGCACAGAAATCAAAACTGTAATCTAAAATCTTCCAACAAACAAAAGCCCAGGACCAGATGGCTTCACAGCTGAATTCTACCAAAAATTTAGAGAAGAGCTAACACCTATCCTACTCAAACTCTTCCAGAAAATTGCAGGGGAAGGTACACTTCCAAACTCATTCTATGTGGCCACCATCACTCTAATACCAAAACCTGACAAAAATCCCACAAAAAAGAAAACTACAGGCCAATATCACTGATGAATATAGATGCAAAAAGTCTTAACAAAATTCTAGCAAACAGAATCCAACAACATAACTGCCTTATGATCCAGCAATCCCATTGCTGGGCATACACACTGAGGAAACCAGAAGGGAAAGAGACACGTGTACCCCAATGTTCATCGCAGCACTGTTTATAATAGCCAAGACATGGAAGCAACCTAGATGTCCATCAGCAGATGAATGCATAAGAAAGCTGTGGTACATATACACAATGGAGTATTACTCAGCCATTAAAAAGAATACATTTGAATCAGTTCTAATGAGGTGGATGAAACTGGAGCCTATTATACAGAGTGAAGTAAGCCAGAAGGAAAAACATAAATACCGTATACTAACGCATATATATGGAATTTAGAAAGATGGTAACAATAACCCGGTGTACGAGACAGCAAAAGAGACACTGATGTATAGAACAGTCTTATGGACTCTGTGGGAGAGGGAGAGGGTGGGAAGATTTGGGAGGATGGCAATGAAACATGTAAAATATCATGTAGGAAACGAGTTGCCAGTCCAGGTTCGATGCACGATGCTGGATGCTTGGGGCTGGTGCACTGGGACGGCCCAGAGGGATGGTATGGGGAGGGAGGAGGGAGGAGGGTTCGGGATGGGGAACACATGTATACCTGTGGCGGATTCATTTTGATATTTGGCAAAACTAATACAATTATGTAAAGTTTAAAAATAAAATAAAATTAGAAAAAAAATTACAAAAAAAAAAAAAGATCATACATCATGACCAAGTGGGCTTTATCTCAGGGATGCAAGGATTCTTCAATATATGCAGATCAATCAATGTGATACACCACATTAACAAATTGAAAAATAAAAACCATATGATTATCTCAATAGATGCAGAGAAAGCGTTTGACAAAATTCAACATCCATTTGTGATAAAAATCCTCCAGAATGTAGGAATAGAAGGAACATACTTCAACATAATGAAAACCATATATGAGAAACCCACAGCAAACATTATCCTCAATGGTGAAAAATTGAAAGCATTTCCCCTAAAGTCAGGAACAAGACAAGGGTGCCTACTCTCACCACTACTATTCAACATAGTTTTAGAAGTTTAAGCCACAGGAATCAGAGGAGAAAAATAAATAAAAGGAATCCAGATTGGAAAAGAAAAGTAAAACTCTCACTGTTTGCAGATGACATGATCCTATACATAGAAAACCTTTTAGACTCCACCAGAAAATTACTAGAGCTAATCAATGAATTCAGTAAAGTTGCAGGATATAAAATTAACATACAGAAATCCCTTGCATTCCTATACAGTAACAATGAGAAAACAGAAAGAGAAATTAAGGAAACAATTCCATTCACCATTGCAACGGAAAGAATAAAATACTTAGGAATATATCTACCTAAAGAAACTAAAGACCTATATATAGAAAACTATAAAACATTGGTGAAAGAAATCAAAGAGGACACTAATAGATGGAGAAATATACCATGTTCATGGATTGGAAGAATCAATATAGTGAAAATGAGTATACTACCCAAATAATCTATAGATTCAATGCAATCCCTATCAAGATAACCAATGGTATTTTTCAGAGAACTAGAACAAATAATTTCACACTTTGTATGGAAATACAAAAAACCTTGAATAGCCAATGCAATCTTGAGAAAGAAGAATGGAACTCAAGGAATCAACCTGCCTGACTTCAGACTATACTGCAAAGCCACAGTCATCAAGACAGTATAGTTCTGACACAAAGACAGAAATATAGATCAATGGAACAAAATATAAAGCCCAGAGATAAATCCACGAACCTACGGACACCTTATCTTTGACAAAGGAGGCAAGAATTTACAATGGAGAAAAGACAATCTCTTTAACAAGTGGTGCTGGGAAAACTGGTCAACCACTTGTAAAAGAATGAAACTAGAACACTTTCTAACACCATACACCAAAATAAACTCAAAATGGATTAAATACCTAAATGTAAGACCAGAAACTATAAAACTGCTAGAGGAAAACATAGGCAAAACACTCTTCGACGTAAATCACAGCAGGATCCTCTATGACCCACCTCCCAGAATATTGGAAATAAAAGAAAAAATAAACAAATAGGACCTAATTAAACTTAAAAGCTTTTGCACAACAAAGGTAACTATAGGCAAGGTGAAAAGAAAGCCTTCAGAATGGGAGAAAATAACAGCAAGCAAATCAACTGACAAAGAACTAATCTCCAAAATATACAAGCAACTCCTGCAGCTCAATTCCAGAAAAATATGACCCAATAAAAAAAATGGGCCAAAGAACTAAAGAGACATTTCTCCAAAGAAGACATACAGATGGCTAACAAACACATGAAAAGATGCTCAGCATCACTCATTATCAGAGAAATGCAAATCAAAACCACAATGAGGTACCATCTCATGCCAGTCAGAATGGGTGCTATCAAAAAGTCTACAAACAATAAATGCTGGAAAGGGTGTGGAGAAAAAGGAACACTTTTACATTGCTGGTGGGAATGCAAACTAGTGCAGCCATATGGAGAACAGTGTGGAGATTCCTTAAAAACTGGAAATAGAACTGCCATACGACCCAGCAATCCCACTGCTGGGCATACACACTGAGGAAACCAGAAGAGAAAGAGACACGTGTACCCCAGTGTTCATCGCAGCACTGTTTACAATAGCCAGGACATGGAAGCAACCTAGATGTCCATCGGCAGATGAATGGATAACAAAGCTGTGGTACATACACACAAAGAATATTACTCAGCCAATAAAAAGAATGCATTTTAATCAGTTTTAATGAGATGAATGGAATTGGAGCCTATTATTACACAGAGTGAAAGAGAAGGTAATGACACCCCACTCCAGTACTCTTACCTGGAGAATCCCATGGACAGAGGAGCCTGGTGGGCTTCAGTCCATGGGGTCGCTAAGAGTCGGGCACGATTGAGCGACTTCACTTTCACTTTTCACTGTCATGCATTGGAGAAGAAAATGGCAACCCACTCCAGTGCTCTTGTCTGGCAATGTCCAGGACGGGGGAGCCTTGTGGGCTGCCGTCTATGGGGTCGCATAGAGTCGGACACGACTGAAATGACTTAGAAGCAGCAGCAGCAGAGCAGCATACAGAGTGAAGTAAGTCAGAGAGAAAAACACCTATACAGTATATTAACGCATCAGTTCAGTTAAGTTTAGTCGCTCAGTCGTGTCTGACTCTGCAACCCCATGAATCGCAGCACTCCAGGCCTCCCTGTCCATCACAAACTCCCAGAGTTCACTCAGACTCACGTCCATCGAGTCAGTGATGCCATCCAGCCATCTCATCCTCTGTCCTCCCCTTCTCCTCCTGCCCTCAATCCCTCCTAGCATCAGAGTCTTTACCAATGAGTCAACTCTTCGCATGAGGTGGCCAAAGTACTGGAGTTTCAGCTTTAGCATCATTCCTTCCAAAGAAATCCCAGGGCTGATCTCCTTCAGAATGGCCTGGTTGGATCTCCTTGCAGTCCAAGGGACTCTCAAGAGTCTTCCCAAAAACCACAGTTCAAAAGCATCAATTCTTCAGTGCTCAGCCTTCTTCAGAGTCCAACTCTCACATCCATACATGACCACAGGAAAAATCATAGCCTTGACTAGCCGGATCTTTGCTTGCAAAGTAATGTCTCTGCTTTAGAATATGCTATCTAGGTTGGTCATAACTTTCCTTCCAAAGAGTAAGCGTCTTTTAATTTGATGGCTGCAGTCACCATCTGTAGTGATTTTGGAGCCAAAAAAACTAAAGTCTGACACTGTTTCCACTGTTTCCCCATCTATTTGTCATGAAGTGGTGTGACCGGACGCCATGATCTTCGTTTTCTGAATGTTGAGCTTTAAGCCAACTTTTTCACTCTCCACTTTCACTTTCATCAAGAGGCTTTTTAGTTCCTCTTCACTTTCTGCCCTAAGGGCGGTGTCATCTGCATATCTGAAGTTATTGATATTTCTCCTGGCAATCTTGATTCCAGTTTGTGTTTCTTCCAGTCCAGCGTTTCTCATGATATACTCTGCATAGAAGTTAAATAAAAAGGGTGACAATATACAGCCTTGACGAACTCCTTTTCCTATTTGGAACCAGTCTGTTGTTCCATGTCCAGTTCGAACTGTTGCTTCCTGACCTGCATACAGATTTCTCAAGAGGCAGGTCAGGTGGTCTGGTATTCCTATCTCTGTCAGAATTTTCCACAGTTTCTTGTGATCCACACAGCCAAAGGCTTTGGCATAGTCAATAAAGCAGAAATAGATGTTTTTCTGGAACTCTGTTGCTTCCATGATCCAGCGGATGTTGGCAATTTGATCTCTGATTCCTCTGCCTTTTCTAAAACCAGCTTGAACATCTGGAAGTTCACAGTTCACGTATCGCTGAAGCCTGGCTTGAAGAATTTTGAGCATTACTTTAGTAGCGTGTGAGATGAGTGCAATTGTGTGGTAGTTTGAGCATTCTTTGGTGTTGCGTTTCTTTGGGATTGGAATGAAAACTGACCTTTTCCAGTCCTGTGGCCACTGCTGAGTTTTCCAAATTTGCTGGCATATTGAGTGCAGCACTTTCACAGCATCATCTTTCAGGATTTGGAATAGCTCAACTCGAATTCCATCACCTCCACTAGCTTTGTTCGCAGTGATGCTTTCTAAGGCTCACTTGACTTCACATTCCAGGATCTCTGGCTCTAGGTGAGTGACCATACCATCGTGATTATCTGGGTCATGAAGATCTTTTTTGTACAGTTCTGCTGTGTATTCTTGCCACCTCTTCTTAATATCTTCTGCTTCTGTTAGGTCCATATCATTTCTGTCCTTTATCGAGCCCATCTTTGCATGAAATGTTCCCTTAGCATCTAATTTTCTTGAAGAGATCCCTAGTCTTTCCCATTCTGTTGTTTTCCTCTATTTCTTTGCATTGATCGCTGAGGAAGGTTTTCTTATCTCTTCTTGCTATTCTTTGGAAAAATATAAGCATTCAGATGCTTATATCTTTCCTTTTTTCCTTCGCTTTTCGCTTCTCTTCTTTTCACAGCTATTTTTAAGGCCTCCCCAGACAGCCATTTTGCTTTTTTGCATTTCTTTTCCATGGGGATGGTCTTGATCCCTGTCTCCTGTACAATGTTACGAACCTCCATCCATAGTTCATCAGGCGCTCTGTCTATCAGGTCTAGTCCCTTAAATCTATTTCTCACTTCCACTGTATAATCATAAGGGATTTCATTTAGGTCATACCTGAATGGTCTAGTGGTTTTCCCTACTTTATTCAATTTCAGTTTGAATTTGGCAAAAGGAGTTCATGATCTGAGCCACAGTCAGCTCCAAGTCTTGTTTTTGCTGACAGTATAGGGCTTCTCCATCTTTGGCTGCAAAAAATATAATCAATCTGATTTCGGTTTTGACCATCTGGTTATGTCCATGTGTAGAATCTTCTCTTGTGTTGTTGGGAGAAGGTGTTTTCTATGATACTAGTATATATGTTAGTTATATAACTACCATATATTCTAGTATATCGCATGACCATTTTTTCCCAGGAAGTCCGGCTACCCATTTGGGTAAGATTAAGGCAATTTCTCCTTTTCTTTCTCCTCCAAAAGACAAGAACAGTGAGCCTTCTAGTTTTTTTAATTTCATGAGTTTATTCTTATTCACTACAAGGACCTATGGGAAAGTTACAAAGAATCCAGGATCTTACAAAGATCTTACAGTCATTACTTCTATGCTTTTTAATTTTATTCTTTTATAACAAAGTATAGGTATGTGGCAAACTGGTAGCAATGGGACAATTAAGCAACAGGGACAAAGCCTAATTTATAGGACTGTTGTAAGGATCCATATGAAAAGTGCATATAAGGAACTTAATATAATCCTGGCATGTAGAAACTGCCCCCCAAATACTAACAATTGTAGTTTATATATAATAAGATCTATCCATGGGATTTCCCAGGCAAGAATACTAGTGTGGGTTGCCATTTCCTTCTCTAGGGGATCTTCCCAACCCAGGGATCAAACACACAGCACCTGCATTGGCAAGCACATTCTTTACCACTGACGCACCAGGAAAGCTCCATTATTCCATTATGCTCCCTTTTCTTGACACCTAGGCTTTTCTGCAGATGACTTTCAAACTTTTGCTTGGGATTCTCACTAAGAAAAAAGGTTTTCCATCTTGTCCTAGTACATACAATTATTTCATAAGACAAGATTTACTTTTGCTATTTTTGATTCACTCTGATAGTTTCTGCTTTATATATATATATATATATATATATATATATATATATATATATATATATATATACACCCCAGTCTAGTCTATTTCATTAAAACATAAATACTTGTAGTGACTCAATTAATTTCACAAGTTTTAATGAACTTTTCATTCTGGCTTGCAAAACACTGTTTTAGGGGAAATCTGAGAAGAGCAAACAAATATTTGCCTTCTGAATTCTTGGAGGCCGGATAAGAAGCATGTGATAGCAACTAACTTATCCGAGCAACTCCTTTCATATTACCACTGAAAACAAAATAGTAGAATGGCCAAAATCTGGAACACTGATAATACCAGGTGCTGGCAAGTGTAGAGAACAGTAGATATCCTCGTTCATTGTCGGTGGGAATGCAAAATGGCATAGCCACTTGGGAAGACAGTTTGGCAGTTCCTTTCAAAATTAGACATACTCTTACCTTATGATCCAGCAGCTGTGCTCCTTGGAATTTACCCAAAGGAGTTAAAAACATATGCCCACACAAAACCCTGCACACAGATCATTATAGCAGCTTTATTTGTAATTGTCACAGCTTGAAAACAATAAAGATGTCCTTCAGTAGGTGAATGGATATGTAAACTGTGGTACATTCAGATGGCGGAATATTATATAGCGCTAAAAAGAAATGGGTTATCAAGCCATGAGAAGACTTGGCTTAAGTGCACATTACTAAGTGAAGGAAGCCAATTTGAAAAGGTTACATGCTGTGTGATTCCAACGATGTGACATTCTAGAAAAGGTAAAATTAAGCAGACAGTAAAAAATCAGTAATTACTAGAGGTTGGAAGTGGGGGGAGGGAGGAATAGGCAGAAGCACAGAAGAGTTTTAGAAAATACTCTGTACAATAATATAATGATGTATTTATGTCTCTATCAGATCAGATCAGATCAGATCAGTCCCTCAGTCGTGTCTGACTCTTTGCGACCCCATGAATTGCAGCACGCCAGGCCTCCCTATCCATCATCAACTCTTGGAGTTCACTCAGGCTCACGTCCATCGAGTCAGTGATGCCATGCAGCCATCTCATCCTCTGTCGTCCCCTTCTCCTCCTGCCCCAATCCCTCCCAGCATCAGGGTCTTTTCCAATGAGTCAACTCTTCACATGAGGTGGCCAAAGTACTGGTGTTTCAGCTTGAGCATCATTCCTTCCAAAGAAATCCCAGGACTGATCTCCTTCAGAATGGACTTGTTGGATCTCCTTGCAGTCCAAGGGACTCTCAACAATCTTCTCCAACACCACAGTTCAAAAGCATCAATTCTTCGGTGCTCAGCCTTCTTCACAGTCCAACTCTCACATCCATACATGACCACAGGAAAAACCATAGCCTTGACTAGATGGACCTTTGTTGGCAAAGTAATGTCTCTGCTTTTGAATATGCTATCTAGGTTGGTCATAACTTTCCTTCCAAGGAGTAAGCGTCTTTTAATTTGATGGCTGCAGTCACCATCTGCAGTGATTTTGGAGCCCAGAAAAATAAAGTCTGACACTTTCCACTGTTTCCCCATCTATTTCCCATGAAGTGGTGGGACTGGATGCTATGATCTTCGTTTTCTGAATGTTGAGCTTTAAGTCAACTTTTTCACTCTCCATTTTCACTTTCATCAAGAGGCTTTTTAGTTCCTCTTCACTTTCTGCCGTAAGGGTGGTGTCATCTGCATATCTGAGGTTATTGATATTTCTCCTGGCAATCTTGATTCCAGCTTGTGTTTCTTCCAGTCCAGCGTTTCTCATGATGTACTGTGCATAGGAGTTAAATAAACAGGGTGACAATATACAGCCTTGATGTACTCCTTTTTCTATTTGGAACCAGTCTGTTGTTCCATGTCCAGTTCTAACTGTTGCTTCCTGACCTGCATACACATTTCTCAAGAAGTAGATCAGGTTTTCTGGTATTCCCATCTCTTTCAGAATTTTCCACAGGTTATTGTGATCCACACAGTCAAGGGCTTTGGCATAGTCAATAAAGCAGAAATAGATGTTTTTCTGGAACTCTTTTGTTTTTTCCATGATCCAGCAGATGTTGGCAATTTGATCTCTGGTTCCTCTGCCTTTTCTAAAACCAGCTTGAACATCAGGAAGTTCACGGTTCACGTATTGCTGAAGCCTGGCTTGGAGAATTTTGAGCATTACTTTACTAGCGTGTGAGATGAGTGCAGTTGTGCAGTAGTTTGAGCACTCTCTGGCATTGCCTTTCTTTGGGATTGGAATGAAAACTGACCTTTTCCATTCCTGTGGCCACTGCTGAGTTTTCCAAATTTGCTGGCATATTGAGTGTAGCACTTTCACAGCATCATCTTTCAGGATTTGGAATAGCTCAACTCGAATTCTATCACCTCCAATAGCTTTGTTCGTAGTGATGCTTTCTGAGGCCCACTTGACTTCACATTCCAGGATGTCTGGCTCTAGGTGAGTGATCACACCATCGTGATTATCTGGGTCATGAAGATCTTTTTCATAGAGTTCTTCTGTGTATTCTTGCCATCTCTTCTTAATGCCTGCTTCTGTTAGGTCCATACCATTTCTGTCCTTTATCAAGCCCATATTTGCATGAAATGTTCCCTTGGTATCTCTGATTTTCTTGAAGAGATCCCTAGTCTTTCCCATTCTGTTGTTTTCCTCTATTTCTTTGCATTGATCCCTGAAGAAGGCTTTCTTATCTCTCCTTGCTATTCTTTGGAACTCTGAATTCAGATGTTTGTATCTTTCCTTTTCTCCCTTGCTTTTCACTTCTCTTCTTTTCACAGCTATTTGTAAGGCCTCCCCAGACAGCCATTTTGCTTTTTTGCATTTCTTTTCCATGGGAATGGTCTTGATCCCTGTCTCCTGTACAATGTCATGAACCTCATTTCATAGTTCATCAGGCACTCTATCTATCAGATCTAGGCCCTTACCACTTTCACTGTATAATCATAAGGGATTTGATTTAGGTCATACCTGAATAGTTTCCCTACTTTCTTCAATTTACATCTGAATTTGGCAATAAGGAGTTCATGGTTTGAGCCACAGTCAGCTCCTGGTCTTGTTTTTGCTACTGTATACAGCTTCTCCATCTTTGGCTGCAAAGAATATAATCCATCTGATTTTGGTGTTAACCATCTGTTGATGTCCATGTATAGAGTCTTCTCTTGTGTTGTTGGAAGAGGGTGTTTGTTATGACCAGTGCATTTTCTTGGCAAAACTCTACTAGTCTTTGCCCTGCTTCATTCCGTATTCCAAGGCCAAATTTGCCTGTTACTTCAGGTGTTTCTTGACTTCCTACTTTTGCATTCCAGTCCCCTATAATTGAAAGGACATCCTTTTTTGGGTGTTAGTTCTAAAAGGTCTTGTAGGTCTTCACAGAATCGTTCAACTTCAGCTTCTTCAGCGTTACTGGTTGGGGCCTAGACTTGGATTACTGTGATACTGAATGGTTTGCCTTGGAAACGGACAGAGATCATTCTGTCGTTTTTGAGATTGCATCCAAGTGCTGCATTTCGGACTCTTGTTGACCATAATGGCTACTGCATTTCTTCTGAGGGATTCCTGCCTGCAGTAGTAGATATAATGGTCATCTGAGTTCAATTCATCCATTCCAGTCCATTTCAGTTCTCTGATTCCTAGAATGTCGACATTCACTCTTGCCGTCTCTTGTTTGACCACTTCCAGTTTGCCTTGATTCATGGATCTGACATTCCAGGTTCCTATGCAATATTGCTCTTTACAGCATCAGACCTTGCTTCTATCACCAGTCACATCCACAGCTGGGTGTTGTTTTTGCTTTGGCTCCATCCCTTCATTCTTTCTGGAGTTATTTCTCCACTGATCTCAGTAGCATATTGGGTACCTTCTGACCTGGGGAGTTACTCTTTTAGTATCCTATCATTTTGCCTTTTCATACTGTTCAGGAGGTTCTCAAGGCAAGAATACTGAAGTGGTTTGCCATTCCCTTCTCCAGTGGACCACATTCTGTTAGATCTCTCCACCATGACTTGCCTGTCTTGGGTTGTCCCACCAGCATGGCTTAGTTTCATTGAGTTAGACAAGGCTGTGGTCCTAGTGTGATTAGGTTGACTAGTTTTCTGTGAGTATGGTTTCAGTGTGTTTGTCCTCTGATGCCCTCTTGCAACACCTACGGTCTTACTTGGGTTTCTCTTACCTTGGGCGTGGGATATCTCTTCACGGCTGGTCCAGCAAAGCGAAGCCAATGCTCCTTACCTTGGACGAGAGGTATCTCTTCACCGCCGCCCTTCCTGACCTTCAGCATGGAATAGCTATGAACCTATTTTTACAGTTTTTGTCTCCTTGAGAAATTCGTTTTTCAATGAATTGAATGGGTAAGAGTCAGGGGAACTCTGCTTCTAGCCTCCAGTCCCTGGTAGACTAGCAATTAGGATTTCTGGTTTTCACCCAGGCTGCTCTGGTCTAGTTCCTGGGCGGAGGACTAACATCTTGTTTCAAGTCAGTGCTCACTGCTGCCTTTCTGAGCTCACAGGCATGCATTTATATAAGCACTCAGGAGAGGAACTGCTAGGTCAGACCTAGATCTGGATTGCTGTCTGATATACATAATGCTTATTTCAATTTACTGTGCAAATAGGGTACTGTGTACAGTATCCACGCACTGTTGATTTACAGACCTGGTACGGAAATCTCTCTCTTTTTTTTTTTTAAAGATTCTTTGACTCTGCTACATGGCCATAAGATATAGTGCACAATTCTTCTCTGCTGAACACAGTATATCCACAGTGTCTGCAACTCCCAAGCCTTCTACCTTCTCTAATGAGGCTTGCTGGATACACTGCTGCTATGTTAGCCCGAATATTATGTAATGGACGATGCAGTTTCATTCTTATATTCCATTCCACTCTCCCTCACAATATTCTCTACCCCTGTGTCTCTGTCTTTCTTTCTGTCATTCACCTACATATAGTGCACAGTCACCCTCAACTACAACAAAAAAATGTTGTCTGCTTTTCCAATAAACAACAATATTGGTGCCATTAAGCCATGGATTATTGCAGACCACCCCTCCCCCCCATCCCCCAGTGGTGCACCTTCAGGGGAATTCAGGGTGAAAGAAAACAGAATACTGGCCTTACATAGTTAAGGTGCATATCTAATGAATAATTTCAGTGTGTCTAGATTCTTGTATCTTCCCACACATGAGAAAGCATGAAAATCACTAACTAGATATCTGGTTTTTTTGTGATTAGCAGTTATCTTTGATGTTTGATTAATTATTTTTGAGCAAAAACTCGTATATTATCCTGACTTCTTACCTCTTCCGAACACTTCCTCAGAGCTATTTGGGAGACTGTCTCCTGGGCTATATTTCTCAGTAAAGTCCATAAAACATGTAACTGTTAGGTTGTGCATTTTTCTTCAGTCAGCAATACTCTATTTACATACACTTTAGGTTGATGCTTTCTTGAGAGCAGGTTTTCCAAGTATCTTTAGTCCTGAAGCTCCTGGCTCTCTCTCACTCTAAATTACTTTTTCCACCTTAACCACTCTCCCATCCCCAGCATACTCAGATGATCCCTGGGGGTAATATGAGGGACATGACATAACTCTGGACGTAATATGAGTGCAAGGAACATGACATTTGGGAAGACACTTAAGTTAGACTCCTACAGTCAATATTTACAAGCTGATGAGAAGTTATTTAAAATCTCAATTTCCCCCCAGAAATAAAATGTGGATTAATACTACTTACCTTCATTTTTTTTTTTTTTTGGAAAAATACTTGAGTGCTTAAAAACTATCCCAGGGACTATTCTAGGTGAATGAAACCAGCAAGATATCTTGCAGATACCAGGATTAAGTAAGACAATGATTGTAAGATGCTTAGAGTAGCTGCAGACCTAGAAAATGTGCTTGGCAAAAATTTTTTTTTAACTTAACAGATATTTATTGAATATCTACAGTGTTCTAGTCCGTGGTGTACCGAGTGGGGATACAGTACTGAGAAAGACAGAGGAAATAGATCCTGAAAATAAATAAGCAAAATAAATGAGTCAGTTTCAGTTCGTGATATGTGCATATGATTCACATAAATCAGTAAGAGTAAATGAAAGTACTATTGAGATCAGAAGTGAAATTTTATTCAGAAACTTGAACCAAGCCAGCCTACTGAACAGTAATGCTAAGAGTAAAAAGAGAATCAAAAAGTACTTCCAGGCATAAAAAGAGAACTAAGGAAATCAACATGTGGTGATCAGAACCAATCAGGATACATCAGAGAGAGAGAGCTGACCTTGAAGCAAACAGTGTGGTAAAATCAACAGTAAGCAGGAAGTTCCCATTATATATCTCACTTCCCATAAATCTCATATATATGGTAAGAGGGTTGAGATGGGGATGTGAAAGAGGGATATCACAAAGCCTTCATGATACTTGGGCTTCTGATTACTTAATCCATAACCAATTATATTTGTGACTATTTTCAGTCAAATCATCTTTGAGTCTTCCAAACTCACTTCCATCCAAGAAATCCCTATTCCATTCTTTGGCTGTGATGACCTTGGATCACAGACTCTCAAGGTTAGCAGAAAGCACATCCATCATATCACTTAACCACATCCTTAGAGTAGGACTTCTTATTGCCAAATACAGACTTAAATTGAAGAAAGTAGGGAAAACCACTAGATCATTCAGGTATGACCTAATTCAAATTCCTTATGATTATACAGTAGAAGTGAAAAATAGATTTAAGGGACTAGATCTGATAGAGTGCCTGATGAACTATGGATGGAGGTTCACGACATTGTACAGGAGACAGGGATCAAGACCATTTCCATGGAAAAGAAATGCAGAAAAGCAAAATGGCTGTCTGGGGAGGCCTTAAAAATAGCTGTGAAAAGAAGAGAAGCAAAAAGCAAAGGAGAAAAGGAAAGATATAAGCATCTGAATGCAGAGTTCCAAAGAATAGCAAGGAGAGATAAGAAAGCCTTCTTCAGGGATCAATGCAAAGAAATAGAGGAAAACAACAGAGTGGGAAAGACTAGAGATCTCTTCAGGAAAATTAGAGATACCAAGGGAACATTTCATGCAAAGATGAACTCGATAAAGGACAGAAATGGTATGGACCTAATAGAGGCAGAAGATATTAAGAAGAGATGGCAAGAATACACAGAAGAACTGTAGGAAAAAAAAAGATTTTCATGACCCAGATAATCACGATGGTGTGATCACTGACCTAGAGCCAGACATCCCGGAATGTGAAGTCAAGTGGGCCTTAGAAAGCATCACTGCGAACAAAGCTAGTGGAGGTGATGGAATTCCAGTTGAGCTATTTCAAATCCTGAAAGATGATGCTGTGAAAGTGCTGCACTCAATATGCCAGCAAATTTGGAAAATTCAGCAGTGGCCACAGGACTGGAAAAGGTCAGTTTTCTTTCCAATCCCAAAGAAACGCAATGCCAAAGAATGCTCAAACTACTGCACAATTGCACTCATCTCACACGCTAGTAAAGTAATATTCGAAATTCTCCAAGCCAGGCTTCAGCAATATGTGAACTGTGAACTTCCAGATGCTCAAGCTGGTTTTAGAAAGGCAGAGGAACCAGAGATCAAATTGCCAACATCCGCTGGATCATGGAAAAAGCAAGAGAGTTCCAGAAAAACATCTATTTCTGCTTTATTGACTATGCCAAAGCCTTTGACTGTGTGGATCACAATAAACTGTGGAAAATTCTGAAAGAGATAGGAATATCAGACCACCTGACCTGCCTCTTGAGAAACCTATATGCAGGTCAGGAAGCAACAGTTAGAACTGGACATGGAAGAACAGACTGGTTCCAAATAGGAAAAGGAGTACGTCAAGGCTGTATATTGTCACCCTGCTTATTTAACTTCTATGTGGAATACATCATGAGAAACGCTGGACTGGAAGAAGCATAACCTGAAATCAAGATTGCCGGGAGAAATCTCAATAACCTCAGATATGCAGATGACACCACCCTTATGGCAGAAAGTGAAGAGGAACTAAAAAGCCTCTTGATGAAAGTGAAAGAGGAGAGTGAAAAAGTTGGCTAAAGCTCAACATTCAGGAAACTAAGATCATGGCATCTGGTCCCATCACTTCATGGGAAAAAGATGGGGAAACAGTGGAAACAGTGTCAGACTTTAATTTGGGGGCTCCAGAATCACTGCAGATGGTGTTTGCAGCCATGAAATTAAAAGACACTCCTTGGAGGAAACCTATGACCAACCTAGATAGCATATTGAAAAGCAGAGACATTGCTTTGCCAACGAAGGTCCATCTAGTCAAGGTTATGGGTTTTCCAGTGGTCGTGTATGGATGTGAGAGTTGGACTGTGAAGAAAGCAGAGCACTGAAGAATTGATGCTTTTGAACTGTGGTGTTGGAGAAGACGCTTGAGAGACCCTTGTACTGCAAGGAGATCCAACCAGTCCATTCTAAAGGAGATCAGTCCTGGGGTGTTCTTTGGAAGGTCTGATGCTGAAGCTGAAACTCCAATACTTTGGCTACCTTATGTGAAGAGTTGACTCATTGGAAAAGACTGATGTTGGGAGGGATTAGGAGCAAGAGGAGAAGGGGATGACAGAGGATGCTGGATGGCATCACCGACTCGATGGGCCTGAGTTTGAGTGAACTCCGGGAGTTGGTGATGGACAGGGAGGCCTGGCGTGCTGCAGTTCATGGGGTCGCAAAGAGTCGGACAAGACTGAGCAACTGAACTGAACTGAGCGTAGGACATGCAACCTCAGAAAGCAACCATGAGGGACAAAGAACCAGGAGTTAGAAGACTGAGTTCTAGGGCAGAATCTGAATCATTATTGTGCATCGCATCGTTCTCCCTTTGACCTGGTTTCTTCATTTACAAAATAAGAGTAACGATCCCTATTTCTCACAGTTGTTACTGGGATTAAACAAAATGGTATACGTGAAAGCTCTTTGGGAGGCAGAAACACTCTAGAAATCAGAGACATGACTAATCTAGGTGCATGGATTGCAGCCAGTTTCTGGGCAACATGAAACGTACTATGGCTGATTTCTCCCTACCATGGGCTGATTTTGAGGACCTGAGTAAATCACCACCTCGCTATGCTCTGGTTTTCTGACCTCTAGTATGTGAGCATAAGTCTTGCCCCCAAAAGGTTCTTCCGTGATTCCACGAGTCTCCTCCCAGAGGAAAGCAGTGAAACCTGGAATAGATAAAAACTATCTGACTCAACTGACTTTTGGAAAAATATATTTATTTCCAATCCTAACTACTGAATGCCATGCTGTCTGCTTTTTAAATTGTTGTTGTTGATAAAAAACAGTTCTTGTATTTATTTCTGAAAGGATGATAGCACTTGCAAATTTTAAGATACAGATAAACTAAATAGAACTGTGCAAATTCTAAAAGGGAGGTTGGAAATTTCAAGAATGCAAAGTTATATGATTCACATATAACCATTTTTCCTTTTACTTCCAGCTTCATAGCTTCCCTCTGCTCCAGGCTTCTATCCATTATTTGGACAATTTTGTATCCCGATTTAATCACTTGGCCTCTTACTTCAAATAACAGAAATAATTTTTCCACTTTATTGTAAACGGTTTTAGGGCAACATTAAGCATCGTAAGATAGGCTGGGAAAGGCTAGCTCCACGACACCAGCAGAAACGGGAGCAGAAATCTATTTTCTCTAGGGCTCTTACTATGGCAGAGTGAGGGAAGATGGAAACGTTACTGTTGGCAGAATGGGGAGAACACATGATCTTTGAATTCTGGCCACTCTCTAGTGGATTAAGGAAAAGACAGAGAGACAGATGTGTGAACACTTCTATAATTACAAGCTCTGGTATGTACTGGGAGGAAAGGTTTACAAGGCTAGCTGGTGTACAAGGAGTGGAGGTGGGGCTGACCTAGTTCTTCTGCCTTTGTTCACACAGCCTGGGAGGCCTGGAGAACTCCTCTGAGAAGAGAACTTTCCAGCTGAGATCTGAGCAGGAAGGAAAAAACTAGGCGTTGTAAGGGGGTGTGGGGAGGAGGGGGCCAAGAGATTTCCAAGCAGAGAGAACTATTTGTGCAAAGACCTTGGGCAGGAAGAGGCTTTGCATATTAGAGGAAGTGAAAGCATGTCCGCTGGGTTAAGGTCAAAATTAGTGAGACTAGAGTGAGAGATGATGCTGAAAGGCAGACCAAGGTCAGACTGCACACAATCTTGTATCCTGAGAAAGCTATTTCAGAAGATGAGGCAAAAGAATGGATGGTGGTGGAGGTGGAAATGTAGACAAGTGGGCACATGCAAGAGATATTTCAAAAGAGGTATAGTAGAGGAGAGTTGTGATGGACTGGATAAAAGAAGGGGGCAGGAGGTGCCAGGTGCTGTCCTGGTTCTGACTCACCAAAGACAGGACTTTCTTTCTCATGGTGATCTGAAGTTCTGAACTTTTAGGCCTCATTGCTTTTATTTTCAGCGTGATAACTGGAGAGCTGGCTGCTCAGGAACACATCATAATTTTGTCTCTGTTCTTTAAAACAGAAGCTCATATTTGGAGAGTGAAGAGGCAGAGGAGAAAATGAGCAGGCAGAGACCAGGTGGGAGGTGGAATGGGAGGAAGAGAGTCTCCCAGAAGGAGGCAGGGAAGACAGGGAGATTGGAGGAGTGGATTCAGGGACCATGAAAGGAGGAAAGAGAGGTTGGGGATGGGGACAGTGAGATGGAAGGCTCTTGGGATATTAAAGCTTGAAAATTTTTAGCCAACCCAGTCCAGTCCTGTCAATGTAGAGCTGAGACAATTAGGGCTTATGTGAATATTTTATTTGTTTATTTGGCTGCGTGCATTGGATCCTACTTGCAGCACATTGGGTCTTGTGATGTGGGATCTTTCATTGCAGTGCAAGGATTCTCTAGTTGTGTCTTGTGGGCTCCAGAGCTCGTGTGATTCATTCAGCAGTTGTGGCATGAGGGCTTGTCCCCCTGAGGTAAGGGGTAGATGACCTCCCCCTGCCTGCCAGGGTAAAGTGATTGGAGCTTCATTCCTTGTGAATTGAAACTCCAAGACAAGAATAGCAGGTGTTTTGCCAAAAGTTTTCACTTTCGTCTAAGGTTTAAAGAATTTGTTAACAAAATCAGCCACTCTTTATATACAAATAAGTAATACAAATATTTATCAGAGAATTATCTAGCTCACTTTCAATATACTAAATTAAGAGAAAACAGAAATAGAAACAGTAGGGGATACATCACCAAATTGGGTTTTGACCAACATCCAGACTCAAACAATGCTGGGAAGTCCCATGACACAGCACATCTGGAGTCCCAGTTGGGAAAAGGTCCCAGGCAAAGAGTCCCCTCAATGGGTGAGACTTCAAAGACTGCAGCTCAGGGTTCCTGTTTATAATCCCAGGATGCAAACTGATATCATCATCAATCTGTAAGCAAATTGCAGCTCTGATTTCACGTTAATGCTGTTTGTTTCGTCATGTAAAACTTGGAATTGTTGTTAAGCCTGGGGCTTGATTGGCCAGGTCCCCTCCAGGGGCTCATAATCTCAAGATTACTCCCCCATTTTATCTATGGTGCTGCAAGACTTGCACTCACAGCAGGCAGTCACTTCCAGTCACTTTCAGACATACCTAGTTAGGGCAGTGTCCAGGCAGGTTAGAGGCAAGGCCACAGGCCTGCTCTGCTTTGTCTCTGAAGCCTAACTCAGTTCAGTTCAGTTCCGTTTAGTCACTCAGATGTGTCTGACTCTTTGCAACCCCAAGGACTGCAGCACGCCAGGCCTCCCTGTCCATCACCAGCTCCTGGAGTTTACTCAAACTTATGTCCATTAAGTCGGTGATGTCATCCAGCCATCTCATCCTCTGTCGTCCCCTTCTCCTCCTGCCCCCAATCCCTCCCAGCATCAGAGTCTTTTGCAATGAGTCAGTTCTTTGCATCAGGTGGCCAAAGTATTGGAGTTTCAGCTTCAGCATCAGTCCTTCTAATGAATATTTAGGACTGATTTCCTTTAGGATGGACAGGTTGGATCTCCCTACAGTCCAAGGGACTCTCAAGAGTCTTCTCCAACACCACAGTTCTAAAGCATCAATTCTTCTGTACTCAGTTTTCTTTATAGTCAAACTCTCACGTCCATACATGACCACTGGAAAAACGATAGCTTTGATTAGATGGACCTTTGTTGGCAAAGTAATGTCTCTGCTTTTTAATATGCTGTCTAGGTTGGTCATAGATTTTCTTCCTACCAGCAAGTGTCTTTTAATTTGATGGCTGCAGTCACCATCCACAATGATTTTGGAGCCTCCCAAAATAAAATCTGTCACTGTTTCCATTGTTTCCCTACCTATTTGCCATGAAGTGATGGGACCAGATACCGTGATCTTAGTTTTCTGAATGTTGAAACCAACTTTTCACTCTCCTCTTTCACTTTCATCAAAAGGCTCTTCAGTTCTTCTTCACTTTCTGTCATAAGTGTGGTGTCATCTGCATATCTGACGTTATTGATATTTCTCTCGGCAATCTTGATTCCAGCTTGTGCTTCATCCAGTCCAGCATTTCTCATGATGTACTCTGCATTTAAGTTAAATAAACTTATATTTAACTTATACAGCCTAACTAAGACAATTTATTTAAGTTCCCTAACAGCAGGACCGGAGAAGGCAATGGCATCCCACTCCAGTACTCTTGCCTGGGAAATCCCATGGACAGAGGAGCCTGGTGGGCTGCAGTCCACGGGGTCGCTAAGAGTTAGACACAACTGAGCGACTTCACTTTCACTTCACACTTTCATGCATTGGAGAAGGAAATGGCAACCCCTCCAGTGTGCGTGGAGAATCCCAGGGATGGGGGAGCCTGGTGGGCTACCGTCTATGGGGTCGCACAGAGTCGGACATGACTGAAACGACTTAGCAGCAGCAGCAGCAGCAGCAACAGCAGGACAATTAAGAGAGGATGCTGGACCCTGTCCAGAGCATATATTTCTCAAAGTTAGGAGACCTCCCAGACCATACATGTGCAGAAAAGGCTCCTTGGAGGCCCAAGGAGAGTTATGTCAAGGGTTGTTCTACCCAGATTCCTTTTCAGTAAAATCCATCTTGGCTAAGAGATGCATGCTCACACATGGGAGGTTCTTGAAATATACCAAATATGGACTGTGAAACAGGCTAATTAAAATGATTGGCCAAAGGAAAAGTGGAAGAAATGCCCTTTATTATAAAAGTAATTCAAACTGCCAGGAGGGTGAGACTCAGTGACTCTCTCCTCGAGTCGTATTCTCCCTGTTGTACTGTCCTTTTTTCCTCTCAATAAATACCATACTTGCTTCACTACATTGTTTCTTTGTGGGAATTCTTTTCTGCAAAGCTGAAGGCCAGGGCCCTTGTCACTGACCACTGGTCTACTAGCTAGGATCTGGTGTTCTCACCGCTGCAACCCAACCTCAATCTCTGGTTGGGAATCCAAGCCCTTTGGGAGCTGTTGCAGGCTGAGATCACCCTGACTGGGGATCCAACCAACACCCTTTGCATTGCAAGGTGGATTCCTAACCACTGGACCACCAGATCAGATCACCAGAGACATCCCTCATTATTTTATCATTAACATGATGTTTGCACTCCTAGACATTTTGGGAAACAAAAAAATGTAAAACAAATTAAATCTTCCATAATCCCTTTCTAGAGCCATCCATTGCTTGCCTCCCACTCAAAAACTTTGTTTTTAAAAACATGGTAGAATTTAAAAAAAATGTAGAGCACCCCAGCCCCGCCCTGCCGCTGCTCCTCCCTCTCACCCCAACTCTGACTCCACTGGGGCCAGCCTGCCCGAAGCTGACCTTTAAACGGAGGGCTGATCTTTAACTGGAAGGCTGCTTTCTCCTTTCGCCACCTCTCCCACCCCCCTACTCCTGTGTCCTTTTCGCCAAACAGTCTCTGCCTCTCCCCAGAGATTCCAGTTGGGCTAGAGGCTGAGCACCTTTGGGAACAACGTTTAAGGGAATGTGAGCACAATGCAAAGTGTCTTTAAAAGCATGTTGTGATGTACACATTTTGTAATTACCTTTTTTGTTCTTGATGTTACAACCATTTGTAAAAAAACATTCCAGATAATTCCGTAGAACTGAAGCAGCAGTCTAATCCCTTTCTCATTTTTGGAAGGTAACATTTCAGCTTAATGCATATTGCCTTCTCCAGAGAGAAAGGGAAAAGGTTTGGGCCTGCCTTACTGAGAGCCTAGCAGCCCAGAGAAAGGCTCCATTTGGGGAAACCTCATTGCCCTGTAAAAAGTACCTGCCAAAGCAGAAAGATGATTCCAGAAGGAGTTAGCCAAAAAAAAAAAAAAAGTGCTGTTCAGGTTTTCAGCTTTACGGTATCTTTGGACAACTTTTTTTTTTCTTTTTTCATCAGAAGTGACCAAACAATTAAGATGGTAAAACCTGTGAGACCAAATCCTTGTCCCAGCTCTACCCTGTTTCCAACTGCTCACAGAATGGATCATGTGCCCCTTATATTGAAGTGACCACTTATTTGCTCTCCTGCCTCCTTGAAAGAAAGGACAGAAAATTATGTTTTGCCACTGATTTAGCCATATGAAACTCATCTCATCACCCTTTTCTGGGTCTGAAGCTGCTGTCTCTAAAAGTGCCATCTCACTGTGCTTTGTATCGGTTAGTGCTGGAGAAATCTTGAAAAGCGTATGTACAAAACTTGTAAATTTTTATATTTTGGAACTTTGCTTCTTTGGGGTTGAGGCAAACTGGTCACCCCTCTGCCTGTGAGAGCTCTCTACAGTCTGTGGGCTAGCAGTGTGCTGATCTTTTAAAGTTTCTTTCCCTACCCAATCCCCCTTTTTTAATGAGGTTTCAGTGAGGTCTGTTAGGGGTGCATCCTGCAGCTTAATTGGCTTAAAATGTTCTCTCCTTTGGTGTGGTCTCTTTGGGGACCAATTGGGAGAAAAAAAACCAATAGTGTAACTGTTTTGATACTAAAAATTGATAAATGTCTTTTTGAAATAACCAGTCCCTCCAAAATAAATAAATAAATCCAAAATAAATAAATAAATAAATAAAAACATGGTAGACATTATACCATAGATACAACTTTATGTCCTGTTTTAAAACTTAAGTAGTAGTTGTAAAGTTTTTTCCACATACTGTCTGTAACTCTACGTTGGAAAAAGAGATTTAGACAAGCCGGTTGTGAAAAACATGATACTTAAGTGAGTGGCTGTGACCGCGGCTCTTTGCAGCTCAGATACCTAATGAGAGGGACCATCTGGCAGATGAAAAAGGGATCCCTGGACTGAGGGGGTTGGAATAAGTCCCGGGAGAGTCAGAATGGGAGTCCTGCCTGCCTCCAGGTTTAAGACTTGGCCAGCAACAAGGTCAAGTTCAGGCTTTTGGCAGCCCCGGAAACCGGGGTGTGTGGGCGGTCGTTGGGGAAGGACGGAGGAGGTGGGGGGTGGGGCGGAGATTCGAGGTCCGAGAGCAGAGCTAGGAAGTGGGGTGCTTGCTGTTTCTGTTCTTCTGGGGGCTTCCGCAGATTTGGCGGAGTTTTGAGAATGAGTGGAACCGGGCTGAGGGCGGAGAGAGGGAGCCAAGCAAGGAAAGGGGCCGACGTTCGCGGCGGGCGGGTGGAGAGTGATGCACCTCGAAAAGCCCGGAAGTTGATCCACCAGCCCGAGAACCGGCTACTCCCTGCCTTCAGCTGCTTGATCCCTGGAGACGGAGCTCAATTCAGAGCGAGCAGACATCACCCTTTCTTCCCAAACCTAACTGTTTCTTTCTTTCTTTTTTCCTTCCTTCTCCCTTCTGTGCTCTCCCTCCCGTTTCCCCGGCTCCTCCGATCTGTATTCTCTCCAGCCCCGCAAACGCCTTTCTCCTTCCAGGGCCTCCAGATCTCCTCGTTCGCCAACCGCAGCTGGACACGCACAGACGGCCTCGCGTGGCTGGGGGAGCTGCAGCCCTATACTTGGCGCAATGAATCGGACACCATCCGCTTCCTGAAGCCTTGGTCTCGGGGCACATTCAGCGACCAGCAGTGGGAGCAGCTGCAGCATACACTTCTGGTTTATCGCAGCAGCTTCACCAGGGATATCTGGGAATTCGTGGAAAAGCTGCACGTCGAATGTGAGCTGAGGGATGGGATCGTGGACAGCTTCCCAGGGGGAGACAGTGGATGCTGAAGCCCAACCGGGAGGTTCTGGGCTCACGTGATTGTCTCCTCTCTCCGTGTTGAGTCCCACTTCTGCCTGAGAGGTCCCAGCTTGAGTCCTCAAAATACCGCTTGTTCATCCCGCTGCAGGTCACCCATTCTCATTTACATGAACTTTGGGGTCCCCAGTATAACCCTCACACCAATTTCTTCAACTCCTTTCAGTCTTCTAAGCTCTTCATAGATATCTTTCCATTCCTCTCCTTAGATCCACTTGAGATCCAGATAGCTACAGGATGTGAGCTGCTCCCGAGGAACATCTCAGAAAGCTTCTTACGTGCAGCATTTCAAGGAAGGGATGTCCTGAGTTTCCAAGGAATGTCTTGGGTGTCAGCCCCAGATGCCCCGCCTTTTATCCAGGAGGTCATCAAGGTGCTCAATCAGAACCAAGGGACCAAGGAAACAGTGCACTGGCTCCTCCATGACATCTGGCCCGAGTTGGTCAGAGGCGTCTTGCAGACCGGGAAGTCTGAGCTGGAGAAGCAAGGTCAGCCTGCCTTTGTCACCTCCTGCTCTCCACTCCACTCTGGGGCTCCATCTAGTGTTTTCATTCCAGGGTTCACATCCCTTTAAGCATCACGGGAAGAAGAGGGGATGGATAAGGTGTGAGGGTATTTAAACACTTCACAGACATTAACTAGGTACCTTTTGGGTTCCATGAATTGAATTAAATAAACCCTGGGGGTCAGTCAGGATCTGTGTTTGAGAAGGGAGAGAAGGCAGATGAACAGTTAAAGCAGTGTCCTGCTGGCTCAGATGGTATAGAGTCTGCCCACAATACAGGAGACCTGGGTTTGACCCGTGAGTTGTAAAGATGCCCTGGAGAAGGAAATGGCAACCCCCTCCAGTATTCTTGCCTGAAAAATTCCGTGGACAGAGGAGCCTGGTGGGCTACAATCCATGGGGTTGCAAAGAGTCAGGCATGACTGAGTGACTAACACTTAGAAACTTGCTACCTATGTTACAGCTGAACACAGGGTGCTCTGGGAGTACAGAGTAGGGGCATTTACTGGAGACTGGACCAGGGAAGGGAATGGGGATCGGGGAAGGCTTTCCCGAAGAAGCTAATACAAACGGATTGAAACGGCGGGAGTTCATCTCCAGAGGTAGAAATGTAGGACTGATGAGCCTGCTGTGAAGTCCAGAGCCTCTGATGTGGAGTCTTCACTCTAAGATGTCTCATTCTGCTATTGAATACAGTGAAGCCGGAGGCTTGGCTGTCCAGTGGCCCCAGTCCTGGGCCTGGCCGTCTGCTGCTGGTGTGCCACGTCTCAGGATTCTACCCAAAACCTGTGCGGGTGATGTGGATGAGGGGCGAGCAGGAGGAGCCTGGCACTCGGCAGGGAGACGTCATGCCCAATGCCGACTCGACTTGGTATCTGCGAGTAACCCTGGATGTGGCGGCTGGGGAGGTGGCTGGCCTGAGTTGCCAAGTGAAGCACAGCAGTCTAGGAGACCAGGACATCATCCTGTACTGGAGTGAGAAGAAACTGGGGCCCAGCTGGGGATGGGAGGAGGTGGTCCTCAAGCACAGAGGGAGGGCCTAGGGAAGGGGAGGGAAATGACACACCTTGGATGGAGGAAATGAAGCCTCAGCCAGGAGTGATAGAAGGAGGGGATTCTCAAAGGGGAGGAACAAAGATCTGAACTCAAACAGGATGGAGACAAGGTGTTCCCTATTTAAGAAAGAACAGACTAAAATCCCCACTGATCCAGAAATAGGTGGCAAGTACAGAACACCAGGAAGATTTGTTCCCCAGAGGAAAGAACTGGGGACTTTGAAAGGCAGGGTAACAAAGATAGCTGTGGTTTGTTGAGTGCTTTCTCGGTGTGAGCTGAACACTCTGCATACAGCAGAGGATATATGAACAATCATCCCAGCTGTCCTTTGAGCAGGTACTATTGTTTTCATGTTACAGATGAGAAATTGAGGCTAAGCCAGGTCAGCCTGTCTGAGTCTCATCATTAGAAAGTGGAAGAGCTGGATTTAGACTCAGGTTTGGACTAGCTGTGAAACTAGTGCCTTGCTCCATATGAGTACTAGCATATGCTGAAGTGAACCGAATTATAGATGCCCAGACCCCAAGAAAAGATGGGGCATCTAAAAACTTCAGAGGAATACAAGTGGGCACATTAAACAGGACAAGAAAATAAGCATCTGGCATGCTCACATGTGCTTATAGTAGGAGATATATGCAGATTCCCGGACTGAGACACATCCTGTGTCCCCCACACAGATGGGAATCATGTCTCCAGGGGCTTGATTGTCATCCTGGTACTACTGGTGTTCGTCCTTCTGTTTGTTGGAGGCTTAGTCTTCTGGTTTAGGAAGCACCGGTAAGTCTCTCCTTTCCATCTCCTCCCTACCTCAACCCCTCTGCCCAGGTTTTCTCCTCTTCCCTTTTCCTTAATGGTCTCTGTTTTCTCTCACAGCCGCTATCAAGATATCCCATGACTCTCCTCACCACACCTATCTGTCTGGACTTCAGGATCTCAGGGCTTTAGCCCTCAGAATTTGAGGGTTACCTTGAAGAAGCAGAGAACAGGCAGCTCTTGTCACACATTTTGAACATTTTATCTAAGAGGATTTTGTTTTTTCTTTTAGTATACTGCAAGTGTATATGTCCCAAGTAGTTCTGTAAAAAACAGAAGTGCAAACTCAGATACCTCTCAGGGACAAGCAGATAAAGGCTGCAGTGTAACTGTGTGTGATCCTTATTTGAATGATGGAATATGCAGTCAACTGGAAGATCCTTTTCCTGTTCCAAGGAAGCAAGTGCAACTGTTCCTTGTGAAGTATAAAGTAAGACTTTGGCTTGGCTGTAACCCACCTTTTTTTTCAAGAAAAACAGGTCTAGCATTATAGGTGAACAAGCCTATATTAATGTGTTGATAGAAAACTTTACAATATATGGGGCTCAGTCGTGTCTGACTCTGCGACCCTATCAGTTCAGTTCAGTTGCTCAGCATACCACGCTTCCCTGTCCTTCGCCATCTTCTGAAGCTTACTCAAACTCATGTCCATTGAGTCAGTGAAGCCATCCAACCATCTCATCCTCTGTCATCCCCTTCTCCTCCTGCCTTCAATCTTTCCTCACATCAGGGTTTTTTTTTCTAACAAGTCAGCCAAAATATTGGAGCTGTACCTTCAGCATCAGTCCTTCCAATGAATATTTCGGGTTGATTTCCTTTAGGATTGACTGGTTTGATCTCTTTGCAGTCCAAGGGACTCTCAAGAGTCTTCTCCAACACCACAGTTCAAAACATCAATTCTTCGGCACTTACCCTTCTTTATGGTCCAACTCTCACATCCATACATGACTACTGGAAAAACCATAGCTTCGACTAGACGGACCTCTGTTGGTGAAGTAACGTGTTTACTTTTTAACATGCTCTCTAGGTTTGTCAGAGCGTTTCTTCCAAAGAGCAAGCATCTTTTGATTTCATGGCTGCAGTCACCATCTGCAGTGATTCTGTGTGGGAACCATATTTTACTGATTTCTCAAAAATATCTCCTGGAATTTAATACTCATTCCCTCTTCCTTGCTTGCTCTCCATCACCCTTAATTTAGACGTTCTGACTGACACGTCAGCATTAGCTAGATGCTGTTCTGTGCACAGAACAAACCCCCTTATCTTCAAAGACCTTTCCTTATGACTCTTATATCATTACCTCTAGACCTCCAGGAGGAAGTCTCCTTGATCCCTGAATTCTAGTCTCTGTGTTGCTTTCCTGCACTTAAAGATTACAAGATAAGTTACCAATAAAATATGTGCTCAGCAAGTTCTTGGGGAGTGCTTCTCTGAACGCTCTCCCTGTGCTGTCTGTCATAATACTATGTGTTTGTATTATTCAGTGTGAAACCACCACAATTTTGGAACCCAAGAAAATAAAATCTGTTGCCATTTCCACTGTTTCCTCATCTATTTGCCATGAAATAATGGGACCGGATGCCATGCTCTTCGTTTTTTGAATGTTGAGTTTTAAATCAGCTTTTCTGGGGTTGTGGGATACTCCAAATACACCTCTGCTGGATGACCCTAGGCCTCCCAGTTTCTGTGTGTGGTATAAAAAGTTTGTCCTGAATGATACATTGAGATTTTCAGAACCTTCTCTGGTAGTTCAGACTATCAGAGACTTCTGGTAAAGAGTCTTCCTACAATGCAGGAGATCTGGGTTTGATCCCTGGGTCAGGAAGATCCCCTGGAGAAAGGGATGGCAACCCACTCCAGTATTCTTGCCTGGAGAATCCCATGGACAGAGGAGACAATCCATGGAATCACATAGAGTTGGTCATGACTGAGTGACTAATGCTTTCACTTTCAGAACCTAGCTTCTATTTTGAACCTGAATTTACAAAGAGAGACATTTTAAAAGAAAGTTACGTTGTAGGAAACAGAGGTGTCTCAAGTTTTTACTTCATTAACTTGATTAAAAGAGGAGAAATCAGTGTGGGTGTATAATGTAGAAAAAGCTACTTTTGGTAGTGATATTTCTCTCATGTGGCCAGTTGTTTTTTCAGAGTGGATGGAGACAGATTCTCCCACTTATAGTTATCAAATGAGACTATACATGAGTTGGACTTCCCTGGTGGCTCAGATGGTAAAGTGTCTGTCTACAATGCGGGAGACCCGGGTTTGATCCCTGGTTTGGAAAGATCCCCTGGAGAAGGAAAGGCAATCCACTCGAGGACTATGGCCTGGAAAATCCCATGGACAGAGGAGCCTTGTGGGCTACAGTCCACGGGGTCGCAAAGATTCGGACACGACCGAGTGACTTCACTATACATGAGCTGGGCTGAACCCATTTGGACAGGCATGAGCACTAGTGCAGGCCCAGCTGCCTGCTCTATTCTTAGCCTAGATAAAATAGAGAAACAGCAGCCCTTCCCAATGCGAAGAAATCTGAAGGTCAAGATAAAATCCTCTGTAGCTACCAGGGAAGTAGTCGCTTGGCACTCAAGGCCCTTGAACATCCAGAAAAAAAAGGCTAAGCTTGTGAAGTCTTTGCTTGAGAAAATTAAGATTTGGCATCTTCTGTGTTGGACTTGCAGATAAAACCTAGGATATGTGTGGAAATGCAGCTAGTTTCTAAATCCATGGTTTCCAAACTGGTTTCCTAACCTGTAGCCTCATCACCTGGAAAGTTGCAAATTATGTTAAGCTACCCCCTGCCAATGAGCCCTACTAAATGAGAAATCTTATGAGTGGGGCCCAGTCATCTGTTTTATCAAGCCCTCAGGTGATTCTGGGGGCTTCATAGGTGGTCAGTGGTAAAGAATCGGCCTGCCAATGCAGGCAGTGCAAGAGACGTGGGTTCGATCCCTGAGTTGGGAAGATCCCATGGAGTAGAAAATGGCAACCCACTCCAGTATGCTTGCCTAGAAAATTCACTGGACAGAAGATCCTGGTGGGCTACAGTCCCTGGGGTCACAAACAGTCATACATGACTGAAAGACTTGGCACACACACACACACACATGCACACACACACAGAGTTAATTCTGATGTTCAGTTAAAGTTAGAGAATCACTGTTTTTAAGTACTATACATTGCTATGCAACAGATTCCTCAGAATGCTAAATGAAATGTTAGTTCCTTATACATATAGGGAACTCTACTCAATACACTGTTATAATATATATGGGAAAAGATCTCAAAAAGAATAATATGTATATGTATAACTAAATCACTTTGCTGTACACCTGAAACTACTGCAACATTGTAAATCAGCTCTAAAAGTGAAGTGGCTCAGTGGTGTCCACTCTTTGAGACCCCATGGACTGCAGCCTCCCAGACTCCTCCGTCCATGGGATTTTCTAGGCAAGAGTACTGGAGTGGGGTGCCATTTCCTTCTCCAGGCGATCTTCCTGACTCGGGGATTGAACCTGGGTCTCCCGCATTGTAGGCGGACACTTTACCCTCTAAGCCACCAGGAAATCCCAAATCATCTATACTCAAGTATAAATAATTAAAAAGGTCTTTTTCTCCTCTGCCACTTGTGAAGCAAGACACAGCTAGAATATGTGGTCTACGAACCAGGAAGTGGACTCAGTTGATCTGGTAGTTCTCAGCCTCCAGAATTGTGAGAAAAACATTTCCATTGTTTTTAAACCACCCAGTTTATGGTATCTTGTTATGTAGCCAAGTGGACAAAGATAGATAAGCTTATAAATGCCATGGGAAGCAATGTGTACAAATGTGTGGCAGTCCACAATGCTTTTAAAAATATAGCACCTGTTTACAGTTTTTGGTACCATGCTGACCTCAGGGGATGCTCTTCAGCTTAGCTTCCTTGAGCAGTGTCTAGCTTTTGAACAATCCCATTGGTCTTCTACAGTTTTCAGGCATGTGTGTTAATGTACTTTCTGAAATCTTTTTTGGAATGCTCAGCATGAATTTACCATAGCTCTGATTCATTTTTAAGCAACTGTGGTTTGTTTTGGCAGTAAATGTTTATTCTCCAGGAAACGTTGTCTCCTTCTTTTAAATACTCAGCTTAAAATATCTCAGAAAATCCTTCAAATTCATTTCAGAATGTTTATTCTCTTTATGGATATTGTGTTCCTTATTGAGTATTGTGCTGAAAGTCAATTTATTGACCTTTAAGTCATGCTTCATTTCATACTCTGATAATCGGTGAAATTCTTCTAATTATTTCTTCTTGAGAGTTAGCACAATGTTAAACACTTTTTCAGTAGAGCACCCTGGAGAGGTAGTGTTGGAGGGAGGTGCTCGCCTGTAGGTTCCAACTTTTGCAGGTCAGGTCAGCGGAGTGGGTGAGAAGGCACCCTGTGGGGTACTGCCCCAGCCATGTGCCCAGAGCTTATGGACACCCGGTAATCTTGCAGCTTCAGCCTGGCAATTACCTTCCCATGGAAACCAGCACTCTGAAGGCTTCCTGCCCCTCCCAGTGCCCCAACCTCTCTTCGGATGCTCACATGGCCTATGCTATTAGGTTCATCTTCTGCCCAGAGCTTTCTGCTGAGTTTCACTCTCTCTTCCTGACCTCACCTGTGGTCTGGAGAAAGGCTTTCAGCTTGTCTGGTGACTGCAGACCAGCCATGTCCTGAACAAACCTGTGAACTCTTTTGTTACCGAAGAGGCTAAACTGCACCTTCTTTGTCAGCATTATATTAAGGTAATAAAATCAGCAAACAGTTGAATAGAGGAATAGAATAGAAAGGTAAGAAATAGATCTCAGTTTATATTGGAATATATGAGTTTTATTTTATATCACTGGAAAAAATAATGAGCGGGCTGGCTTCTCATCTACAAAAAATAATATTGGAATTCTCCCTCATAAAATAAATATAAGTAAATTCCAGATGTAGTAAAGACTGAGGTTTTGAAGATTTTTTAAAACCAAAATATGAATTCAGAAACTATAAAATATACACATGTTACAAAATAAAAGTTTGTATGGCAGTAGATGACATAAATCAATTTTAGGTTGGGGGAATGTCTAAACTGCAAAATACAAGTAATGTTAGCTAACATAAATACTGAGAAAAGTATAAATTTATGAGAAAACGTGTAACACTCAAGCAATAAATTGGCAAAGACTGAATAGATAAATCATAAAGAGCAAATCTAAAATGGCTAGTAAACATAAGAAAAGATAATCATCCTTATTAATAGTCACAGAAAAGGAAATTAAAGCAAAAATGAAATATCCATTCTATCATAGCAGACTGACAACAATGAAGGAGAGTACCACATATATGATTTTTAAAAGCAGCCTTTTGGGAAGCTATTTGATAAAATCTCTTCACATAAAAAATTTGCAGACTTCTCAATTAAGAAATGCTACTCTTGAGACTGTATTTTATTAAAATAAGAGCATCAGAATGTGAGGCTGTATGTTCAAGAATGATTGTTGCAGCTCTTTCATAGGCATGTAGGCATTTTGTTTTGGCAAAAAACAGAAGCAAACGTTAACTAGGATTAGGTGTACTTGGTTAAAGCATAAACAACTCAAATAAAGGGAGCCGAAAAAAAATAAAAGTTTATTTCTATTTATATGTATTTTGTTGCAGTAAAAACCTGAAGCTAGCATGAATTAGGATTTGGTACAGTTGCTTAAAGCATAAACAGCTCGAATAATGAGGATTGAAACAAAGGAAAAGTTTATTTCTCTTTCACATAATACAAGTCCAGAAGTAGGCACTCAAAGGTTAACATGAAGTTAACAAACTCAGGCTTCTTCCACCTCATTGCTCTACTTACTGTCAGGCTTCAACATGAAATGCTACTGTTTTATCAGGATACATTTCTGGGTAGCCTCCTGGAGGAAGGGAAAGACCTCTTCCCTTCTCCTCACTTTAAGGTGAATTCTCAGAAGTAAGACACATCCACGACCCTCTTGCTGCTTCTTGGTAAGTAGTCACAGAAGCACACCAACCAAAGGTACAAGTGAAGCTGGGGCATGTATTTAGTTTGGTGATAATGTGCCTAGCTAAATATCCGGTTTTGTTATCAATGAATTTGGGGAGGCACCTAGAAGCCTTTGTTGAGGGCAAACCATAGAACAACTTACGACTTCCCTGATAGCTCAGTTGGTAAAGAATCTGCCTGTAATGCAAGAGACCTCATTTCAATTCCCTGGTCAGGAAGATCTGCTGTAGAAGGGATAGGCTACCCACTCCAGTATAGCATTTCGTGTTGAAGCCTGACAGTAAGTAACAGAGCAAAGAGGTGGAAGAAACCTGAGTCTCTGTTAAGTTCATGTAGCTATATAGGCTACTGTATACTCCATAGGGTCGAAAAGAGTCGGACAGGACTGAGCGACTTTTACATTCACAGAACAAGGAGTCAATGAATAAAATAAATCAGATATATTAAAGGTGACTAGGAAGAGCTAAAACAACTTTATGAAGCTTTCAGAATCCTTTATCTTAAAATTTTTTGTTTATTGACAAGAATAAATAATATCTATGTGTTCAGTTCAGTTCAGTTCAGTCGCTGAGTCGTGTCTGACTCTGCGACCACATGAATCACAGCAGGCCAGGCCTCCCTGTCCACCATCAACTCCTGGAGTTCACTCAAACTCACGTCCATCGAGTCAGTGATGCCATCCAGCCATCTCATCCTCTGTCATCCCCTTCTCCTCCTTCCCACAATCCCCCCCAGCATCAGAGTCTTTCCAATGAGTCAACTCTTCGCATGAGGTGGCCAAAGTACTGCAGTTTCAGCTTTAGCATCATCCCTTCCAAAGAACACCCAGGACCAATCTCCTTTAGAATGGACTGGTTGGATCTCCTTGCAGTCCAAGGGACTCTCAAGAGTCTTCTCCAACACCACAGTTCAAAAGCATCAATTCTTCAGCACTCAGCTTTCTTCACAGTCCAACTCTCACATCCATACATGACTACTGGAAAAACCATAAGCTTGACTAGACAGACCTTTGTTGGCAAAGTAATGTCTCTGCTTTTGAATATGCTATCTAGGTTGGTCATAACTTTCCTTCCAAGGACTAAGCGTCTTTTGTAGAGAGATTTAAAAGAAATAAAAAATACAAGTTAGAATATGAAATGATAAATATACTGTGTTCATTTGGCAGTGTTTTTCCTTTCCTAGTGGTACCTAAAATAACGGTGTACTTAAATTGATGACGGAGAAGGCAATGGCACCCCACTCCAGTACTCTTGCCTGGAGAATCCCATGGATGGAGGAGTCTGGTGGGCTGCAGTCCCTTTGGTCGCTAGGAGTCGGATACGACTGAATGACTTTACTTTCACTTTTCACTTTCATGCATTGGAGAAGAAAATGGCAACCCACTCCAGCGTTCTTGCCTGGAGAATCCCAGAGACAGGGGAGCCTGGTGGGCTGCTGTCTATGGGGTTGCACAGGGTCGGACACGACTGAAGTAATTTAGCAGTAGCAGTAGCAAATTGATGACATCTTTTGTAACATAGTATGATGAATGTTATCATCAGATCAGATCAGATCAGTCGCTCACTCGTGTCCGACTCTTTGCAACCCCATGAATCCCAGCACGCCAGGCCTCCCTGTCCATCACCAACTCCCAGAGTTCACTCAAACTCATGTCCATCGAGTCAGTGATGCCATCCAGCCATCTCATCCTCTGTCGTCCCCTTCTCCTCTTGTCCCCAGTCCCTCTCAGCATCAGAGTCTTTTCCAATGAGTCAACTCTTCGAATGAGGTGACCAAGTACTAGAGTTTCAGCTTTAGCATCATTCCTTCCAAAGAAATCCCAGGGCTGATCTCCTTCAGAATGGACTTGTTGGATCTCCCTGCAGTCCAAGGGACTCTCAAGAGTCTTCCCCAAAACCACAGTTCAAAAGCATCAATTCTTTGGCACTCAACTTTCTTCACAGTCCAACTCTCACATCCATACATGACCACAGGAAAAACCATAGTCTTGACTAGATGACCGTTTGTTGGCAAAATAATGTCTCTGCTTTTGAATATGCTATCTAGGTTGGTCATAACTTTCCTTCCAAGGAGTAAGCATCTTTTAATTTCATGGCTGCAGTCACCATCTGCAGTGATTTTGGAGCCCTGAAATATAGAGTCTGACACTGTTTCCCCATCTATTTCCCATGAAGTGATGGAACCGGATGCCATGATCTTTGTTTTCTGAATGTTGAGCTTTAAGCCAACTTTTTCAGTCTCCACTTTCACCTTCATCAAGAGGCTTTTTAGTTCGTCTTCACTTTCTGCCATAAGGGTGGTGTCATCTGCATATCTGAGCTTATTGATATTTCTCCTGGCAAGCTTGATTCCAGCTTGTGCTTCTTCCAGCCCAGCGTTTCTCATGACGTACTGTGAATAGAAGTTAAATAAACAGGGTGACAATATACAGCCTTGACGAACTCCTTTTCCTATTTGGAACCAGTCTGTTGTTTCATGTCCAGTTCTAACTGTTGATTCCTGATCTGCATACAAATTTATCAAGAGGCAGATCAGGGGGTCTAGTACTCCCATCTCTTTCAGAATCTTCCACAGTTTATTGTGACCCACACAGTCAAAGGCTTTGGCATAGTCAATAAAGCAGAAATAGATGTTTTTCTGGAACTCTCTTGATTTTTGCATGATCCAGCAGATATTGGAAATTTGATCTCTGGTTCCTTTGCCTTTTCTAAAACCAGCTTGAACATCAGGAAGTTCACGGTTCACATATTGCTGAAGCCTGGCTTGGAGAATTTTAAGCAGTACTTTACTAGCGTGTGAGATGAGTGCAATTGTGCAGTCGTTTGAGCATTCTTTGGCATTGCCTTTCTTTGGGATTGGAATGAAAACTGACCTTTTCCAGTCCTGTGGCCACTGCTGGGTTTTCCAAATTTGCTGGCATATTGAGTGCAGCACTTTCACAGCATCATCTTTCAGGATTTGGAATAGCTCAATTGTAATTCTATCACCTCCACTAGCTTTGTTCATAGTGATGCTTTCTAAGACCCACTTGACTTCACATTCCAGGAAGTCTGGCTCTAGGTCAGTGATCACATCATCGTCATTATCTGGGTCGTGAAGATTTCTTTTGTACAGTTCTTCTGTGTATTCTTGCCATCTGTTTTTAATATCTTCTGCTTCTATTAGGTCCATGCCATTCCTGTCCTTTGTCAATCCCATCTTTGCATGAAATGTTCCTTTGGTATCTCTGATTTTCTTGAAGAGATCTCCAGTCTTTCCCATTCTGTTGTTTTCCTCTATTTCTTTGCATTGATCGCTGAGGAAGGCTTTCTTATCTCTTCTTGCTATTCTTTGGAACTCTGAATTCAGATGTTTATATCTCTCCTTTTCTCCTTTGCTTTTCACTTCTCTTCTTTTCACACCTATGTGTAAGGCCTCCCCAGACAGCCATTTTGCTTTTTTGCTTTTCTTTTCCATGGGGATGGTCTTGATCCCTGTCTCCTATACAATGTCATGAACCTCATTCCATAGCTCATCAGACACTCTACCTATCAGATCTAGGCCCTTAAATCTATTTCTCACTTCCACTGTATAATCATAAGGGATTTGATTTAGGTCATACCTGAATGGTCTAGTGGTTTTCCCTACTTTCTTCAATTTAAGTCTGAATTTGGCAATAAGAGTTCATGGTTTGAGCCACAGTCAGCTCCTGGTCTTGTTTTTGCTGACAGTATAGAGCTTCTCCATCTTTGGCTGCAAAGAATATAATCAATCTGATTTCAGTGTTGACCATCTGGTGATGTCCATGTATAGAGTCTTCTCTTGTGTTGTTGGAAGAGGGTGTTTGTTATGACCAGTGCATTTTCTTGACAAAACTCTGTTAGTCTTTGTCCTGCTTCATTCCATATTCCAAGGCCAAATTTGCCTGTTACTTCAGGTGTTTCTTGACTTCCTACTTTTGCCTTCCAGTCCCCTATAATTGAAAGGACATCTTTTTTGGGTGTTAGTTCTAAAAGGTCTTGTAGGTCTTCATAGAACCATTCAACTTCAGCTTCTTCAGCATTACTGGTTTGGGGCCTAGACTTGGATTACTGTGATACTGAATGGTTTGCCTTGGAAACGAACAGAGATCATTCTGTCGTTTTTGAGATGGCATCCAAGTACTGCATTTCAGACTCTTTTGTTGACCATAATGGCTACTGCATTTCTTCTGAGGGATTCCTGCCTGCAGTAGTAGATATAATGGTCATCTGAGTTCAATTCATCCATTCCAGTCCATTTCAGTTCGCTGATTCCTAGAATGTCGACATTCACTCTTGCTGTTTCTTGTTTGACCACTTCCAGTTTGCCTTGATTCATGGATCTGACATTCCAGGTTCTTATGCAATATTGCTCTTTACAGCATCAGACCTTGCTTCTATCACCAGTCACACCCACAGCTGGGTATTGTTTTTGCTTTGGCTCCATCCCTTCATTCTTTCTGGAGTTATTTCTCCACTGATCTCCAGTAGCATATTGAGCACCTACTGACCTGGGGGAGTTTTTCTTTCAGTATACTATCATTTTGCCTTTCATACTGTTCATAGCATTCTCAAGGCAAAAATACTGAAGTGGTTTGCCATTCCCTTCTCCAGTGGACCACATTCTGTTAGATCTCTCCACCATGACCCGCCCGTCTTGCGTTGCTCCGTGGGCATGGCTTAGTTTCATTGAGTTAGACAAGGCTGTGGTCCTAGTGTGATTAGATTGACTAGTTTTCTGTGAGTATGGTTTCAGTGTGTCTGTCCTCTGATGCCCTCTTGCAACACCTACCATCTTACTTGGGTTTCTCTTACCTTGTACTAAGGGTATCTCCTCACCACCGCCCTTCCTGACCTTCAACGTGGTATAGCTCCTCTAGGCCCTCCTGTGCCTACCACGGTGTGGGATTGGTCTTCCCGGCCACAGCCCCTGGCCTCGAGTGTGGGGTAGCTCCTCCTGCCCGCTGCCCCTGGCCTCGGGCTTAAGGGCATGAGGTATCTCCTTTCGGCCGCCCCCCTGACGTCGGACCTTGAGTAGCTCCTCTTGGCCATTCCTGCGCCGTCACAGTCTGGCATTCTTGGCTGCTGCCCCTGACCTCAGACGTGGGATAACTCCTCTTGGCTGCCGCCCTTCAGGCATGCGCGCTAAAGCACAGGCAGCTGCGACGGGCATAGTTATAACAATAACTAGTTAATATGAAGTAGTGTTATATAAAATAAGGCAACAGAATATAAATCTGATAATGCTGCTGCTGCTACTAAGTTGCTTCAGTCGTGTCCGCCTCTGTGCGATCCCATAGACGGCAGCCCACAAGGCTCCCCCGTTCCTGGTATTCTCCAGGCAAGAACACTGGAGTGGGTCGCCATTTCCTTCTCCAGTGCATGAAAGTGAAAAGTGAAAGTGAAGTCGCTCAGTCGTGTCCAACTCTTAGCGACCCCATGGACTGCAGCCTACCAGGCTCCACCGTCCATGGGATTTTTCAGGCAAGAGTACTGGAGTGGGGTGCCATTGCCTTTTCTGAAATCTGATAATAACTGTACCCAAAATTTTGCATAATTTTCCTCTTGGTCATTGTCCTAAACAACTCAAATCTTAATACATGGCTGTCCTTTGCTATTATAGCACATCTTTCTTTCTCCTGGTATCTAACTCTTTGGACTATTTGGGCAGCTCCATTCCTTAGCCTCCTGGAACCCATTGACCCATTGTTAGCTTTCCTGGTGTGTGTGTGTGTGTGTTGGCTCCCTTGCTCCAAAATCTAATGATCAGTTTCAGTTCACTCTAGTTTTTCAAGGTGTGAATGTGAAAGTTGCTCATTCATGTCTGACTGACTCTTTGTGACTCCTTGGACTGTAGCCTGTTCATGGAATTCTCTAGGCAGGAATACTGGAGTGAGTAGCCATTCCCTTCTCCAGGATACCTTCCAGACCCAGGGATTGAACCCAGGTCCCCTGCATTGCAGTCAGATGCTTTTCCACTTGAGCCAGAAGGGAAGTGTTAGAAAAATACATAAATATTTGGGGGAGGGGTACAAATGTTATTTTTTCTTTTGTTTTCCCTATCATTGGAATCTAGCGAAAAAAACTCCACGTTATTCAAAATGCAGAGTGCTTTGCTAAATTTTTATTTGATACCTTTTTCTATGGCAAAGTCTAGAAAGGCAAAAACTACATTTCTTAAACTGTTTTTCAGCTAGACTTTGTAAATTCAGTTCAGTTCAGTTCAGTCACTCAGTCGTGTCCGACTCTTTGTGACCCCATGAACCACAGCACACCAGGCCTCCCTGTCCATCACCAACTTCCAGAGTTCACTCAAACTGATGTCCATCGAGTCGGTGATGCCTTCCAGCCATCTCATCCTCTGTCGTCCCTTCTCCTCCTGCCCCCAATCCCTCCCAGCATCAGAGTCTTTTCCAATGAGTCAGGGCTTCCCATCAGGTGGCCAAAGTATTGGAGTTTCAGCTTTAGCATCATTCCTTCCAATGAACACCCAGGACTGGTGTCCTTTAGAATGGACTGGTTGGATCTCCTTGCAGTCCAAGGGACTCTCAAGAGTCTTCTCCAACACCACAGTTCAAAAGCATCAATTCTTCGGTGCTCAGCTTTCTTCACAGTCCAACTCTCACATCCATACATGACTACTGGAAAAACCATAGCCTTAACTAGACAGACCTTTGTTGATAAAGTAATGTCTCTGCTTTTTAATATGGTATCTAGGTTGGTCATAACTTTCCTTCCAAGGAGTAAGTGTCTTTTAATTTGATGGCTGCAGTAACCATCTGAAGTGATTTTGGAGCCCAGAAAAATAAAGTCTGACACTGTTTCCACTGTTTCCCCATGTATTTCCCATGAAGTGATGGGACCGGATGCCATGATATTCGTTTTCTGAATATTGAGCTTTAAGCCAGGCTTTTCACTCTCCACTTTCACTTTCATCAAGAGGCTTTAGAGATCAAATTGCCAACATCTGCTGGATCATGGAAAAAGAAATAGAGTTCCAGAGAAACATTTATTTCTGCTTTATTGACTATGCCAAAGCCTTTGACTGGTTGGATCACAAGAAACTGTGGAAAATTCTGAAAGAATTGGGAATACCAGACCACCTGATCTGCCTCTTGAGAAATTTGTATCCAGGTCAGGAAGCAACAGTTAGAACTGCACATGGAACAACAGACTGGTTCCAAATAGAAAAAGGAGTATGTCAAGACTGTATATTGTCACCCTGTTTATTTAACTTCTATGCAGAGTACATCATGAGAAATGCTGGACTGGAAGAAACACAAGCTGGAATCAAGATTGCCAGGAGAAATATCAACAACCTCAGATATGCCGATGACACCACCCTTATGGCAGAAAATGGAGAGGAACTAAAAAGCCTCTTGATGAAAGTGAAAGTAGAGAGTGAAAAAGTTGGCTTAAAGCTCAACATTCAGAAAACGAAGATCATGGCATCTGTCCCATCACTTCATGGGAAATACATGGGAAAACAGTGGAAACAGTGTCAGACTTTATTTTTATGGGCTCCAAAATCACTGCGGATGGTGACTGCAGCCATGAAATTAAAAGACGTTTACTCCTTGGAAGGAAAGTTATGAACAACCTAGATAGCATATTCAAAAGGAGAGACATTACTTTGCCAACAAAGGTTCGTCTAGTCAAGGCTATGGTTTTTCCTGTGGTCATGTATGGATGTGAGAATTGGACTGTGAAGAAGGCTGAGCTCCGAAGAATTGATGCTTTTGAACTGTGGTGTTGGAGAAGACTCTTGAGAGTCCCTTGGACTGCAAGGAGATCCTTCCGGTCCATTCTGAAGGAGATCAGCCCTGAGATTTCTGTGGAAGGAATGGTGCTAAGGCTGAAACTCCAGTACTTTGGACACCTCATGCGTTGACTCATGGGAAAAGACTCTGATGCTGAGAGGGATTGAGGGCAAGAAAAGAAGGTGACGACAGAGGATGAGATGTCTGGATGGCATCACTGACTCGATGGATGTGAGTCTGTGTGAACTCTGGGAGTTGGTGATGGAAAGGGATGCATGGCGTGCTGCGATTCCTGGGGTCGCAAAGAGTCGGACATGACTGAGTGACTGATCTGATCTGATCACTTTCTGCCATAAGGGTGGTGTCATCTGCATATCTGAGGTTATTGGTGTTTCTCCTGGCAATCTTGATTCCAGCTTGTGCTTCTTCCAGCCCAGCGTTTCTCATAATGTACTCTGCATAGAAGTTAAATAAGCAGGGTGACAATATACAGCCTTGATGTACTCCTTTTCCTATTTGGAACCAGTCTGTTGTTCCATGTCCAATTCTAACTGTTGCTTCCTGACCTGCATATAGGTTTCTCAAGAGGCAGGTCAGATGGTCTGGTATTCTCATCTCTTGGAGAATTTTCCACAATTTCTTGTGATCCATACAGTCAAAGGCTTTGGCATAGTCAATAAAGCAGAAATAGATGTTTTTCTGGAACTCTCTTGCTTTTTCTTTGATCCAGTGGATGTTGGCAATTTGATCTCCGGTCCTTCTGCCTTTTCTAAAACGAGCTTGAACATCTGGAAGTTCATGGTTCATGTATTGCTGAAGCCTGGCTTGGATAATTTTGAGCATTACTTTACCAACATGTGAGATGAGCGCAATTGTGCGGTAGTTTGGGCATTCTTTGGCATTGCCTTTCTTTGGGATTAGAATGAAAACTGACATTTTCCAGTATTGTGGCCACTGCTTAGTTTTCCAAATTTGCTGGCATATTGAGTGCAGCACTTTCACAGCATCATCTTTTAGGATTTGAAACAGCTCAACTGGAATTCCATCACTTCCTCTAGCTTTGTTCATAGTGATGCTTTCTAAGGCCCATTTGACTTCATATTCCAAGATGTCTGGCTCTAGGTGAGTTTGCAAATTAGGTTTCACCAATTATATGTACTCCTGTGACACTTGTGGGAAGGTTTTTTTTTTAATCTACATTTGTAGCTAAACTTTCTTTGATAGAAATAAACTTATTCAGCTTATCTCTTTCACTTTAAGTGAACTTTGGTGGTCTATGTTTTTCAAGGAGTCTATTCATTTCTTCAGAGTTGTTAAATTTTATGATATAAAGTAATTTGTAATATTCTGTTATTGATCTTTTAGCATCTATAAGGTCTGTAGTTATGTCATCTTTTTCCTTTCCTTTGTGTTATTATTAATTTGTTTCTTTCCTCTTTTTTTTTTTTATTTACTGACTAATCAGGCTAGAGTTTTATCAATTTTATTGATCTGTTCCTTAATGTCCTTTTTCTGTTTACTTCATTTGAACTCTGTTTTGGGTTAAAACTAAGTTACTTGGAAATTTTTCTGATCCTTTAGAGGTTTGATTTTAAGTGTTGTTAGGTAGGTTCAGTGCAAACTTTGGGGTTAATTTTGACTCACTGCTTCAAATACCATCTCAACACTTTACTGAAGTACTGTTGTTCATTTGCTAAGTTGTGTCCGACTCTTTGCAACCCCATGGATGATAACTCGCCAAGGTTCCTCTATCCTTGGAATTTTCCAGGCAAGAATACTGGAGTGGGTTGCCATTTCCTTCTGCAGAAGTACTGAAGTACTAGAGGGGTTCCAAATCTGTGGACTTCTCTGTGCAGCTTTTTCGTGTCTGCAACTCTGTTCTGTGAAATATGACCACCTTGTTGCAACCACATGGACTATAGAGTCCATGGAGTTCTTTAGGCTAGAATACTGGAGTGGGTACCTATTCCTTCTTCAGGGGATCTTTCCAACCCAGGGGTCAAACCCAGGTCTCCTGCATTGTGGGCAGATTTGTCACCAGCTGAAACACAAGGGAAGCCCTTGGCCTTTCTGAATTCCTAACTCTGCATCCTCAACTCAGGGAGATTGCCAGGCTCTACATATAACCCTTTCCCTGGATGCAGCTTAAAAGCTCTCTTCAAGAAGTGAACTGGGGGTAATTGACTCACCTTGCTTATGCCTCTCTCTTAGAGTTCGCTGCCCTGTGATGCCTGATGGTCAATGTCCAAACATTGTTGTTTCACATAGATTTCCCACTTTTTTGTATTTCATTTTTAATTGTAAGATTATCACTTTACAACATTATGATGTTTTTTTGCCATATATCAACATCAAACAACCATAGGTATACATATATCCTCTTCCTCTTATACCCTCCTCCCACCTCCCTCCCCTGTCCCCTATTTTAGTTGTGTCAGGCCAGAATAAATATGGTTCTTGTTTTTCCATCTTGTCTGGAAGAGGAGTTCCACTTAAGTGACCTTTGGAGGTCAGGAATAAATAAAGAGCTTTTCCTACTTCATTTCTGTTCACTGGCAAATAGAGTTGTGGAGATGGCTACGGTTTTCCAGTGGTCATGTATGGATGTGAGAGTTGGACTGTGAAGAAAGTTGAGTGCCAAAGAATTGATGTTTTTGAACTGTGGTGTTGGAGAAGACTCTTGAGAGTCCCTTGGACTGCAAGGAGATCCAACCAGGCCATTCTGAAGGAGATCAGCCCTGGGATTTCTTTGGAAGGAATGATGCTCAAGCTGAAACTCCAGTACTTTGGCCACCTCATGCGAAGAATTGACTCATTGGAAAAGTCTCTGATGCTGGGAGGGATTGGGAGCAGGAGAAGAAGGGGACGACAGAGGATGAGATGTCTGGATGGCATCACTGACTCGATGGACGTGAGTCTGAATGAACTCTAGGAGTTGGTGACAGACAGGGAGGCCTGGCGTGCTGCGATTCATGGGGTCGCAAAGAGTCAAACACGACTGAGCAACTGAACTGAACTGAAGGTTTTTCTGTATTCCAGTTTCCATTCTCCAAACCTTTGTGTTCATAGACAGTAGCTGTGGTTAGCAGTGATAGAAGAATCTCTCTAACTCAAGCTTCCCTGGACTACAACCACTGGGATTTGAATTCAGTAGATTAAAGATCCCTCCTTCCCTTAATCACCAGCATGACTCAGTTGTAAAGTGTCCTGTGTGCTAATCATGTTTTTAAAATTTTCTGTATTTTGTAAGGCTTTGGCATCTTGAAGTCCTTACCTGCCAAGGAAAGACTGCCCCTCCCAGGGAAAACTAATTCCTTGAGACAGTAAACTCTCCTTTAAGCAAACCTTTCATGTGCAGGTTAACAAATCCAAATTGCATATTCTAACCACCTCCATTACTGACCCGCACATACCAGATCAATATTTCCCCTACCCTTAATCACCCCAAGACCAGGTACCAAACAACTGGTTGTTGTTGTTCGGTCACTAAGTCATGTCCAGCTCTTTGGAACCCCATGGACTGCAGCATGCCAGACTTCCCTGTCCTTCACTATCTCCCAGACTTTGCTCAAATTCATGTCCATTGAGTCAGTGATGCTATCTGACCATCTCATCCTCTGCTACCCACTTCTCCTTTTGCCTTCCATCTTTCTCAGTATCAGGGTCTTTTCCAACCAGTCAGCTCTTTGCAACAGGTGACCAAAATATTGGAGCTTCAGCTTCAGTCCTTCCAATGAATATTCAGGGTTGATTTCCTTTAGGATTGACTGGTTTGATGTTCTTGCTCTCCAAGGGGCTCTCAAGAATCTTCTCTAGCACCATAATTTGAAAGCATCAATTCTTTGGCTCTCAGCCTTCTTTATGGTCCAACTATCACCAGACAACTGGAGACCACCCTTATAACTCATTTTGTTTTTATTGTTGTTAGTAGCTAAGTCATATCTGATTTTTTTGTGACCCCCACAGACTATAGCCTGCCAAGATCCTCTGTCCATGGGACTTCCCAGGCAAGAATACTGGAGAAGGTTGTCTTTTCCTTCTGCAGGGGATCTTCACAACCCAGTGATCGAACCTGTGTCTCTTGCATTGGCAAGAGAGTTTGTTACCACTGAGCCACGAGGGAAGCCCATTTATAACTCATAGCTTGCTGAAATTATTCAAATAACCCAATTCTAAACTATTTACTTTGCCCTGCCTTGCCTTTCCTGTGGAAATCACAATAGAGTCTTATGCCCATGCTGTCCCCTTATTCCTTCTCTCTCCTGACTGCTCTTGATTTTATCCGATGTGGACTTGCATGATGTGGTATGCCCCCTTCTCTTGAGAACTGTAAGTAATAATTTCTTCCAGCAGAGTCAATTGTCTCTGTGTCTGTCACATTATCATACTTGATTAAATGAAATCCTGGTCCAAGTTAAAACATCCTGGGAGTCATTTCTGCAATTCTCAGCCTAGACTGTTCTCTCCACCTTCCAACAATTTTGTAACACTCCATTGCTTGTAATGAAATCTCTTATCGCCTAAAACACTTATTCATCTCATTCATCACTGACTTCATCATGCAGCCACATGAAGGAGATGCTATAAGTAAAATATTCTTGCTATTAAAAGCTATATCCCATGGTAATATTAAAAGTCACATGCTTAAGACTAAATGAGTGGTGACCTCCCTGGTGGTCCAGTGGTTAATAATCTGCCTTGCAATGATGCAGAGAATGAGGGTTCAGTTCCTGGTTGGCGAACTGAGATCTCACACGCTAATGGGCAACTAGGCTGCAATTACTGAGCCTGCAATCTGGAGCCTGTGCGCCACAACTAGAGAAGCCCGCTCACCTTCAGGAAGCCAAATAAATAAATATTAAAAAAAAAAAAAGACTAAATGAGTAAAGGGAAGGGTAGAATGGAGAGCATAAAAGGGCATAAAAGAGTTCATTGGTAGAAAGTGTGAACTACAAATTGGCCCTTTCCCTCTCCCTCTACAAGTATATCCCAAGCTGCTGACCTTCAACACACTCTGAAAGGAGTTCAGGGATCAGGAAAGAAGCACTCTGTGTCCTGGGAAAAACTGGCATAGTAGGCCTTCAGATAGTTAGATATTTTCAGGAGAAGATTTTATGAGCCCAATTCTTACATCTCCTCATATCTAGAAAAGTACTAAAATCTTTCATGGTGATACTGCTACTTGTGACTAGCAGCAACTTTCTGCAAAAACATGTGCTTGATTGCATGCATTCACCCTTCACCAAAATCACATGTATAATAATTCTTCCTTACTCCTTGCCTCTTTGGAGCAGTCAAAGCTATCTGAAATGCTGCCTCTTGGGCCATAGGCCTCATTTTGCCACAAATAAGATTTAACTCACAATGCACCCTCACACTCTGCATTTTTTTCAGTCAACAAAGCTTACGTAGTCACAGAATATTAAGAACAATGCTGACATGACGTGAGCTCACGTCCAAGGGCTTCAGCTAAGATCATGCTTCATTTTTCCAGGATTAGCCAAGAGACCACTAATTCTCTCTGTAGTCTTTTAAAGTGCTTTCTGGAGTAACAGAGCTTCCTAGTGTTTAGCAAGACAGGGGATTGGGCCAGTTAAGTGTGTAAAATTGTTGAATCTCAAAAGGTTTTGATATTATAGAATCTATCATATGGATATTCAGACAGATTCGTCACTTGTATATGGTATTCAAAAATTCTGGAAATATAGGTACTGCTGTAATATTATGTGAAGGTTGAAGAGATTGTTAACATAATACCATTAGTAGCCAAAGTGGCCCTGGCCCATCTTTGGACTCAGGACGTGTGTGAGAAGGGTGGACTAGAGTCTTGACTATCTTGACTCAAAAAAAAAAAAAAGCATTTCCAATCATGAGTACAGTGTGTCCTAGACAGCTGTTCCCTCTGGTGGGTGCACAGCCTCTTAGCTGACATCACTATGAAGGTCCTTATTAGCAAGGGCTTCCATCTTGGAGGTGGCTTGTGACCACAGATATTAGTTTGCTCCTAGTCTAAATAAGGTCATATAATTCTAGGCAGGGCTGCAGCATAAGCAGAGTTCCTAGCAAGGCTAGGAGTGATTGAGATTATAGAATAGGCCAGAGACTGTCAATTTTTTTTTGTTTTGCTGTAGGGGGCCAGATAGTAAATATTTCAGGCTTTGTGGGCTGTATTGTCTCTGTTGCAATAGCCCAATCGTGCTTCTGTGGCACAAAATCAGCCATAGGAAAGAAATGAATGAGTTCACCTGTGTCCTAATAAAACTTTATTTATAATATTAAAGTATGCATTTTGTATACTTTTATGAATTATGATATATTATTCTTTTTCCCCCAATCATCTAAAAGTGTAAAAATTATTTTCTTTAACACACTGGACTTGTAATGGAAGCAGATAATTATTGTTTTAGGTGTGGTTGTGGTATTGTGACATGCTTCAAAATGCCTATAGATAAAAGAATAAGATGGCTGGATTTGGTTCAGAACATGAGTGAGGGTGTAGAGAGGCAGGCCAAGCCCAAGGGAGGAGGGGGGTGGGTCCAATTAGGTTCATCATGCCATTCTGTCTTTTTTGTATATGTTCAACTCTCCATAAGAATGCTTAAAAAATGGTGGAGCAGCAATATTCTGCCAAGTAACTTCAACTTTTTCAAGCTGTCATCTGCCAGGAGTATCATTTAACCCAAGAAAGGCTGGAAAGCTGTGGACTCAAGACCCTGGAGTGCCATGCAGGCAAGTCATGGTCCTCCTACCCTGGCCTGGATACCATTGTCTTGCATCTTGGGCTGGCCAAGGAGCATCAAATAGAATATCTGGCCGACACTGCTGGCCAAGAGGCCATAAAACCATTCTTAGTCTATGGGCCATTCAAAAAGAGGTGACAGGCTGGAATAAGACTACGGGCTATAATTTGCTGACTCCTGGAACAGGGTAACTATCTATTTGTTAATTGTAGCTCTCCAGTGCACAGATGATCCAAAGTATGAAGAGAATAAAGAACATTCCTCATTATACCTGTTTTAGGTAAAAATTCTTCATGGTTTACAATTAATTTGGGCTATAAGCGATTGAATGGTAGTCTTAGGTGGTGATATAGATGGACTTGTGAACTTTTCTTACCTATTCTGATGGTAAATTTATGATATGATCAGAATTCATATTTGTCTTATTTTTACCAAGAAAGAAAACTCAACCAAATTAGCAGATTTAGAAAAATTTCAGAATAGTATTGAAAAGATAAATCACACTTTATAGAAGAATATAATTGAAAAAATAAAACCATTTATTTAGGACACAGCTGCTAGTGTTATTACAATGAAGTCTATTTTTAAAAATTTAATTAAGCTAGTTGAATTGAAAGTCCTTAAATCTAATTTTAATGTTTCTCTGTTCATACTTCTTTGAAGTATGAAACTATGAATCTGCACTCAGCCTGCACTTCCTTCACGGTTCCACATATTTATTGCATACCACAGATAGCATAGAAATTCTAGATCCTGTATACATGGCAATTCTCATTCGTGGTTTCTGTGACACCTTGAAAATATTTTATTATGGATTTGTATTTGTCTGTTGGACTTCAGTTACAGATGGTTGAGTTAGTTATATTCCTTAGTCGATGGCATATTAGCATGCTTGGTCTGGGAAAGAATTTTTTTTTTTGTTTAACTGATTTACTGCCTTTAATCTCATTAGCCAACTCCATTTCCAATTTCATTCATAGGTAACTATTTCATATGCTTCATGGGTAACTTTTTGTTTATTTATGTCCTTAAGAATTGTTCTGTGTGCATGTGTTTTAGAGAAGGCGAGGGTGGGATGATATGAGAGAATAGCATTGAAACACGTATATTACCATATGTGAAATAGATCACTAGTCCAAGTTCAGTGCATGAAACAGGGCACTCAAAGCCGGTGCACTGAGACAACCCTGAGGGATGTGATGAGGAGGGAGCTGGGAGGGGGGCTCAGGATGGGGGACACATGTACACCTATGGCTGATTCATGTCAATGTACGGCACAAAAACCACTACAGTATTGTAAAGTAATTAGCCTCCAATTAAAATAAATAAATAAATAAAAATAAAAAATTTCACAAATGGTGTTTGATATATCTGTCATCTCTATTTTACCTATCTCTTACCTTTCTTACCTTTTTTCTCCTAAATATTGTTTTAAGACTTGTCTCTACTGCTACATGCACATCTAATTTATTGTTTCTAATTGCTGCATAGTAAGACGTACGCCCACGACATAGCACTTATCAGGACTATGTCCTGAAAAACAGATGTGCTAAAAAACAGATGTGTTTTTTATCTAGGTTTTTGGGTGGGCAGGTGTTTTTTCCTAAACCCTAAAAGCAAATTCTTCAATGCCGCTGTCATTTGGGCCCTATTTTTTTCCCCAAGGACACTACATATTATCTTCATTTGGACCATATGTTCATATAGGTATGTCTGCTCATCCCACTAAGAACACAACAATCATTTAATTGTCCTTCCAGCACACATAGCAGAAAAGAGCAATTGCTGATGTGCAGCAAATGCCAGATAGCTGATGCCCTTCTGTAGAACCACTAGCATCCCAGGAAACCAGGATACAAAAGAGGGGGATAACCCTCATTCAATACATAGATGACAGACCTTTATTTTAAAGCCTAAATCAATAGTTTATGGATGTGGATTTGATGTGACAGGAGAGAGAGGGAGACTAGAGGCTTTACGTTTTTCAGATGTGCACTTTTGCTGTTCAGTTCAGTTCAGTCGCTCAGTCGTGTCCAACTCTTTGCAACCCCATGAATCGCAGCACGCCAGGCCTCCCTGTCCATCACAAACTCCCAGAGTTCACGCAGACTCACATCCATCGAGTCAGTGATGCCATCCAGCCATCTCATCCTCTGTCCTCCCCTTCTCCTCCTGCCCTCAATCCCTCCCAGCATCAGAGTCTTTTCCAATGAGTCAACTCTTCGCATGAGGTGGCCAAAGTACTGGAGTTTCAGCTTGAGCATCATTCCTTCCAAAGAAATCCCAAGGCTGATCTCCTTCAGAATGGACCGGAAGGATCTCCCTGCAGTCCAAGGGATTCTCAAGAGTCTTCTCCAACACCACAGTTCAAAAGCATCAATTCTTCGGAGCTCAGCCTTCTTCACAGTCCAACTCTCACATCCATACATGACCACAGGAAAAACCATAGCCTTGACTAGACGAACCTTTGTTGGCAAAGTAATGTCTCTGCTTTTGAATATGCTATCTAGGTTGGTCATAACTTTCCTTCCAAGGAGTAAGCGTCTTTTAATTTGATGGCTGCAGTCACCAACTGCAGTGATATTGGAGCCCAAAAAGTAAAGTCTTACACTGTTTCCACTGTTTCCCCATGTATTTCCCATGAAGTGATGGGACCTGATGCCATGATCTTCGTTTTCTGAATGTTGAGCTTTGAGCCAACTTTTTCACTCTCCACTTTCACTTTCATCAAGAGGCTTTTTAGTGCCTTTTCACTTTCTTCCATAAGGGTGGTGTTATCTGCATATCTGAGGTTATTGATATTTCTCCCGGCAATCTTGATTCCAGCTTGTGCTTCTTCCAGCCCAGCGTTTCTCATGATGTACACTGCATAGAAGTTAAATAAGCAGGGTGACCATATACAGCCTTGACGAACTCCTTTTCCTATTTGGAACCAGTCTGTTGTTCCATGTCCAGTTCTAACTATTGCTTCCTGACCTGCATACAAATTTCTCAAGAGGCAGATCAGGTGGTCTGGCATTCCCATTTCTTTCAGAATTTTCCACAGTTTCTTGTGATCCACACAGTCAAAGGCTTCGGCATAGTCAATAAAGCAGAAATAGATGTTTTTCTGGAACTCTCTTGCTTTTTGCATGATCCAGCGGATATTGGCAATTTGATCTCTGGTTCCTCTGCCTTTTCTAAAACCAGCTTGAACATCAGAAAGTTCACGGTTCACATATTGCTGGAGCCTGGCTTGGACAATTTTGGGCATTACTTTACTAGTGTGTGAGATGAGTGCAATTGTGTGGTAGTTTGGGCACTCTCTGGCATTGCCTTTCTTTGGGATTGGAATGAAAACTGACCTTTTCCAGTCCTGTGGCCATTGCTGAATTTTCCAAACTTGCTGGCATATTGAGTGCAGCAGCTTCACAGCATCATCTTTCAGGATTTGAAATAGCTCAACTGGAATTCCATCACCTCCACTAGCTTTGTTCGTAGTGATGCTTTCTAAGGCCCACTTGACTTCACATTCCAGGATGTCTGGCTCTAGGTCAGTGATCACACCATCGTGATTATCTGGGTCATGAATACCTTTTTTGTACAGTTCTTCTGTGTATTCTTGCCATCTGTTCTTAATATCTTCTGCTTCTGTTAGGTCCATACCATTTCTGTCCTTTATTGAGCCTATCTTTGGATGAAATGCTCCCTTGGTATCTCTAATTTTCTTGAAGAGATCTCGAGTCTTTCCCATTCTGTTGTTTTCCTCTATTTCTTTGCATTGACCGCTGAGGAAGGCTTTCTTATCTCTCCTTGATATTCTTTGGAACTCTGCATTCAGATGCTTATATCTTTCCTTTTCTCCTTTGCTTTTCGCTTCTCTTCTTTTCACAGCTATTTGTAAGGCCTCCCCAGACAGCCATTTTGCTTTCTTGCATTTCTTTTCCATGGGGATGGTCTTGATTCCTGTCTTCTGTACAATGTCACGAACCTCATTTCATAGTTCATCAGTCACTGTATCTATCAGATCTAGGCCCTTAAATCTATTTCTCACTTCCACTATATAATCATAATGGATTTGATTTAGGTCATATCTGAATGGTCTAGTGGTTTTCCCTACTTTCTTCAATTTAAGTCTGAATTTAGCAATAAGGAGTTCATGGTCTGAGCCACAGTCAGCTCCTGGTCTTTTTTTTGCTGACTGTATAGAGCTTCTCCATCTTTGGCTGCAAAGAATATAATCCATCTGATTTCGGTGTTGACCATCTGGTGATGTCCATGTTTAGAGTGTTCTCTTGTGTTGTTGGAAGAGGGTGTTTGTTATGACCAGTGCATTTTCTTGGCAAAACTCTATTAGTCTTTGCCCTGCTTCATTCCGTATTCCAAGGCCAAATTTGCCTGTTACTCCACGTGTTTCTTGACTTCCTACTTTTTCATTCCAGTCCCCTATAATGAAAAGGACATCTTTTTTGGGTGTTAGTTCTAAAAGGTCTCGTAGGTCTTCATAGAACCCTTCAACTTCAGCTTCTTCAGCATTACTGGTTGGGGCCTAGACTTGGATTACTGTGATACTGAATGGTTTGCCTTGGAAACGAACAGAGATCATTCTGTCGTTTTTGAGATGGCATCCAAGTACTGCATTTTGGCCTCTTTTGTTGACTATGATGGCTACTCCATTTTTTCTGAGGGATTCCTGTCTGTGGTAGTAGATATAATGGTCATCTGAGTTAAATTCACCCATTCCAGTCCATTTCAGTTCGCTGATTCCTAGAATGTCGACATTCACTCTTGCCATCTCTTGTTTGACCACTTGCAATTTGCCTTGATTCATGGATCTGACATTCCAGGTTCCTATGCAATATTGCTCTTTACAGCATTGGACCTTGCTTCTATCACCAGTCACATCCACAGCTGGGTATTCTTTTTGCTTTCAGTCCATCACTTCATTGTTTCTGGAGTTATTTCTCCACTGATCTCCAATAGCATATTGGGCACCTCATTACCTGGGGAGTTACTCTTTCAGTATCCTATCATTTTGCCTTTTCATACTGTTCATGGGGTTCTCAAGGCAAGAATACTGAAGTGGTTTGCCATTCCCTTCTCCAGTGGACCACATTCTGTTAGATCTCTCCACCATGACCCGCCCATCTTGGGTTGCCCCACGGGCATGGCTTAGTTTCATTGAGTTAGACAAGGCTGTGGTCCTAGTGTGATTAGATTGACTAGTTTTCTGTGAGTATGGTTTCAGTGTGTTTGCCCTAGGATGCCCTCTTGCAACACCTACCGTCTTACTTGGTTTTCTCTTACCTTGGGCATGGGGTAATTGTACTGACTGTTAAAAAGTTATGTGTAAATTCAAGAAGAAAGGCATTAGGAGTTTCTTAGCAGAGAGTAATCCCAGTTTCCTGGAGATTTTATGAGATGTGGCTTACAGAAATTTCTGGCTCCTTCTGTTGTTAATTGAAAAGTCAGTAACACTCTTGTTGTTCTTCAGTTTGAATTTCCTGAATGTGAACCTAGCCATATTAAATATGAGCCTGACGGCTGTTGTCTTATCACTATCATGGTATTTATCAGACATGGAAATAGCTTCTTTTATATTGGCCTGGATGACAAGCCTATGCATTCATTACATGGGAACAAGGTAACACACACACTTTCATATCAGCCAAATTTTTGTTTGTAATGACATTCAGCTCATAATGGCACATGTAAAGATATTTGGTACCCAGATTACTCTCCAAGGTAGCAGGTCATTGCTATTGCATCTAATCCATACTGTCTTGTTTTCTGCCTTTGGGATTCAGGCTCTGACTTGGGAATTCGGATCTTTGCTTTTCCGTGCTGACAATAAGAAGGCCATTGCCATCCAAAATTCAGACCGTTACATATAGTCACTCATTTTTTTCAGGAAATTTCATTCAAGCTGGGTTCTCATGGCTGACCCCCACTCATCCTCCTGTCCAGGACCTACAAACCTGCAGGTTCCTGTTACCACAACCAAAGCATGCCCAGGCAATTGGCAATGTCTTAAACAGGTCATCTAGCTCACAAAATTTCAGTATTTCCTTGTTCCAATACAAACATTTTAAAGTCTACAGATTTCTCTTAAAATTCCACTTTACTCAAAAATTGATGGACTTTCAAGGGAGGTTTCAATACAGCTCTCACAATTATTAGTAAGTACAGAAGCCGAAAAAATCAGCATAGGGATAAAAGATTTGAGCAACAAAAGAAAAATATTAATCTAATTTACATAGAATCTACCTTCAGAACCCAGACAGTAAAACTGTACATCTCACAGGTTTTGATGTTTAATATTTTTATTGTTCTTTGGACTTAAGTTTTTTTTTATTTTTCAGCATATTTTCTCTTTTGACTAATAAATTCCCCAGAAGTAGGTTTGTAAACCAAGTATATGGAAATTTAAGCACTTACTTTTTTGTTATTAACTTTAGGTTAGTGATGCTATGGTCAGAGAATGTGAACAGAGTTTATAAGCTACCTGTTCATTGAAAACTATTGGGACTTTATGTCTTAGAACATAGCCATTTATATATTTGATTCTTATATGCTTGAGGAGCTCATGTACTTCCTAATTTTTAGATGTAGAATTTTATACAGATCCAAATAACTTTTCTCAGGTTCATTGAGCTTTGCTTGACAAAATTATAATATATTTAAAGTGTAAAACATGATGATTTGATGTACATACATATTGTGAAAGTCTTCCCACAACTGAGTTGATTAACACATACATCACCTCACATTTTGATCTTTTTATGTAAGAGAGCTAAGTTCTACTATCTTAGCAAATTTCAATTACGCAATACAGTATTTTCAACTCAAGTCACCATACACTGCCTTAGATCCTTAGAGTTTATTTATCTTATAATTCAAAGGTTGTATCCTTTTACCAACTTCTCATTCCTCCATCCCGTAGTTACTGGTAACCACCATTTTATACTCTGTTGCTAATAACTTTTGCTATGAACTTGACTTAAAAAAAAAAATATTCCACGTATGAGTGACACCATTCAGTATTTGTCTTGTTTTTGTCTGGCTGATTTAGCATAATGCTCTCTGTGCTTACCTGCTAAGTCGCTTCAGTCGTGTCTGACTCTGCAACCCCATAGATGGCGGCCCACCAGGTTTCCTCCTCCCTGGGATTCTCCAGCCAAGAACATTGGAGTGGGTTGCCATTTCCTTCTCCAATGCATGAAAGGGAAAAGTGAAAGTGAAGTCTCTCAGTCGCGTCCAACTCTTCGCGACCCCATGGTCTGCAGCCTACCAGGCTCCTCCATCCATGGGATTTTCTAGGCAAGAGTACTGGAGTGGGGTGCCATTGCCTTCTCCATGTGCTTACCTATGCTGTCACAAATGGAAGGATTTCCTTCTTTTTAAAGGCTGAATATGTTCCATTATATGTATTTTGTTATATATATATATATATATATATATATATATATATATATATATTTTAAGTTTGCCCTTGTTAAGTGGAGCATAAGGTCAGCTGATGTTCAACAACATACCAGGAGAGAAATTGAAATAGAGGTTTACTACTCATAGGTCCTGGAGGTATCTGGCAAGTCTAGAGGGACCACGAAGAAGGCAATGGCAACGCACTCCAGTACTCTTGCCTGGAAAATCCCATGGGTGGAGGAGCCTGGTAGGCTGCAGTCCATGTGGTCGCGAAGAGTCGGACACGACTGAGTGACTTCCCTTTCACTTTTCACTTTCATCCATTGGAGAAGGAAATGGCAACCCACTCGAGTGTTCTTGCCTGTAGAATCCCAGGGACCGGGGAGCCTGGTGGGTTGCCATCTATGGGGTCACACAGAGTCGGACACGACTGAAGTGACTCAGCAGCGGCAGCCAGTATTCTTGCCTGTAGAATCCCAGGGACCGGGGAGCCTGGTGGGTTGCCATCTATGGGGTCGCACAGAGTTGGACAGGACTGAAGTGACTTAGCAGCAGCATCAGCAGCAGAGGGACCACATCAGGAGGTCAAGGCAGAGTGCAGACAGAGAGACAGATGTGGGGTACATGCCTTTATTAGGGTCTTTGGGTGGCATGCTTTGGGGTTCCCAGGTTAAGGCTGACTGGTCAATTAGAACCAAGAGAGTGGGAGTCTGAAAAGCCCCTCTAGGGTCATATTAAGGGGAAAACTAGAGGAAGGTTTTTCCAGTAGTCATGTACGGATGTGAAAGCTGGATGATAAAAAAGGCTGAATACCAAAGAATTGATACTTTCTAACTGTGATGTTGGAGAAGACTCTTGAGAGTCCCTTGGATTGCAAGGAGATCAAACCAGTCAATCTTAAAGGAAATCAACCTTGAATATTCATTGGAAGGACTGATGCTGAAGTTGAATCTCAAATATTTTGGTCACCTGATGCAAAGAGCTGACTCACTGGAAAAGACCCTGATGCTGGGAAAGATTGAAGGCACTAGGAGAAGCGGGTGACAGAGGATGAGATGGTTGAATGGCATCACCGACTCAATGGACATGAGTTTGAGCAAACTCCAGGAGATAGTGAAGGACAGGGAAGCCTGGCGTGCTGTAGTCCACTGGGTGGCAAGAGTCGGACATGACTGAGTGACTGAACAACAACAAAGGGGAAGGCACTGGGAAGCAAGCAAACAGAACTGCTGATCCCAGGCATTGCTGGAGAAGTCATATCAGGAATTTACATGTGACTCTATGGGCTGCAAATCAGGACATGTGCTTTCATGGGTTTAAGGTTACTGCAGGCCCTGTGGTCAAACAAAATTTAGATTTTCATTTTCTTGATGATAAGTCAGGTTGAGGAACTTTTAAAATACCTGTTTTCTTTGGAAAAATGTATATTCAGGTCCTTTGCCTATTTTTAATTGATTGTTATTTTTGCTTATGAGTTGTATGAGTTCTTTGTATATTTTGGATAATAACTTCTTATTAAATATATCCTTTGCAAACGTTTTCTCCCATTCCATAGGCTGTATGTTCATTTAGTTGATGGTTTCATTTGCTACTTAGCAGCTTTTTAGTTGATGTAGTCCCAGTTGTTTATTTTTGCTTTTGTTGCCTTTGCTTTTGGCACCATTGGTATTGTTCAGTGACTAAGTTGTGTCCAACTCTTTGCAACCCCGTGAGCTGCAGCATACCAGGTTTCCCTGTCCTTCACTGTCTCTCAGAGTTTTCTCAAATCATGGCCATTGAGTTGGTGATGCTATCTCATCCTCTGCTGCCCTCTTCTCCTTTTGTTTTCAATCTTTCCCAGCATCAGAATCTTTTTTCAGTGAGTTAGCTCTTCACATTAGGTGGCCAAAGTATTGGAGCTTTAGCTTCAGCATCAGTCCTTCCAATGAATATACCAGATGAATTTCCTTTAGAATTGACTGGTTTGATCTCCCTGCTGTCCAAGGGACTCTCAAGAGTCTTCTCAAGCACCACAGTTCAAAGACATCAATTCTTCAGTGCTCAGCCTTCTTTAATGGTCCAACTCTCACATGTATACATGACTACTGGAAAAACCATAGCTTTGACAATATGGGCCTTTGTTGGCAAAGGGATGTCTCTGCTTTTTAATACACTGTCTAGATTTGCCATAGCATTCCTTTCAAGGAGCAAGAGTCTTTTAGTTTCATGGCTATAGTATACTGTCCTCATTGATTTGGAGCCCAAGAAAATAAAATCTGTCACTGCTTCCACTTTTCCCCCAATCTATCTGACATGAAGTGATGGCACCAGATGCCGTGATCTTAGTTTTTTGAATGTTGAGTTTTTAGCCTGTTTTTTCACTTTCTTCTTTCACCCTCATCAAGAGGCTCTTTATTTCCTCCTCACTTTCTGCCATTAGAGTGATATTATCCACATATCTGAAGTTATTGATATTTTTACCAGCAATATACTAAAAGAAATTATTGCCAATACCAATATTAAGGTGCTTATCCCTGTTTTATTCTATGTTTTTAATAGTTTTAGGTCTTACATCCAAATCTTTAATTGATTTTGAGTTGATTTTTATGTTCAGTGTAATATAGAAGCCTAGTTTCATTCTTTTGCATGTAGATATCCCAGCACCATTTATTGAAGAGACTATCCTTTCCCCATCGTATCTTCTTGGTGCCTTCATCAAAAATTAATTAACCATATATGCATGAGATTACTACTGGGATTTCTATTCTATTCCACTGATCTATGTGTCTATTTTTAGGCCAATGCCACACTGTTTTGATTACTAAAACTTTGTAATGTAGTTTGAAGTCAGGAAGTGTGATGACTCCAGCTTTGTTCTTTCTCAAGTTTGCTTTGACTACTCAAAGTGTTTTATGGCTTTATATAAATTTTAGGATTGTTTGTTGTATTCCTATGAAAATTCCAATGAAATTTTGATAGGGATTTCACAGGATCTATTGATTATTTTGGGTAGCATGGATATTGTAACATTATTAATTCTTCCAATCTATGAATATGGATTATCATCCTATTTATTTCTGTCTTAAATTCCTTTTACCAATGTCTTATAATTTTTTTTCACAATTCCACAATTGAGATTTTTTAATGTAAATATTATAAAAGTGATTCATACAATAAAAATACATACTCATAATAGGTAACATAAGATGGAAAGTAAAAATCCTCCTTCCCACTCCTTTAATCTTCTAGCATCACAACTATAAATACAACAGTTTCTTTATTAAAAAAAATTTTTTTTATTTTATTTTTTAACTTTACAATATTGATTGGTTTTGGCATATATCAACATGAATCCGCCACAGGTATACACATGTTCCCCATCCTGAACCCTCCTCCCTCCTCCCTCCCCGACAACAGTTTCTTTAATATATTGGAATTTATATATTCTAACAAGTCACAAGGCTTTGTTCTGTGTTGGTTTGTTTTACATAGTGTTGAAATACATTTTAAAATATTAAGAATCAGTACTGATAGAGTAGTAATGAAACAATTTTATAATAATTTATAGTTAATGTTGGGTTGCCGAAAGTCCTATTTTCTTCACATTTTATGTTTTCTCTTCCTCATTAAAATAATATTGCTCAAAACATATCTGACCCCTGTTGATCACCAAGATTTTATAGTCTTGTCTTGCAAGCGCAGTACATATATAATTAAGCAGTTGATACACATACAGAGGTTGAGCACAAATAAAGCCCACAATGTACTTCTGTGTAACGTATGTACTAACAGGTTGATTTTGTCATTGTTACATTTGACAGCAAGAAAAAATTAATTTGTTTCTGTTCATTGGTGTAATTAAACAAAGAGTGGGTTTTCTTTCAGCTTCAGAGAGTAAATATTCTGAATGCTTTTTATTTGCAGCATGTGATGGAATAAATTTTCAAGAACATGGTAATACTGTACCCTTAATTAGAAATTTGGCAAAACTCAAAGTTTTATCACCCGGTGTTAAACTACTAAGGAGGATCAGGTAAGAAGCAATTACCCAAATATAAAAGGCTAAGCTGTTCCTTCTTTAGGATGCTACTTCTACATTTACCTGAACTATGTAAAGTGATATGAAGAGGCCAATAGATGTCAGCAGATTATATGTTACTTTTATCCAGTCTTTGATAAGTGATTTCTTTTTTTTAAGTTCATATGACCCTGTTTGAACACTATTTTTGACCCCAAAGATAATTACAAGATGCTCAAGGAGAACAAATGTAGAGAAAATGGTCAAAGTTGCTACCAGGGGAACTATCAAGAAAGCAAAGTCAATGAAGAATCAAGTTCTCCAAGTGTGTGAGGAAAAAGATAAGTGCTGTGAGAAAATGATCCCGAGCCCTCTGCACAGGATAAGGAGTGTAGGCAAGCCCAAGCCCTCAATGATTTCCAGCATGCTTGTTCCATTGTGGTCACTGACAAAAGATTCCTTCATCTGCTTTTGAGAATTTTTCTTCTTCTCCAGGGTTTCAAAATACTTTGTCCACTAGAGAGCCCCCAATTCTGGATCCTCATGTCCCTGATGAGTCAGGGATGCCCTGCGCTGAATGTGTGCTCTGCCCCAGGAGAGGAGTTGTGGGTTCTGGCCACTTAGCCACAGTGTCAGTTCATGGCTCAAGTGTCTCATGGATCTGAATATACTGATTTTTTACCTGCTTGGTTAATTTATTCCCAAGTGTTTTATTCTTTTTAATTTTATTGTAAATGGGATTGTTTTCTTAATTTATTTTCCTAAGAGTTCATTGTTAATATTTGGAAATGCAACTGATATTTTGTATATTGATTTTTGTACCTTTCAATTTTACTAAATTTGTTTATTAGTTCCAGTTTTTTGGTTGAGTTTTTAGGGTTTTCTATATATAAGATTGTCATCTGCAAATAGATACAGTTTTATTTCTTTTCTAACTTAGATGCCTTTAAGTTTTTCCTTATCTAAGTGCTCTGGCCAGAAAACTTCAGGTACTATGTTGACTTAAATTGGCAATAGTGTGTATCTTTGTCTTGTACCTAATCACAGAGGAAAAACTTTCAGGGTTTCAACATTGAGCATGACTTTAGCTGTTGATTTGTAATACACTGCCTTTACTATGTTGAGGTATATTCCATCTGTATCTAATTTATTGAGAATTTTTTCCTTGTCGTGAAAGGTTGTTGAATTTTGTCAAAGGCCTTTTCTGAATCTATAAAGATCATCATACAATTTTCAATTTTTATTTTGTTAATGTTGTGTATCACATTTATTGATTTGTGTATGTTGAACCATCTTTGCGTTCCAGAAGTAAATCCCACTTGATCATGGTGTAATATTCTTTTTTAAAAAATAATTTTATTTATTTATTTTTGGCTGTGTTGGGTCTTTGTTGCTGCTTGGGCTTTTCTCTAGTAGTGGCTAGTGGGGGTCACTCTTCGTTTTGGTGCCCCAGGCTTTTATTGCAATGACTTCTCTTCTTGTGGGGCATGGGCTCCACAAGGGTGAGGGCTTCAGTAGTTGCAGCACGTGAGCTCAGTGGTTGCACCTCGCTGGTCTTAGAACACAGGCTCAGTAGTTGTGGTACATTGGCCTACATGTGGGATCTTCCGGGACCAGGGATCAAGCCCATGTCTCCTGCACTGGCAGGCAGATTCTTTACCATTGAGTCACCAGAGAAGCCCTGTGTAGTATTAACACACTATTGAATTTTGTTTGTTCTTATTTTGTTGAGGAATTTTGTATCCATGTTCATAAGAGATATTGGCCTGTGGTTTTCTTTTCTTGTAGTGTCCTTGTCTGCCTTTGGTGTCAGAGTAATGTTGGCTTCATAAAATGAGCTTGGAAGTGTTCCCTCTTCAATTCTTGAGAAGAGTTGGAGAAAATTAGCGTTAATTCTTTTATACATTTTTGGTAGAATTTATCAGAGGTTTTTTTTTTTTTTTTTTTTTTTTTTATTGGTGGAGGTTCTTGATTACTGATTCAGTTGTTATTGGTCTGTTCAGATTTTCTATTTTTTATGATTCAGTCTTGGTAGGTTGGATGTTTCTAGAAATGTATTTGCTTCTTCCTAGTATCTTGGAGAAGGCAATGGCAACCCACTCCAGTACTCTTGCCTGAAAAATCCCATGGACAGAGGAGCCTGGTGAGGTGCCATCTATGGGGTCACACAGAGTTGGACACAACTGAAGTGACTTAGCAGCAGCAGCAGTAGCAGTATCTAGTTTTCCATACTGCTATTGTATTGCTATTTTCCATTCAGCCCTGTTAATATTTGTTTTAAAAATTTTGGTGGTCTTTTGCTTATTTTTTCATTTTCTACACATTTTGTTTGTTTCCATTTGAAGGAGAGAAGTTAGACATATTTCAACTTTTGTGAGTCATAGACCCAGAAGATATATCCCATCTGGTTTATATTTTTATCATAGGCTCTCTTAGGCTCATGACAGAAAAATGGAATTTTTCATCCCACACTAAGTTTTAACAGAACTACATTCTTTTCTTCTTTCTTTTCTTTTTACCTAGGAGGAGATAAGTATGGAAAGAACCAGATAAGTTATAGATAAAGAAACCATAATTTCCTTCACTATTTGGCTACAATTTAAATACAATAAACAATTTTCTGACTAGGATATGAGAGGATGTAGAAAATCTTTGTTCACATGGTAACACCAAAAAATTAGATATGATAAAACTTGTACTTATTTATGAAACTATTGAAGAGAGGTGGCTGTACGAAACCCCAGATGGACTGATTTTTAGAGAGAAGAGCTCTTTATACATAACTATCAAGAAATGGCAGTTTCTGCAGGCAGCATTGGAGAAGAAAGCCTGCCAAGAGACAGACGAAAGATTAACAATAGTGGGAACATGTTGGAGAGACTGCAGTCTTGAAGATTCTCAAGTGTTGTGATACTTTACTTGGACTAACAGTTCTCTCTGGCTTACCCTTCCTGTCTTGCTTGGTAAAGGACAGTGATTGTGGACCTAGTCTAGAGAATGCCCGAGACTAGAGGATATAGTAGGTGCCTAGAGAAAAGGGCTCTCTACCATGGATTCAAAATGATGAAACTGGAATCTGACTTCCAGCAGGCCCCAGGACTCCAGAGCATGAGGGCTTCAGTAGTTGTGGCATGTGAGCTCAGTATTGGTGTATTGATAAGATCAAAGAGATTAGACTTGGACAGAAACAGCTCTGGCACTGGGAGGAAGGCTAACCAGAGATGAAGTCAATATTAAAAATTGCTTCTTTAGGCTAAAATTAACTTGCTACATAGTGATATATGAATATGATTCACATAGTGATTATATGAATAATTGCCTCTTTAATAGTCGCATGTTGGAAAGAGATTTCACATTCTTGGAAATAAATATAAAGCAAAGAGCTGTGTAATTATATCTCCACTGCTATCTATAAACAATGTCTAGTATATCACGAAGCATTGTGAGATATGTGATAAAAATGGAACACATAAAAACAAACCAAGGAAACATATTCATAGAAATGCAGATATTCGAATTATCAGAGCAGCTTAAAACTAGTATTATAAATATATTTGACTTGTGGCCCTAGCTTGGTTCTGTCCCTCAAATAAAGATCATTGTTCATCTCAAATTGGCCAACTCTGTATGACTTTTTCTCTTCCCAGGCTCTAGTAACAATCCCTTCTCTTAGGTCATTAAAGCATTTTGGTAGAAATAATGGCTACAAGAAGAGAAAACATGATAAAAGCAATACTTTTACAGGCAATATTTAACATTTGACTTTACAATTAGTTTTTACCATGTATAATATTTTTTATATGAAAAATTGATCCCAATGAATATGCTTCAAATAAATATATAAATAAAATTGGGAAACTAATTTATTTAACTGCGATTTTATTTTATTTTATTTGTGGACTGTGCTTTAATTTTTTTTGTTGTTGGCAAAGCAATATCTCTGCTTTTTATTTATTTTATTTTTAACTTTACAATATTTTATTGGTTTTGCCATATATCAAAATGAATCCATCACAGGTATACATGTGTTCCCCATCCTGAACCCTCCTCCCTCCTCCCTCCCCATACCATCCCTCTGGGTCGTCCCAGTGCACCAGCCCCAAGCACCCAGTATCATGCATCGAGCCTGGTCTGGCGAATAATGGAATTAAATGGGCTTAAAGGAATTTACTTGGTATACTTTCTCATAGATATTTTAATTTGAAGATTTAACTAGAGTGACTCCCCAAAGCTGGAGAAATTAGGATTTTTAAGATCACAAATGCAATGTAGAGATCACATTTAAGGCTGATTGTAACCATGGGAAAAATACAGGGGAATTAGCCCAAAGTCAGATAAAAGTCTCCACTTACAGAAAAGTCTTACTACAAAGCTCCCCACATTAATGAACTGATAGTTAATTACACGGTACCAAAGTGAGTTTGCCTGCTCTTCTTGAAGTGGTGTCCCAACAGATGAATAGCTGTCACTGAATGTGTCTGTCTACATCAGGTACTGAGCTTTTGATTCAGAATGGAGTGAAACTAGGCTACATAGAATTTACTGAGGAATTTCCTTTTAGACACCATTAAAAGCTGTAAACTGAATCTTGTGAATGTTCATATTTCACCACTAGATGTCACTGGGAGATAAACAGTTACTGACCAGACTGGTGTATTGTAAGTTTTCCTATGAAAAAAATTGATTGATCTTGTGAATATATTTTTTGTTTGCTCAGAAAAATCAGATCGTGTCAGACCCTTCTTATGCTTCACATCTTCTCAGCCCAGTATTTTTTCCCCAGCCATTGCTAAGATGAAAATTGGTTAGAGAACCTAACGTCATCTGCACTGTCTATCTTCTGCATTTTCACACTAAGGCTTTTCTTATGATGTGGTTGGGACATCTGTGAGCAGCTGCTTATCATGTTTGGATGCTCAAAACTGCAAGTGTGGGGGAATGAACACTCCTTGGTGCACAGGGGAACATGGCTCTTCGGGGACATGAGTCAGGTCATGGATATGTGCTACCCTCCTAGCCCTCAGGCTTACAGCACTGAGCCACAGTTTGGAATTCCTCAGAGGCTTCCAGTGGGATCAGATTCTAGTTTTCTGGAGTGGTGACCACTCTGATAATACACCACTGTTTGGATTTTCTCTCCTGTTGTACTTGCCAAGTCTCCCACTCCTAATACCTGGTATCATGTCCCTAAGTAAAGTCTTACCTATAAAGCTTCCTTTGTCATTGCAGTGTCCTTTGACTTTCTCACCTTTCCTATTTTAGATCTGCTTTCTGGAAGGAACTTAAACACAACCCCTAGCCCTGATAAAGAATATTTTTAGCCCCTCATAGGTCCACTTGCAGTCAAAGAATATTTTCAGCCCCTCATGGCTCCACTTGCAGTCAACATCTTTTCAAAACAACAAATATTCTAATCTCTATGCCCAGAGTTTAATTTTGATTCTGCTTTTGAACTTCATGCTACTAGAATCATACAGTAAGACCTATTTGTGCCTGTCTTCTATCATTCAACAACTTTTTTGTGAGGTTTATTCATTCATGATGTGACATTCAGCAGTAAGATTATTTTTCATTGCTATATATTATACTGTTTTAAAGTCTATTTTATCTGATATGAGTATTGCTACTCCTGCTTTCTTTTGGTCTCTATTTGCGTGGAATATCTTTTTCCAGCCCTTCACTTTCAGTCTGTATGTGTCCCTTGTTTTGAGGTGGGTGTCTTGTAGCCAACATATATAGGGGTCTTGTTTCTGTATCCATTCAGTCGGTCTTTGTCTTTTGGTTGGGGCATTCAACCCATTTACTTTTAAGGTGATTATTGATAAGTATGATGGCATTGCCATTTATTGTTTTGGGTTCGAGTTTATACACCCTTTTTGTGTTTCCTTTCTAGAGAAGATCCTTTAGCACTTGTTGGAGAGCTGGTTTGGTGGTGCTGAATTCTGTCAGCTTTTGCTTGTCTGCAAAGCTTTTGATTTCTCCTTCATATGTGAATGAGATCCTTGCTGGGTACAGTAATCTGGGCTGTAGGTTATTATCTTTCATCACTTTAAGTATGTCCTGCCATTCCCTCCTGGCCTGAAGAGTTTCTATTGAAAGATCAGCTGTTATCCTTATGGGAATCCCTTTGTGTGTTATTTGTTGTTTTTCCCTTGGTGTTTTTAATATTTGTTCTTTATATTTGATCTTTGTTAATTTGATTAATATGTGTCTTGGGCTGAATGCAGAGTTCGAAAAAATAACAAGGAGAGATAAGAAAGCCTTCATCAGCGATCAATGCAAAGAAATAGAGGAAAACAACAGAATGGGAAAGACTAGAGATTTCTTCAAGAAAATTAGAGATACCAAGAGAACATTTCCTGCAAAGATGGGCTCAATAAAGGACAGAAATGGTATGGACCTAACAGAAGCAGAAGATATTAAGAAGAGGTGGCAGGAATACACAGAATTGTACAAAAAAAGATCTTCATGACCCAGATAATCATGCTGGTGTGATCACTGACCTAGAGCCAGACATCCTGGAATGTGAAGTCAAGTGGGCCTTAGAAAGCATCACAAAGAAGAAAGCTAGTGGAAGTGATGGAATTCCAGTCGAGCTATTTCAAATCCTGGTATATGATGCTGTGAAAGTGCTGCACTCAATATGCCAGCAAATTTGGAAAACTCAGCAGTGGCCACACGACTGGAAAAGGTCAGTTTTCATTCCAATCCCAAAGAAAGGCAATGCCACAGAATCCTCAAACTACAACACAGTTGGACTCATCTCACATGCTAGTAAAGTAATGCTCAAAGTTCTCCAAGCCAGGCTTCAGCTGTACGTGAACCGTGAACTTCTAGATGTTCAAGCTCGTTTTAGAAAAGGCAGAGGAAACAGAGATAAAATTGCCAACATCTACTGGATCATGGAAAAAGCAAGAGAGTTCCAGAAAAACATCTATTTCTGCTTTATTGACTATGCCAAAGCCTTTGACTGTGTGGATCACAATAAACTGTGGAAAATTCTGAAAGAGATGGGAATACCAGGCCACCTGACCTGCCTCTTGAGAAACCTATATGCAGGTCAGGAAGCAACAGTTAGACCTGGACATGGAACAACAGATTGGTTCCAAATAGGAAAAGGAGTACATCAAGGCTGTATATTGTCACTCTGCTTATTTAACTTCTATGCAGAGTACATCATGAGAAACGCTGGGCTGGAAGAAGCACAAGCTGGAATCAAGATTGCCGGGAGAAATATCAATAACCTCAGATATGCAGATGACACCACCCTTATGGAAGAAAGTGAAGAGGAACTAAAAAGCTTCTTGATGAAAGTGAAAGAGGAGAGTGAAAAAGTTGGCTTAAAGCTCAACATTCAGAAAACGAAGATCATGGCATTTGGTCCCATCACTTCATGGGAAATAGATGGGGAAACAGTGTCAGACTTTATTTTTTTGGGCTCCAAAATCACTGTAGATTGTGTAGTGGCTTGTCAAAGTTTTCTGGTTAGGGAAGCTTGTGTCGGTGTTCTGGTGGGTGGAGCTGGATTTCTTTTCTCTGGAGTGCAATGTAGTGTCCAGTAATGAATTATGAGATGTCAGTGGGTTTGGAGTGACTTTGAGCAGCCTGTATATTGACGCTCAGGGCTGTGTTCCTGTGTTGCTGGAGAATTTGCATGGTATGTCTTGCTTTGGAACTTGTTGGCCCTTAGGTGGTGCTTGGTTTCAGTGTAGGTATGGAGGCGTTTGATGAGCTCCTGCCGATTAATGTTCTCTGGAGTCAGGAGTTCTCTGGTGTTCTCAGGATTTGGACTTAAGCCTCCTGCCTCTGGTTTTCAGTCTTACTTTTACAGTAGCCTCAAGACTTCTCCATCTATACAGCACTGTTGATAAAACATCTGGGTAAAGGTGAAAAGTCTCTCCACAGTGAGGGACACCCAGAGAGGTTCACAGAATTACATGGAGAAGAGAAGAGGGAGGAGGGAGATAGAGGTGACCAGGATGAGATGAGGTGGAATCAAAAGGAGATAGAGAAAGCTAGCCAGTAATCACTTCCTTATGTGCATTCCACAGTCTGGACTGCTCAGAGACGTTCACGGAGTTACACAGAGAAAAGAAGAGTGAGGAAGGAGACAGAGGTGGCCAGGAGGATAAAGGGGAGAATCAAAAGGAGAGAGAGATTTAGCCAATAATCAGTTCCCTAAGTGTTCTTAACCGTTCGGAACACACAAAGAGATTCACAGAGTTGGGTAGAGAAGAGAAGGGGGAGGGAGGAGATAGAGGTGAGCTGGTGGAGAAAAAGGAGAATTCAAAGCAGGAAGAGAGCAGTCAAGCCAGTAATCTTGCTCCCAAGTAAAAATGGGTACTGAAGATCGCGTCCTTAAAGGCACAAAATTGATAACAAATACCAAAAAGCAAAGATTAAAAATCTAGAGTAGAGGTTGGATTTTTTTTTCTTTCAAAAAAAGAAAGGGAAAAAAAAAAAAAAAACAAAGTCACAAAAATGATTATATATATATATATGAAGTTTGCTTTAAAAAATAAGGTCTCTCTCTCTTTTTGCGAAGTAATAGTAGGTTATAAAAATGAAAATTAAAGGAGTAATAGAGGACTTAAAAAATTAAAAAAAATTAAAACAAATAAAGAATGATAGTAGAAATATATCTAAGACTTTCTCTGGTGGTGTTGTGAGTATTTTGGGGTCAGTTCATTTTTGGATACTTCCTTGATCCGGCTTATATTTCTCAAGATCCATAGGCCCCTTCCTATGTAGTTGGTACTAACTACAGGGTTTTAATCTATTGCACCTGTCACTTCCAATGAGGTTCCCTCTGGTTTAGCTTCTTCTGTTTGCTGGTCTCTTCAGTGTCTAATTTCTGCCCTGACACAAGTGGGTGGTGGTGGACACTTTTTTAGGTTCACTTGTTCAGTCGTGCTGTGGGGAGGGAGGGACGCTGCAAACAAATAACACTGGTGTGTGCTCACAGTGTCTCGGCCACACTGGGTTTGCCCCCGCTCACGGCGTGTGTGCTTTCCCTGTCTACACTGCTTAGGCTCTATGTTGCTTTGCTGGGAACTCTCTGAAGCCAGCCCTGTGTTGTATGCACTTCCCAGGTCTAAGCTGCTCAGGTTCAGGTACTCGGGTAGTCCTCAGAGGGGCAGACTCATTTGGGCCTGTGGTTTGTGCCCTTCCCAGGTCCGAGCAGCTCAGGTGACCAGGTGTTTGGTGAGCATGGTCGCTGTGACTTATCACCTCCCCCGTCCCTGCCGCTCGGTTTTCTGGGTGTACAACTGGCACACCTTCTCAGGCGGATGTTGACCATCTAGAATCTCAAGAAGTCTTAGTTAGCAACAAAGCCTGCTGCAGTTTGGTAGATAATGCCTCTCTGGGGCTGCGATTACTCCCTTCTGGCTATGGCTGCCTGTCACCGGAAGGGGATGGTCTGCAGCTGGCTAGCTCTGCTCAGTCCTGTGTTCTGTGAGCGGGCCTGGTGGTGTCTCGGGTTAGGGCTTTCCACGTGGTAGCTATCGCACAGTCTGGTTTGCTATCCCAAGTTAGTTCCCTCAGATTGCCCTCAGGGCATTTAGGCCCGATCCTTACTCTAAGTAATGCAGCCTGCACCTCCCCGCGCAGCCCTGGCTTGCTAGTGGCAGATGTAGGCGTCTGCTCTGCTTCTCCACTGGGGGAGTTACTGTTGGGCATGTAATCTGTGGGTTTTAATTATTTATTTATTTTTCCTCCCAGTTATGCTGCCCTCTGTGGTTCCAAGCCTCACCACAGACAGACCAGGCCGTGAGAGTGTTTCCTGGTGTTTGGAAACTTCTCTCCTTTTGCAGACTCCCTACCTCTTTTGTCTCTCTTTTTGTCTTTTATATTTTTTCCTACCTCCGTTTGAAGACAATGGCTGCTTTTCTGGGTGCCTGATGTCCTCTGCTGGCATTCAGAAATTGTTTTGTGGAATTTACTCAGAGTTCAAATGTTCTTTTGATGAATTTGAGGGGGAGAAAGTGGTCTCCCTGACCTATTCCTCTGCCATCTTAGGATCGCCTCCCCAACATTATTTTTATGAGATTTATTCATGTTGTTACATGTAGCAGTAATTTATTGTTTTTCATTGTTATGTAGTATTTCACTGTGTGAATATACCACAATCTACCTGTTGTACTATAGATAAACATTTGAATTATGTCTAGATTTTAGCTATATTGAATAATGCTGCTTTGAACACTTTTTTGCACATCTTTTGTGAACATAAACACTCATTTCTCTTACATTTATATACATATAAATGAAATTGCTGGTTCACAGGTTATATACACTTTTCATATTTAATAAATACTGACAAACAGATTTTCATAGTGTTTATACCAATCTATCTTCTATCCTATTAGCATCCTCAATCATATTGATATATTAACATTTTTAATTTTGACCTTCTGATGGATGTGTAGTGCATCCAATTGTTATTTTGTTTCATTTCTCCCTGTTGACTAATGGTATTTAACATCTTTTTACATTCCCCTTAACCATTTGGATACAGTCTTTTGTGGAGTACCAGTTTAAGGCTTTAGCTATTTGTGTGTGTGTGTGTTTGTGTGTGTGTGTGTGTGGTGAGGAGGAGACCACACCACCATTTTTTCCCACCATATTGAAAAACAATTCAGTATTTAACTTACTGAATTGAAGTTCTTTATAAGTTTTTATACTAGTCTTTTGTTTGATATGCATTGTGAGTATATCTACCAGTCTCTGGATACTCTTCACTGTCTTCAAGTTGCATTTTGATGAAAAGTATTCCTTATTAATGGATTGCAGTACATTGATATCTTTATTTATGATTATTTTATTCTACTCTTGTAAATTATTTACCCAAACCTGGTGGTCATGATGAAATAGTCTCAGTCTCTGGTTCTCAAACTTGTGTGGACATCAGAATCATCAGGAAGCCTTTTTAAAGTACATATTGTTGAGGCAAACCTCCGGAGTTTTTAATTCTTTAGGTCAGGGAAAAGGTTTAATAACTTAATTTCTCATGACTTCCAGGTGATGCTGATTCTGCTCATCTGGGAATCCCACCTTGCAAAGCACTTTACTATTTTACATTAAGAAACTTAATTACTTTACCTTTTGTATTTATATCTACACTATACCTGGGACTTCTCAGGTGGTGCTCAGTTCAGTTCAGTTGCTCAGTCATGTCTGATTCTTTGTTACCCCATGGACTGCAGCAGACCATGTTTTTCTGTCCATCACAAAATCCTGTAGCTTACTCAAACTCAGGTCCATCAAATTGGTGATGCCATCCAACCATCCCATCCTCTGTCATCCCCTTCTCTTCCTGCCTTCAATCTTTTCCAGCATCTGGGTCTTTTCCAATGAGTCAGTTCTGCACATCAGATGGCCAAAGTATTGGAATTCAGCTTCAGCATCAGTCCTTCCAATGAATATTCAGTGCTTATATCCTTTACAATTGACTGGTTTGATCTCCTTGCAGTTCAAGAGACTCTTAAGGGTCTTCTCCAACACCACAGGTCAAAAGCATCAATTCTTCAGTGGTCAGCTTTCTTTATGGTCCAACTCTCACAGTCATCCATGACTACTGGAAAAACCATAGCTTTGACTAGACAGACTAGTCAAAGCTAGTGGTAGTGCTAGAGGTGAAGAATCCACCTGCCAATGCAGGAGACCCAAGAGATGTGGGTTTGATCTTTGGACAGAGAAGATCCCCTGGAGTAGGAAATGGCACCCACTCCAATATTCTTGCCTGGAAAATTGCATGGGCAGAGGAGCTTGGTGGGCTACATTCCATAGGGCCACAGAGAGTTGGGCAAGACTGAGCACACAATACAATATACTTAGACTTGATTTTTGTGTGTGGTGTGAAATGGAGGTAGAACTGCATTTTCAGTGTTAGTTATTGATTAATAACACTGATATGAAGTATTAATTATGGTGTAATATGTGTCCCTATGTATATATTGTTCTGTTTTGAAGTCATGTCTGACTCTTTGCAACCCCTTGGAACCTGTCTGTATATACATAGGTCTGTCTTTGGGCCCCTTATTCTGATCCTTTCTTCTATAAATCTATCCTTATGTCCCTGCAATGTAGTAATTTTAATTACTCGAGGTTTATTATAAATCTTGATAACCAATAGAGTGACTCTTTCTACTTTCTACATTTCAAAAAGAAAATGTATTGTTTTCCTTTATATTTCATGAAGAAAAGTCAGAAAAAGAAATAAAGAAAATTCAGACTTATTTCTACATTTTAGAAAGCAGAGATGTCTATTTAAATGTAAATACTGGAGTAACAATTATTAATAAGAAATAATACAGAGTTACAGACATCTTGGAAGTTACAGGTTTCTTTCTTAAGCCATACCAACAGTCTCTGAAGTCTGGATATCTATAAGACACTTCTGTTAAAAAAACACATTTGAAAGTCAGTAAGAAGTAAAGTGAAGAAGATTTTGAAAGTGAATGTATCCGGTGTTATGGGCTGAATTGTGTCTTCCTAAAATTCATATATTGAAGCCCTAATGCCTAGTGTCTCATAATGCAGCTGTACTTGGAGAGAGGGCCTTTTAAGAAGGTAACTAAATGAAGATGAGGCTATTACGGAGGTCCCTAATCTAATCTGAATGGTATCCTTACAAGAAGAGGACATTTGCACATACACAATCAAAAGGGATGTGCATGCACAGAAAAAAGATGGTGTGAAGACACTGATGTGAGAAGATGGCCATCTATAAGCTGAAGAGAGAGACTTCAAGAGAAACCAAACCTTCTGACAACTTGACCTTGGACTTCTGGACTCTAGATCAGTGAGAAAGAAATTTTTGTTGTTTGAGTCACTCAGTCTGTGGTAACTGTTATGGCAACACTAGCAAACTAATACATGCAGTGTTGGCAAACTTTTCTTCTAGATGATTAGTCATGAGGCAAAGTAGACAAGTAAACAAGCACATAAGCTTTGTAGAATAATAGTTAAAAATATAGAATTTTCATAACATATTAAAATCAACATTGTCTTAAAACAGTTTTTATAGAGGATGCTCTTAAGGCGAATTCTGAGTAGGCACAGAGCAAAAATCATCTTTGCCTACTATCCATCTGATCATGAAAGAGTTAGTCACTCAGTCGTGTCTGACTCTTTGGGACCCCATGGACAGTAGCCCACCATGCTCTTCAGTCTATGGAATTCCCCAGGTAAGAATACTAGAGTGGGGTGCCATTCCATTCTCCAAGGGGTCTTCCCAACCGAGAGAGTGAACATGGGTGTCTTCCATTGCAGGCAAATTCTTTACTATCTGAGCCACCAGGTAGGTCCCCTATCTAATTATAAATGTCCTCAAAAATACAATGGGAAAAAAGGGGTATCAAATGCAATTGGTATAAGAATAGGCACCTAATAAATGTGTTAATTATCATCCATATTACCTAGTGATTGCTGAAACAAGTAAAATCCAGAAAGCACTATGGCCAAGAAAATGTTCTCTGACTGTCCAAGATTCTCATCAGTTTCCTGCAGAGAAGTTAGAAGTTGATATCTAACATGCCAGGTGTTATACATGGTGCTCATTATGTAGGTTCAATCTCAAATATCTTGATATCTTCATCAGTTTCCAAATTGAAAACCCCTTGAAACATTCTCATGGAGGTACAATCTCACTGCTCCTGCTTGGTTATTGTAGCCAGTATTTGGGGCTCTGAATGAACAAGACCATGTAAGCAGCACAACTATAGATAAAATGACTTAATGAGGACCTAATGAGGCTCACTGTATCCCTGTACTTTCTCTCACAAGGGAAATACTCTCTACATTTATGGTTGGTTTACCTGTTTCTTTCTCTAGAGCTTCTGTATTCTCCCATTTCTCATCTTAGTGTTCAGCATGTCCCTTGGTATTTATTAAATACTGATTGAATTAAGACATATGGAAATCTAAAGGAAAGAGCTTTGGTTTAAATTGATTTATATTCTAACCTGCCTACAATTCTGTGTTGCTCTTCACTATGAAAAATAAACATTGTTTTTCAAACTTATTAATTTGCGTTGGAGCTTTTGTCTTTCCTGAATCTAAAGATTTATGCCTTTAATTGATTCTTTAAAATTATCAGCCACAGTTTCATCAAATATTTGCTCTGCTCATTATTTGTATTCTCTCCTAATGAATTTCCTATTAGACTTATATTGGATTTCATGTTAGTGTTCATATCTCTTAAGTTTTTTGTTTGTACTCAACAGCTATTTAGCTCTGTCTTGTGCTATAAAAAATCCTTCAGCTCTCTTAATTTAGAAATATTCAAAAATTGCTTTCTCTGCTTTTTGCTTAATGCATGAATCAAGTTTTAAATTACAGTATTTGGAATATTCATGTCTAGAAGCTTAATCTTCCTGGTGTTTTTTGATGTCACTTTCTCTTCTGGTGTTGTTTCTTTTCACATCTTTAAGCTTTAAAAATACAATTTCGTCAGTGTGTGATTTCTTGAGGGATCTAGCCTTTATTTGTTTGTCTGTCTACTTTCTTTTATGCTGAATTATTTCTCTCCATATCCTGTAATTTTGGATTATGCACTCATATTTGGAAAGGCTTTATGTGTAGGAATTTTTTACAGACTGTGTTGAGCGTCCTCAAAATAAACTTTGCTTTAAATTTTACCTAGTGTTGGGAATTCCCTGGTAGTGTGGTGGTTAGAACAGGTGCTCTCATTGCCCATGGCCCAGGTTCAGTCCTGGGCCTGGGACCTAAGATCCCACAAGCAGGTGGGCCCTCTAGAATTTTCATTCACCAAGTGTCACAGAGATATCACAAACTTGGAATCACCTTTTAATTTTTTGGTTTGTGTATTCTAAGATCACACAAGGAGAATATTTTTGAGCTCCAGTCTCAGACTTGTGATTAGTAATTCTCAGAATGAGAGGCAAGCAAACCAGCCAATGTTCAGTGAATACCTAGCTAAGCACACTTCCTTCCCTGACAATTAGGTAGATATTTGTTAGTCCATTTTGTCGCTGAGACCAGTGTATAGCAGGAAACTTAGTTTCAAATTTCAGTTTATTTGAGACAAAGTCTCAAGGCCTTGTCTCCTTTTTTATTTTTTGGCTATCTGTGCAGAAATGGCAACCCACTCCAGTGTTCTTGCCTGAGGAATCCCAGGGACGGGGGAGCCTGGTGGGCTGCCGTCAATGGGGTTGCACAGAGTTGGACATGACTGAAGTGACTTAGCAGCAGCAGCATGTGAGATCTTAGTTCCCCAAACAGGGATCAAACTCATTCCCCATGCATGGGATCACAGAGTCTTAACCACTGGACTGCCAGGGAAGTCCCAAGGCCTTGCTTCCTGATCCAAGTAACTGCAATAGCCAACCCCCTAGGGAATACCCAGGATGTCTTGTATGCCCGAGCATCATTTCCTGTTTGTATCTCTGGGTGTCTGTTTTTTCTATGTTTGATTCCCTTATTTCATCAAGAGGGCAGCTATGTGTTCAAAAAAAGAATGAAAAGACATTTTTTTTTAATCTTGAATTTCTTAGTCTATTCAAGTTACACAATGTGCCATCTTGCCAGAAATAGAATCCATAACTATAGACTTCCCTGGTGACACAATGTATAAGAATTTGCTTTCCAGTGTAGGGGACATGCATTCAATCTCTGGTCCTGGAAGATTTCACATGCCACGGAGCAACTAAGACCATGTGCCCCAGCTACTGAGCCTGTGCATTGCAACTTCTGAAGCCGTCACACCTAGAGCCCATACTCCACGAGAAGAAAACCCACCACAATGAGTAGCCCCCACCCGCTGCAACTAGCGAAAGCCCATGCAAAGCAACTTTGACTTAGTGCAGTCGAAAAAATAAATAAATAAAAATTAAGAACATAGTACCGGCATTTGTTGAACAATATTTCTAACAAAAAGAAAAAAGAATTCATAACTCTGTTTCATGTTCTTATACATAGAAATCTAACAATCGTGATAAAACAATGCTTTAGATTTGAAAGTGAGTTAGAAAGGAATACTGTAATTGGGTTGAATGGGTAGGGACAATAAGAAGATGGAGAAGAGGACTGGGGGCTGAGATAAAGGTTTAGAGGAATGACTAGGAAAACACAGAAGAGTGAGAAAGAAGGAGAGAGTAGAGTGGCAAAGAGGAGAACACACAGGTGGGAAAGAGCAGGAGTCCAGTAAGGACCAAAAATCCTGGAGCCAAATTTCATATTAGAAAACGCTCAGTTTTTCCCACTCAGTCATTTTTACAGATAAGAAAACTGAACTCAGAATGCTGATATAATTTCTCCAATACACCATGTCCAGCAGGTATCCGCTCAGGAGTTCATCTTGACTCTCAGTCCAAAGCTCCTTTTGGGAAAATATTTTCTGTGGTGAGAGGTGGGGTGGGTGAGAAGCACACAGATCAAATGATTGAAGAAGAAAAGGCAAGGGAAAACTTGATGCAGAGTGGGAGGGAAAATGAGGTCAGTAAAAGATAAATTGGTATAAGAGGCAGTGGATTTCTTTAGAAGGGAAGTTGGGGTTTCTTTGGGCAGGGAGAAGGATGTAAGATGAGCCTGTGAGACAGTGTGGGGAGAGAAGCTCACATCTGGGTCCTGAGGAGAAGGAATTCAAGAGTTGTGACGGTGTTTGTTGTTTGGAGAAGCACTAAATAAGAGATGTTAGAAAGAACAGAAGAATTCTGATGGCCTAAGCACTAGTGAATCAAGAGGGAGGAACCCGGGGAGGTCTGGTCACCCAGGGAAGAATACTTGACTCCCTTGTATCCTGTCAACTTGAATTCTAATTAGGGTTTATCTCACCTATTCTGGTTTTCTCTTCTGGAGTTTCTTGGTCCAGGGAGCACATAGTTATCAGTGACTTATATGACCACCTATATTTTCTCCCAATTTCCCCCCTCCCCCCCCCCCCCAGGTCATGGTCACCTTCCCTCTGGCCCCACTTTAGCCCTTGAAGTTGACCTCTGGTTCTGCTTTTCTTCAGCTTCTCTAGTTCTCAGAATTCCTTAGGCAGCTCCTGAGAAGCCCCTGTCCTTTCTCCTCCTTCAGATCTGTCCTTCATCCATCATAGCTGAGTTTATGCTCAGGAGTGGAGTGGCCGGGGAAACTGCAGATCCATGGTAGGGCCACGACTCAATTACCAGCTGCTTCCTGCCCCCTGACTAGGATCAACTCTGCTATAGAAGTTGAGCTGAAGAATCAGGGCTCTGCTCCACTTCTCTTTCCAGTCCTCTTCCCACTCTTCCCGTTCAGCTCCCTCTCCCTCCTCCTCCACTTTTAGCCTCTGCCTCCCTCCTCTTCCCTTCATCCTCTTCCTCTTTTGAGCTTCCTCCTCTCCTCCTCCACCTGTTATGTCCCCTGGTGACCTTGCCCAGCTCCTCACCTGTTGGTCCCAGACTCCGTTCCTCAGTTAATTAACTCTTGTTTCTCTTCTACCTATCCAAACTCAAACTGCCCCCTCCATGGTTTTCCCCAGTCCACAGTGAAGGGTGTAAGCACTGGTGGCTACACAGTTTTGGGGTCCAGTATTCTTGAGAGTCCTTTGGACTGCAAGGAGATCCAACCAGTCCATCCTAAAGGAAATCAGTCCTGAGTGTTCATTGGAAGGACTGATGTTGGAGTGGAAACTCCAATACTTTGGCCACCTGATGTGAAGAGCTGACTCATTTGAAAAGACCCTGGTGCTGGGAAAGATTGAAGGCAGGAGGAGAAGGGGATGACAGAGGATGAGATGGTTGGATGGCATCACCGACTCAATTGGGTAAACTCCAGGAGTTGATGATAGACAGGGAGGCCTGGCGTGCTGCAGTCCATGGGGTCGCAAATAGTCAGACACGACTGAGCGACTGAACTGAACTGAAATGAACAAAATGTAAATATGGGACCTCATATGTAAAAAGCAGGGAAAAAGGGTTTTAATGGTTCTAAGACATAAATCTTTTCCCTTTCTTTGGAAATTGACTTCGTTCTGTCTCTCTTTTTGTCTTTCAAGCTATGTTTGTTTAGTGTGTGTGTGTGTTTGGTTTGTTTGTCCATTTTAATTGGTTAGAGTCACTGTCTCCAGGGCAAAGGAAATCTTATGGCAAGTGCAGACTATCTTAGTTTCCTGGATGCTTTACTTTCATGACTCTTTTGTGTGTGTTTAATAACTCCTGGTTAAAATGCAATTATGTTGTGTACAAGAGACACTGAAGTAAACAGTGTTTTTTTTTTTTTTTTCCATGTTTTTGGTCTTGAAATAGACTTTTGTGAAACACTGAGTGTGTCAGTTAGGTGTTAACCTGAATTCATGTTTTGTTGTTGTTTAACAGTCTTCCAATTCCTCTAGCATTACTTTGTTCAGTGTGGATAGAGACTTTTTCTTAATGTCTGCTTCACTCACAGGCCTTTGGTATTTCCTTTGTGAGGTGCTTCAAGATTTATGACCACACTGTTGCCTCTTGTGCAGCAGTGGAAAGTTCCTACTACTCCATGCTGGCTCATCTGGTTGGGAGACTGAGTAGGAGCATTATTTTTATTCTGACTCAGTCTCATTCTTAGGCAGGTGCCTAGTCTTTCAGTTTTGAGGTTTAGGCCTTCTAAGTGTTCGACCTTGCTCTCGGCAGAATGGAACCTCTAAAAATTAAGGACAGGCTGTTTTAGTGTCACTTCTTCACTTTTCTCCTTCCTCCAGCTGCTGTGTGTCTTCACCTATGTCCTGAAGACAACGGAGCTTTCTTCCCTTCCCCCTCCCACACTCCCACCCTCCCTCCTTTTCTGTGTGGGAGATAGTGGAGAAGATCTGGTTGGGGCTTCTTGCCTATCTCAGATCTCAGTCTTGTACCATGAGGAAAGATTTCTGTGGCCTATATCCTTGATTCCAATCTTTCAGGAGACCCTGGTGAGGTCCATGGAAAAAAAGTGAATTTCCCTTATCTGTATGGAGAAGGAAATGGCAACCCACTCCAGTGTTCTTTCCTGGAAAATCCCATGGATGGAGGAGCCTGGTAGTCCATTGGATCACCAAGAGTCAGACACGACTGAGTGACTTTCTCTTATCTGTAACTCTCAGTGTGTAGATACTCATGCCTTTAGGAGTTTACAAACAATTTTATGTGAATTATTCTCACTGGCTTGTGTAGCATCTGACATCTGTCCCAAGTAAGCAAGGATTTGCATCTCATATTCCCTTGGAGGAATCTGTCTTTCCTTAAGTTTTGGGTTAATTGTTGGCCCTGATACTTCAGTGATGTGATGGTTTCAAGAAAAGTTGTGATTTTGCTTGTCCAGCTTTTAAAAATTACAAATATTCAAGTGAAGCTCTTTCTAGCTTTTTATTTTCTAATCTTAATTAAAAAAAAAAATTCTTCCTTGAATTAGCCTGAAATAATTTTTGTTTGCTTATATACTAAGAATTAACAAAATAAATAGCCTAAATACATCTATCCAGGTTATAAGTAGCATAAACAAATATTTTAGTGACTTTAGACAGTTACAAACACCATGAATGAGGAAGATCAGCATTTCCAGCAGAGAGCAGCATATGATAAAGCAAGCATGAAGCATTCAGGTAAGACCAGTAGGAAAATAATCTTGGATAAATGACTTCATTATATCCTATTAACTTTACTTCCTATATATTCCAGTGGCTTCTTATTATGTGTTGCCCTAAAACAAGTAGATGACCACATATATCCCCAAACAAGATTGGTTTATTCCGGATGAGCAGAGAATTGCAATTTGGCATCTGCAATCATGGTGACCCATGTGAAAGCTTGAGAGCCCCCACTTTGGGTCTCCCAACTCTATTTAATTGAGGTTTCTGTTTATTATTTTTTACATCATAAATAAGAGATTTACAGCAGGACCCTTTCTGTGAACTTCATGTTTATTAGCATATACTTTAATCTGAAGTAAAACTCTAAAGTTTTTCACTTCATCAAGTAAGGGTAAGTAATGTTTTCTGATGTCTTGAATAATTTTATGTTGAAGATCACTATAAGATGCCATATCATTTGATGCCTGTATCAAATTATGCCAACACTCAAAAATATTCACTGAGCACCTACCACTTGCCAGGCACTCTGTTAGATGTTGGGGATCCAGTAGAGTAGGGGTTGTTGAAGAGAAAACCACAGGCCCATAGTGGAGTCACTTGGGTAAAGTGCATGATGCCAAATCTAGATTCAATATCTGACTTAACTGCATATCCAACCTTCACCAGAAATGTAATCTTAATCAACTATTTTGGGATTTTCTGATCAGCACCAATGGGATAATCTCCCTGTGAAGCCCTCTCCATCCTCCAGAGGAAGAAGAGGCAATCTACATGATAAAATTCTCGTTATTCCCTTCCCTTCAAAAAGAAGATGTCCTGGTCTAAAATAATCTTTTCTGTTGATAAATAGCTCATCTGACCTGCTCTTTTTGTAAAAACCTTCCCATTTTATGCTGTTTCTCTGAGTGTCTTTGTAGTTGCTAGATGGGATGTTGTCCAATTCAAGAATCATTGAATAAAGCCAGAAGATCTTCAAATTTACTCAGTTAAAACTTTTTTTTTTTTCCCACACAGGCTATATATGTAACACCTCAGGACAATCTCTGAAGTCAAGATCCTGTTGGGTAAACAAAACAGTTAAGGGTCACCATTTTGGAAAATGTTGTTTCAAGAAGGCTTTGTGTGTGTGTGTGTTTTTTGGTCTAGAATTTATACATTATAATAAGTCTCAGCACAGAAAGATTTACAATTCTTGTTTCAGTGTTTTATCCCCCAAGGAATCTAAAAAGTCTTTGAATAAGTTTATTGCATTGTGTGTAACATGATTCACAAATGTAACAGATATTTGTTCTCAGGCAGGTGCTACGTGATTGTTTGATGAGTGACTATATGTCAATGCAAGTCAAACAGAGGAGGGTTTTCTTTATGCTGCAATGCTCCTGTGATTTCTGTGATGGCTACTGGCTGCTCCCTAAGAATAATGAAGAATATGTGTCAGTTTATACTGTTTCTCAGGGAAATCATAGGGGATCCTGAAAAAGCTAATAAAGCAATGGGTGAGAACTCAGAGGCGTGAATGAGGTAGGTGGGAGTGAGAAAGGGGGAGAGAATATTTGAGGAAATATTAAAAAAAAAAAAGGCAAGAGAAAAGAGTAACAGAAAAGAGCAGTGGCATGAGAACTTGAAGCAGGTTGCTTGGGAAGACATTTAGTTTCATGCTTTTATTTCATGGTTGAGAAAGTCCTTACTGGTACATTGACTTTTCAATACCACATAAGACTTGGTCCATAACAGTTAGATTGGGGAAGATGAACAGGATGGAAGCTGGTGACAAGAAGAGAACTTGGAAGCCAGAGAAGAGAGTCAGAAGTGGAAGAGAAACTAGCATTTGGGTAGGCGGTGTGGGGATTAGGGAAGGAGCAGATTGTTTTTGTTTTTTTCTTCAGACAGTGAATAAAGGGAAGGTTCGTTGGTAAGAGAAGGAAGTCAGAGTAGTGGTGTTGTGTGGTAGGTTTGCTTAGAACAGAAATCAAAGACCAACTTTTCTGAGAGAAAAAAACATCTGCAAATAAGATGCTATTTCTGCAACTTCCATTGCTCCTGGCTCTCCTCGTGGGTGGAGACAATGAACAGAATAAGAATTCTGTTCCAGAAGGTAGGTATGTGTGTGTGTGTGTGTGTGTGTGTGTGTGTGTGCACGTGCATACCTATGTGTATGGGGTGGTTTCCCAAACCAGAAGATTGAGAGTATCAGCCTAGTTTCATCCTGAGCATCCCTGACCCAGACCCCTGGGTTCTCATAGCACATAGGGCCCTGGAGCAGACATGTGTCTGCTGATATATCTTGCCTTTCATCTAGATTCTGAGTTTCCTTTCTTTGGCACCTTTCATTCTCCAGTCTCTCCTTCCCAATGCCCCTCCTCATAGTCTTTGTCCTTTTCCCACAGGCTTTCAGGAGCCCATTTCCTTCGAAGTCATCTGTGTCCTATCCTTTCACAACAGTTCTTGGGTGCAAAGTCTGGGCTCAGGCTGGTTGGGTGAGTTGCAGACTCATGGCTGGAAGAGCAACTCTGGCACTTTTATTTACCTGTGGCCTTGGTCCAAGGGCAACTTCAGCAATGAAGAGTTGATGGAACTGCAAAATTATTTGCACACGAACTTCGTTAGATTTGTTCAGGCATTTTACAGCCATGCCAGAAAATGGCAATTTGAATGTAAGTTCATTTTTCTTAACAGGGACTGGGGATATGGCAGGGGGTGTGTGGGTTTTACTGAGTTGATTTCTCTAAGAAACAGCCTCTGATCAATTCTGAAACTTAACTCTCCACACCAGAGCATTGCAATTGTATCCTTTTGGCAAGAGGGTATAATCCAGCCCCTGATTTCTCAGAAGGATTAAGACTTCTGCTATTTACAGACTCCTCTCTCATTGACTGCAGGCTTGTGCCTTATTATCTTGCACCATTGGTCACTTGCAACAGCCTCTTTCCCCAGTTTTCCAACTAGGCATCTATGTCTATATATTCAGTGTTATCTATTGCATTTCATTCATCCTGGGTTATTTTAACCCCCACTTTCTCACATTAAGTCCTTCCTTATTTTTTTGCTCACATAATTTACACTGCCTTCTTTAAATATTTTACCCTCCTCCTTATATCATTCATCTCTTCCTATATTCCCAATTGCCAATAATTCCCCTTTCTCTGAATATGTGATGAAAACAATCTTGCTTCATTTCCTCAAATCATCTGAAATTCTCCCTTCTGTTTCCATCATCCTTTGATCAATTTTATCTTTTTTATGCCCTCTTTTCTCTAATTTTCTTTGCCAGATCCCTTTGAGGTACAGATAGCAGAAGGCTGTGAGCTGCATGCTGGGGAAGTCCCAGTAGGCTTTATGCGGATTGCTTATCAAGGATCAGACTTCTTGAGCTTTCAGAACAAGTCATGGGTGTCCTCTCCAGAGGGTGGAAAGAGGGCTCAAGTCCTCAGAAGACTATTCAATTTGTTCCGAGGAGCCCAGGAAATAATACACAAGCTGCTCAGTGATACCTGCCCACGTTTCCTCTTGGGTCTTCTTGATGCCGGGAAGGCATATCTCCAGAGACCAGGTTAGTCCCACACCCCTTTTCATTAATATTTTGTTCTAAAATCACACCTTTTCATTTCCTAACAAGGAACTAAGAGGGGGAGGGGACAATGGGTGACCATCCTAGATATGGGAAAGTGAAAGTTGCTCACTTGTATTTGATTCTTTGCAACCCCATGGTCTATTACAGTCCATGGAATTCTCCATGTTAGAATACTGGAGTGGGTAGCCTTTCCCCTTCTCCAGGGGATTTTCCCAACCCAGGGATCGAACCCAGGTCTCCTGCATTGCACGTGGATTCTTTACCAGCTGAGCCACAAGGGAAGCCCAACAATTCTGGAGTGGGTAACCTATCCCTTCTCCAGAGGACCTTCCTGATCCAGGAATCAGGCCAGGGTCAATGTGGGAAAGTGTGTCTATTTAAATTGATGTGAAAATCTGAACTTCTGGGTCTGCATTAGAGTCCTCATCTGACTATCTTCCCTGTCCTCTGCAGTACGACCAGAGGCCTGGCTCTCCCTTGGCCCCAGTCCTGGCCCTGGCCAACTGACTCTGGTTTGTCACATCTCTGGCTTCTACCCAAAGCCTATCTGGGTGATGTGGATGCGGGGTGAACAGGAGCAACAGGGCACTCAGAGAAGTGACGTCTTGCCTAACGCTGATGGGACATGGTATCTTCGGGTTTCCTTGGATGTGGAAGCCAGTGAGGCATCTGGCCTGAGTTGCCGGGTGAGGCACAGCAGTCTAGGAGGCCAGGACATCATCCTCTACCGGGGTGAGGAAGAACTGGAGCCCCGCTGGGATGGGAATAGGTGGTCCTCAGGCAGACTAAGAGAGCCAGGTGAAAAATTGGGGATTCTAGGAACTCCAGACTCAAAAGGAATAAAAATAAAATAAAAAATATAGGAGTTGAAAATGAGAACCCTAGAGACATAGGGAAACTTGAGGTTAGATGAAGGAGGGATGAGAGAAGAAATAGGGAAGAAAGAGAGGCTGTGGTGACACTCCAGTAACAAAGGAAGAGCACAGAAATGCAGTAAAACAGTGGGCGGGTTTGTGAGGACACCTGTGTGTGTCCTGTCTGCAGATCATCACAGCTCCATGGGCTGGATCGCCTTGGCAGTGATTGTGACCCTGGTGCTCATGGCAGGTCTTGCATTTTGGCTTTGGAAGCACTGGTGAGTTCTTTGTGTGCATCCTTCCTGCCCTTTTTCAAGTTCCCACTTGTCTGTCTATCCTTTTTCTTCTCTATCTCATTAGTTTTCCTCTTTGCAGCCCTCTTCCTTCTTAGCAGTCATTTCTTACCTCCACTCCATGTAGAGTAACTTCCATCTTTGTTCTCATTAGGACACACCGTGAATCCCCAAGCTCTGTTCTCCCTTTGGAATGAGATCCCAGCTGCCCAGGAACTCAGGACACATTTAAACAGACTTAGGTGATGATGGCCTTTCCACTCTCCTTATAGAGAGTTTTTAGTTGTTGTGTTTTTTTGCTTAATGATCAGTTGTCAATTAAGCTAAATGCATTTTTGCAGAATTTGTCATTCTAACCTGTGTTGGGGATTTTAAATTCTGAATGGAATAAGGCCCTAGGATCCTTCACGTATTCAAATGTGAGTGCATCATCAGGCTTATTTCAGATGTTACTTCCTCCAGAGGGTCTTCCCTCATTCACAAGTGGAAGCTGTCTCTGCCTCGTCTGAACTGCCATTGTAATTTAACTGAACTTTTAAAAATCCTCCTCACTGTACACACTTTGTTGTAGCTGTTTATTTCCCCTTTCCCTTCTATTTTATAAGCTTCTTGAGAACAAAGTCCATGTCTTTTTACTATTTGTATCTATGGCAAAATGTCTTACCTGTATGTAGTATATTGTAAGTAAAAATCTGGGTTGAATTTATTCTGAATTTATGATCTTTAAAAAAATTTTCTTCCTTCCTGTCATCTTTGTAGTAGTTGAGACATTTGATGCTCTTCTGGTTAAAAGTCTTTTCACTTGGCCAAGGGACTGCACTTAGTGATCTTAGTTTTTAGTCATTTCTCCGAGCCCTTGAGGAGAAACATAGTTTTATATTTGACCATTCTTATTTTTTAACTCTAGAGATTAATTTGAATGAAAATATTTCTTTATATTGAGAGTCCATTGTACTGCAAGTATATCAAACCAGTCAATCCTAAAGGAAATCTATCCTGAATGTTCATTGGAAGAACTGATGCTGAAGCTGAAGCAACAATACTTTGGCCACCTGAGGTGAAGAGTGTACTCATTGGAAAATACCTTGATCCTGAGAAAGATTGAGTGTAGGAAGAGAAGGTGATGACAGAGGATGAAATGGATGGATGGCATCACTGACTCAATGAACATGAGTTTGAACAATAGTGAGATAGGGAACGACAGGGAAGCCTGGGCGTGCTGCAGTCCGTGGGGTCGCAAAGAATTGAACATGAGAGTGATTGAACAAATTGGTTTATAAGTACCTAAATAAAAAAGCAGAAGGCAGAGTGTAGACTCATATTATTTAAAATGTTTCAGTGATAAGGAACAGAGTTATCACCTTGTTAGACATATAGAATCTTGGACCTCAGCTGAGACTTCCTGAAACACAATTTGTATTTCAGCAAAATCAGCAGGGTTTATAAAAGCATTAAAATTTTAGAAGCACTGATATTGGTAACATCTGAAAGGTAGTAGTATTAGTATGTCCCTTAAGAGAAAAGAAGATGATCAAGAAAAGAGAGCAAGAATGTTGATCCTGAGGTTGAAGTGAGGTCAAGGCAAAGAGATTACATAGAACAAATTCTTACGGATTTTGAGAATATGCCTTGCAATTCAGAGAACATGGGTTTCATGCATCCCATCCCTGGTCAGGGAACTAAGATCCCACATGCCATGGAGCAACTAAGTCCATGCACCACAACTAGAGAGCCTGGGTGCTGGAATGAAAAGATTCTGTGTGCCACAACTAGGACTTGACCCAGCCAAATAAAAACAAAGAAACCAAAACTGGTCATCATCGCATGAATCTACAAGTCTAGTTCCTTTCTCACATTTTCCATATCTTCATCTTAGCATTATAGATAGTATGTTATATATAACATTTCTTGTTTCAATATAGTTTACTTTGATGTTCTCTCCTCTCCAGATTTAGGTCTGCTTTCTGGAGGGAATCTAAGCATAATTCACTACCCTGGTATAGAATATTTTCAGCCCCTAGAATTTTTCTCCCTCATGCTTCTAATTCCTAGTCAACATCCATTTTTTATTCAATATCTTTTTTTTTTAAGACAACAAATATTCTAATTTTTATGACCAGAGTTTAGATTTGTTTTTGAATTTCATGTTACTAGGGTCATATTGTAAGGCCTATTTTGTGTCTGCCTTCTTTCAGTCAACATTATTTTTGTGAGTTCTATTCGTGTTGTAACATATAGCAGTAATTCATTATTTTCCATTGCTGTGTAGTATTCCATTGTGTGACTGTACCACCATTTAGCCGTTCTACTGTGGATGGACATTTTCATTGTTTCCAGATTTTAGTTATGTTGAATAATGTTGCTTTGAACACTTGTATACATGTCTTTTTGCAAACATAAAGAGCCCTTTCTCTTGGAAATAGACATACAAATGAAATTGCTGAGCCTGGTTTATATGTATTTTTCACATTTAATAGATAAGTGGCCAACAAGTTTTCAGTGGTTATACCAATCTACCTTTCATCTTCTCAACATTGTCACTCATATTTGATGTATTTACCCTTTAAATTTTAACCTTTCTAATGGGGGTATAGTGTATCCAAATTTTTTGGCTAATGTTTCCATGATGGCTAATGGTACTTGACATATTTTCACATGCCTTTGAACCATTTATATACACTGTTTTGTGAAGTACCAGTTTAAGGTTTTAGCTGTGTGTGTGTGTGTGTGTGTGTGTGTGTGTGTGTGTGTGTGTGTGTATGGGAGAGTGTGTAGTGATAGGGAGGGGATTCAATCTTTTCTAATTTATACTCTCTTGCATACTACTCCTTTGTTGGATATGCAGTGGAAATATTTTCTATGTCTTGGTTCACTTTTCATTCTCTTAAAGCTGAATTTTGATTAAAATAATTTCTTGCTAATGGGATACAGTTCACTGATATTTTTTCTTATGGCTATTTTATTCTACTCTTATAAATTACTTACCCTACCCCAAGGTCAGTTTTCATTCCAATCCCAAAGACAGGCAATGCCAAAGAATGCTCAAGCTACCACATAATTGCACTTATCTTACACTCTAGTAAAGTAATGCTCAAAATTCTCCAAGCCAGGCTTCAGTAATACATGAACCGTGACTTCCAGATGTTCAAGCTGGTTATAGAAAAGGCAGAGGAAACAGAGATCAAATTGCCAACATCTGCTGGATCATCAAAAAAGCAAGAGAGTTCCAGAAAAACATCTATTTCTGCTTTATTGACTATGCCAAAGCCTTTAACTCTGTGGATCACAAGAAACTGTGAAAAATTCTGAAAAAGATGGGAATACCAGACCACCTGACCTGCCTCTTGAGAAACCTATATGCAGGTCAGGAAGCAACAGTTAGAACTGGACATGGAACAACAGATTGGTTCCAAATAGGAAAAGGAGTACGTCAAGGCTGCATATTGTCACCCTGCTTATTTAAATTCTATGCAGAGTATATCATGAGAAACGCTGGGCTGGAAGAAGCACAAGCTGGAATCAAGATTGCTGGGAGAAATATCAGTAACCTCTGATATGCAGATGATGCCACCCTTATGGCAGAAAGTGAAGAGGAACTAAAAAGCCTCTTGATGAAAGTGAAAGAGGAGAATGAAAAAGTTGGCTTAAAGCTCAACATTCAGAAAACAAAGATCATGACATCTGGTCCCATCACTTCATGGGAAATAGATGGGGAAACAGTGGAAACAGTGTCAGACTTTATTTTGGGGGGCTCCAAAATCACTGCAGATGGTGATTGCAGCCATGGAATTAAAAGACGCTTACTCCTTGGAAGGAAAGTTATGATCAACCTAGACAGTGCATTAAAAAGCAAAGATATCATTTTGCCAACACAGGTCCATATAGTCAAAGATATGGTTTTTCCAGTAATCATGTAAGGATATGAGAGTTGGACCATAAAGAAGGCTGAGCACTGAAGAATTGATGCTTTTGGACTGTGGTGCTGGAGAAGACTCTTGAGAATCCCTTGGGCATCAAGGAGATCCAACCAGTCCATCCTAAATGAAATCAGTCCTGAATATTCACTGGAAGGACTGATGCTGAAGCTGAAGCTCCAATACTTTGGCCACCTGATGTGAAAAACAGACTCATTAGAGAAGACCCTAATGCTGGGAAAGTTTGAAGGTGGGAGGAAAAGGGGATGACAAAGGATGAAATGGTTGGATGGCATCACCAACTCAATGGACATGAGTTTGAGTACACTCTGGGAGTTGGTGATGGACAGGGAAGCCTGGTGTGCTGCAGTGCCTGGGATCACAAAGAGTCAGACACGACTGAGCGACTGAACTGAACTGAACACTGGAATCCCAGAATCACATGATAAAACAGTGCTTTAGATTTGAAAATGACTCAGAAAGAAAGGTGAGATTATGTTGTAGGGTAGGGACTATGAAAAGATGGAGAGGAAGACCAAGAGTTGAGATAAGGGCTTAATGGAAAATGAAGGGAAGACACAGAAAAATGAGAGAGGAGGGTGAGGCAGAGTAGTGAAAGAGGAGAAGACACTGGTCAGAATGTGTAGGAGCATAGTAAGGCACAAAATTGTTGGAGCCAAACGTGTAGCTGGACATACTCAGTTCTTTTCACTTAATCATGTTACAGATTAAGAAAACTAAGACCAGAATGCTATGATCACTCCAATATACTGCTATATCCAGCAAGTGTCTATCCAGGAGTTTATCTTGCTCTCAGTCCAAAGCTCCTTTTGAAATGTGAAGTGACAGTCACTCAGTTGTGTCTGACTCTTTGCCATACTGTGGACTGTAGCTGGCTAGGTTCCTCTGTCTATGGAATTCTCCAGGCAAGAATACTGGAGTGGCAGCCATTCCCTTCTCCAGGGGATCTTCCTGACTCGGGGATCAAACTGGAGTCTCCCTCATTGAAAACAGATTCTTTACCATCTGAGCCACCAGGAGTGCAAAGTATTTGCTGTGAGGGGTGATAAGCAAACAGACCAGATGAATGAAGCCAGAAAAGTGAAGGGGAATCTTGAAGCAGAGTGGGAGGGAAAATGAGGCCAGTAAAAGGCACATGATTGTAAGAGGCAGTGGATTTCTCTAGCAGGGAAGCTGAGGTTTCTTTTGGTGGGGAGGAGATGTAGGTTAAGCCTGTGAGATAGTGTAGGGAGGTGAGCTCACACATGGATCCTGAGGGGATGGAATTAAAGAGCTAGATTGTGTATGGAGGAGCACCAAGAGACAATTGTTAGAAAGAATATGAGATTGCTGGTGGCCTAAGCACCAATGATTTAAGTCTTGACCAATGCATCAAGAAGGATCCTCAGGGAGGTCTGGTGATCCAGGGAAGAATACCGGACTCCCCTAGGATATCCAACCAACTTGATTTATAATCAAGGTATATCCCAACATGCCCAGATTTCTCTTCTAGGTTTTGCTGGTCCAGGGAGCAGATCTCTTAGTTCTTTTCTTTCTCCCCGCCTCTGCTCTGGTCACAGTCATCTCACACCTGTCCCCACCTTATCCCTTGAGTTTGGCTTCCAATTCTGGTTTTTCTCAGCTCCCCCGTTTCTCAGTATTTCTCAGTCAGCTCCTGAGAAACCCCTATCCTTTCTGCTCCTTCAGAGTGTCCTTCATCCACCATTGCTGAGTGTATGCTCAGGAGTGGAGCTCCTTGGGAAGCTGCAGGTCCACAGTGGGGCCAGAACTCAAGTACCAGCTGCTTCCTGCTCCCTGATTAGGACCAACGTTGCCCACAGAAGCTGAGTTGAAGAATCAGCAGCTCTGCCCCACTTCTCTCTCCAATCCTCCTCCTGCTCCTCCCTCTCAGCTTCCTCTCCTTCCTCCTTCCATTCCAGCCTCTGCCACTCTCCTCCTCTTTCTTCTTGTTCCTCCCTCCTCCCCTCTTCATCTTCTGGGCTTCCTCCTCTCCTCCTCCATCTGTTATGTCCTTGGTCTCTCTGCCTTGCTCCCAACCTGTTGTTTCCAGCCTCCATTCCTCAGGTAGTTAACTCCTCTTCCTCTTCTTCCCACCCAAACTCAAACTGCCTCCTCCTTGCTTTTCCCCAGTCTACAGTGAATGGTATAAGCACTGGTGGCTACACAATTTTGGAGTCCAGCACCAAATATAAATGTGGGACCTCATATTTAAAAAGCAGGGGAAAAATGCCTTTCTTGGTTCTCTTGCAGGCTTGCAGGCTTTTGATATTTCCTTTGTTCTCTTGTATCAGTGAAAAGTTCCTTTGTGAGGTTCTTAAAGAAGATTTATGGTCACACTGTTGCCTCTCTTGCATCAGTGGAAAGTTCCTACTACTCCTTGTTTGCTCACCTGCTTGGAAGAGGAAGTAGGGGCATTATCTTAATCTGGCTCTGTCTTATTCTTAAGGGACTTGGGCCTTCTAAGTGTTCCCACATTGCTCTCAGCCGGATGGAATCTCTAATAGGTGAGGACAGGCTCTTTTAGCATCCCTTCTCCACTTTTCTCCTTCCTCCAGCTGCTGTGTGTTTTCACCCGTGTTCTGAAGACAATAGAACTTTCTTCCCTTCCCCCTCCCATGCTCCCAGCCTCCTTTTCCATATGGGAGATAGTGGGGCAAGATCTGGTAGGGACTTCCTGCCTTTCTCAGGTCTCAGGCTTGTACCGCGAGGAAGGATTTCTCTGGTCTATATACTTGATTCCAGTCTTTCAGGAGCCATTGGTGAGATACATGGAAAAAAGTGAATTTCCCTTGTCTGTGGATCCTAAGGGTTTTATATATTCACACTAGCCTTTAGGATTTTTTTTTTTAGCCTTTAGGAATTTATTAACAGTTTTAGCTGAATTATTCTTACTGTCTTGTGCAGCATCTGGCATCTGTCCCAAATAAACAAGGATTTGCTTTTCTTATTTCCTTGGAGGAATAAGTATTTCCTTAGGTTTTGGGTTAATTGGTGGTCTTGATACTTCAGTATTGTGATGGTTTCAAGCTAAATTGTGATTTTGCTTATCCAGCTTTTAAAAATTACAAGTATTCAAGTGAAGCTCTTTCCGGCTTTCTATTTTCTAATCTTAATTTTCCAAAAAGTTTTCTTCTTTGAATTAGCTCAAGATAATTTCTGATTAGTTATATACCAAGAAATAAGAAAATAAATAGCCTAAATGCATCTATCCAGGTGATAAGTAGCATAAACAAATATTTAAGAGACTTTGCTGCTGCTAAGTCGCTTCAGTCTTGTCCGACTCTGTGTGACCCCATAGACGGCAGCCCACTAGGCTCCCCCGTCCCTGGGATTCCCCAGGCAAGAACACTGGAGTGGGTTGCCATTTCCTTCTCCAATGCATGAAAGTGAAAAGTGAAAGTGAAGTCGCTCAGTCGTGTCCGACTCTTAGCGACCCCATGGACTGCAGCCTACCAGGTTCCTCCATCCATGGGATTTTCCAGGCAAGAATACTGGAGTGGGATGCCATTGCCTTCTCCAAAACAAATATTTAAGAGACTTTAAATAGTTATAAACAGCATGAATGAGGGAGATCAGCATTTCAAGCAGAGAGCAGCATATGATAAAGCAAGCATGGAACATTCAGGGAAGACCAATAAGAAGAGAATCTTGTATAAATAACTCCAGAATATTCTATTCACTTGACTTCCCACATATTATTACTAGTTTCTTTTTATTTGTTGACCTAAAACAAATAGATGACCAGGTATATCCCCAGACAAGATGGGTTTATTCAGGAAGAACAAAGAATTGCAGTTTGGCATCTGCAATCATGGTCAGCCATGTGAAATTCTGAGAACCCCCACTTTGGGTTTCCTGACTTTATTTAATTGAGGTTTTTGTTTATTAATTTTTACATCATTAATAAGAGATTTACAGCAGGATCCTTTGTGTAAACATCATACTTATTAGCATGTACTTTAGTCCAAAACAAAAAACAAAAAACAAAAAACAAAAAACCCTAAAGTTTCTCATTTCATCAAGTAAGGTTTTTTGCTGTTGTTCAGTTGCTAAGTCAGGTCTGACTTTGGGACCAATGGGCTACAGCACACCAGGCTTCCTGTCCTTCATTATTTCCCAGAGTTTACTCAAACTCATGACTATTGAGTTGGTGATGCTACTTAACCATCTCATCCTCTGTCACCCTTTCTCCTTTTGCCTTCAATCTTTCCCAGCATCAGGGTCTTTCCCAGTGAATCAGCCCTTTGCATCAGGTGGCCAAAGTCTTAGAGCTTCAACTTCAGCATCAGTCCATCAAATGAATATTCAGGGTTGATTTCCTTTAGGATTGACTGGTTTTGATCTCCTTGCTGTCCAAAGGACTCTCAGAAGTCTTTTCTAGCACCACAATTTGAAAGCACCAGTTCTTTGGTGCTCAACCTTCTGTATGGTCCAACTGTCACACCTGTACATGATTACTGGAAAATCCATAGCTTTGACTCTATGGACCTTGGTCAGCAAAGTGATGTCTTTGTTTTCTAATATGCTGTCTAGTTTTGTTTTAACTTTCCTTTCAAGGAGCAAGCATCTTTTAATTTCATGACTGCATTCACCATCCACAGTGATTTTGGAGCCCAAGAAGGTAAAATCTGTCACCACTTCTACTTTTTTCTCTTCTATTTGCCATGAAGTGGAAGGAAAGTTATGACCAACCTAGATAGCATATCCAAAAGCAGAGACATTACTTTGCCAACAAAGGTTCGTCTAGTCAAGGCTATGGTTTTTCCTGTGGTCATGTATGGATGTGAGAGTTGGACTGTGAAGAGGGCTGAGTGTCGAAGAATTGATGCTTTTGAATTGTGGTGTTGGAGAAGACTCTTGAGAGTCCCTTGGACTGCAGGGAGATCCTTCCGGTCCATTCTGAAGGAGATCAACCCTGGGATTTCTTTGGAAGGAATGATGCTCAAGCTGAAACTCCAGTACTTTGGCCACCTCATGCGAAGAGTTGACTCCTTGGAAAAGACTCTGATGCTGGGAGGGATTGGGGGCAGGAGGAGAAGGGGACGACAGAGGATGAGATGTCTGGATGGCATCACTGACTCGATGGACGTGAGTCTCAGTGAACTCTGGAAGTTGGTGATGGACAGGGAGGCCTGGTGTTCTGCGATTCATGGGGTCGCAAAGAGTCGGACACGACTGAGCAACTGATCTGATCTGATCTGATTGGGCCAGATGCCATGATTTTAGTTCTTGAATGTTGAGTTGTAAGCCAGCTTTTTCACTCTCCTCTTTCACCTTCCTCAAAAGGCTCTTTAGTTCCTCTTCATTTTCTGATATTAAGGTGGTGACATTTGCATATCTGAGGTTGTTGATATTTCTCCCAGAAATCTTGATTCCAGCTTGTGATTCATCTAGCCTGACATTTTGCATGAGGTACTCTTCATATAAGTTAAATAAACTGGGGAACAATATATAGTCTATGGTACTCCTTTCCTAATTTTGAACCAGTCAGCTGTTCCATGTAAGGTTCTCACTGTTGGCCCACATATAAGTGGACCTTAAGAAGGATTACTATAAAGCTAGTGGAGGTGATGGAATTCCAGCTGAGTTATTAACTAAAAGAAGATGCTGTTAAAGTGCTGCACTCAATATGTCAGTAAATTTGAAAAAGTCAGCAGTGGCCATAAGTCTGGAAAGGATGTTTTCATTACAGTCTCAAAGAAGGGCAGTTGAAAGAATGTTCAAACCTTGATTCAATATCTAACTTAATTGCAGTTTCGGCCTTCATCGGAAATGTAATCATAATCAACCATTTTGTAATTTTGAATGGGCACCGATGAGATAATCTTCCAGGTAGGCCCTCTCCACCTTCCAGAGGCAGAAGAGGCAATCTACATGATAAAATTCTTGCCATTCCCTTCCCCTCAAAAATATGTCCTGCCTTAAAATAACCCTTTCTTTTCTTTTGAAAATTGCTCCTCTGCAAAACCTTTCTTCCTATAAAAACCCTCCATTTTATACTGTTCCTCTGTGTACCCTTCCAGCTGCTAGAAAGAATGCTGCCCAATTCATGAATCATCTAATAAAGTCCATTAGATCTTCAAATTTACTCAGTGAAAACAATTTTTTAAACAGGCTATAGATCAAATACCTGAAGGCAACCTCTGAAGACAAGATCTTGTTGGGTAAACAAAACTGTTAAGGGCCACCATTTTGGCAAATATTTCAAGGAGGCTTTTTTTTTTTTTTTCTTTGTTGTTGTTTGTTTAGAGTTTATACTTTATAATAAGTCTCAGCACACCAAGATTTACAATTCTTGTTTTAGATGTTTTTTCTTCCAAGGAATTTAATACATCCTTGAATAAAGTGATTGTATTTTCAGCCACTACATAACACAATTTACAGGTGTAATAGACGTTTGGTTTAGGCAGATGCTAAGGGATTCTTTGGTGAGTGAATATATGTCAATACAGGTCAAATATGTTTCAATATTCCTGTGGTCTTTGTAATGGCTACTGGCTATTCCCTACGAATAATGAAGAATATGTATCAGTTTATACTGTTTCTCAGAGAACTCATAGGGGATTCTGAGAAAGCTAATAAAGGAACCAAGACAAGTCAGAGATATGAATGAGGTGGTGGGGTGAAGGTGAGAAAGAGGAAGAGAATATTTGAGGAAATATTCAGAAAAGCAAGAGAAAGACTGACGGAAAAAGCAGGCGCGTGAGAATATTAGATATGATGCTAAGAAGATGTTTAGCTTCATTCTTTTATTGTATGAATGAGAAAAGAAGCCTTACACATACATTGACTTTCCAACAAGATTTGGTCCATAGCAGTTAAATTATAGAAAGGTGAGCAGAATGGATGTTGGTGACAAGGAGAGAAACTGGAATCCAGAGAGGAGTATCAGAACTGGAAGGGAAATGAATATCTGAGTATGTGGTCCAGGGCTTAGGGAAGGAGCAAGCTTTCTTTTTTCAGTCAGTGACTAAAGGAAAGGTTTGTCTGTTGGCAGGAAGAGGAAGTCAGAATAGAGGTGTTTTGAGGTAGGTTTGTTTAGAACAGAAATCAAAGACCTACTTTTCTGTGAGAAAGGACATCTGTAAATGAGATGCTGTTTCTGCAACTTTCATTGTTCCTTACTCTCCTCCCAGGTGGTGACAATGAAGAGGGTAAGAGCTCTTATCCAGGAAGGTTTGTGTGTGTGTGTGTGTGTGTGTGTGTGTGTGCTCGCGTGCATGCATGTGTGCCTGTGTAATGGTTTCCCCAAGCTGGAGACTGAGAGTTATCAGCCCAGTTCCATTCTAAGTATCCCTGACTCCAGGTCTCTGTGCTCTCTTGAAGGCTGCATATAACTAACTCTTGGGACGCTGGGGCAGCCAAATGTCCACTGAGATATCGATGGCTTGCCTTTTCTATTATATACCAAGTTTCCCCTCTTTGGTACCTTTCTTTCTCCATTCTCTCTCCTTCCCAATGTCCCTTCTCATTCTCTTTGTTCTTTCCCCACAGGCTTCCCGGAGCCAATCTCCTTCTAATACATTTGGATTTTATGATTTTACAACCATCCCTGGGTACAAAATCTGGGCTTAGCTTAGTTGGGTGACTTGCAGACTCATGGCTGGAAAAGCAGCTCTCACACAGTCATTTACCTTTGGCCTTGGTCCAAGGGCCACTTCAATAATGAGGAGTTAATGGAACTGCAAAGTGTATCTCACAGGAGATTCACTATAGTTTTGCAGGTATTTCACAACAATGTCAATAAATGGCAACTTGAATGTAAGTTCCATTCCCTCAATGGGGATTGGGGATACAGTGCCAGGTGTGTGTGTGTGTGTATCTCTGAGTTTCTTATTTCTCTAATATACATCCTCCAATCAATTTCCACTCAATTCTGAACCTTACCTCTCCCTACCATGGAACAGCAGTTGGTCAAGGGGTGTAATCCAGATCCTGTCTTCCCATAATGTTCAAGACTTCTGCTACTTACTTATACATTTCCCTCTCATTGACTGCAGGCTTGCGGTTTATTATATTCCAACAGTGGGACAGCCCCTTTCACTCGACTCTGACTAGGTATCTTCAGTTTCCTCACTCTATGATGGACTCCTTAAAATGTGACTTTCCTCCCCATCAATCTCTTCAGCCATCTCTGTTTACACACTCAATATAACCTATTGCATTCCACTCACTCTTGATTATTATACTCCCCATTGTCTCACACTAAGTCCTTCCTTATTATATTATTATTTATTATCCACATCCTTTATATCTTCTTCAAACACTTCTCCTCATGTCATTCATCTCTTTCTCAATCTCTAACTACCACCAATTTCCTTTTCTTTGAACTTTTATCAAGCCAATCTTGCTTCATTTCCTCAAATCTTTTAAACTTCTTCTTTCTGCTTCCATCATCTTTTGATTCACTCTTTCCTTTTAATGTCTTCTTTTCTCTGATTGGTAACTCCTCTTCCCTAGATCCCTTTGAAATACAGATAACAGAAGGCTGTGAGTTGCATGCTGGTAAAGCCTCAATAGACTTTGTGTAGTTTGCTTATCAAGGATCAGAACTGCTGAGCTTCCAGACAAGTTACGTTGGTCAGCAGACTATTCAGCTTTTACGGACACACCCGGGAAATACATAAGCTGCTGAGTCACGTCTGCCCATGTTCCCTCTTGGGTTGTCTTGAGGTAGGAAAGGCGTATCTCCAGAGATGAAGTCAGTCCTGCACCCTCTCTCCACAATTTTTTTGTGCTAAAATCACACCTTCTCATCTTCCTAACAAGGAGTCAAGTAGGGGAGGGGATAATGGGTGACGACTGCTAATGGTCGGAAAAAAGTATGTCCATCTAAAGTGACATGAAGCTCTGAACCTCTGAGTCTGGACTAGAGTCCTCATCTGACTATATCCTCTGTCTTATGCAGTAAGACAAGAGGCCTGGCTCTCCCTTGGCCCCATCCTGGCCCTGGCCATCTGTTGCTGGTTTGTCATGCCTCTGGCTTCTACCCAAAGCCCCTTTGGGTGATGTGGATTTGGGGTGAGCAGGAGCAATAGGGCACTCAGAAAAGTGATGTCTTGGCTAAAACTGATGGGACGTGGTATCTTCGGGTTTCCTTGGATGTGGAAGCCAGTGAGGAATCTGGCCTCTGTTGTCAGGTGAGGCATAGCAGTCTAGTAGTCCAGGACATCATCCTCTACTGGAGACCTGCTGGGATGGGAATAGGTGGTCCTCAAGCAGAGCAGGAGAGCTAGATGAAAAATTGGGGGATTCTGGGCTTCCCTGGTGGCTCAGAGGTTAAAGCGTCTGCCTCCAATGCCGGGAAACCTGGGTTTGATCCCTGGGTTGGGAAGACCCCCTGGAGCAGGAAATGGCAACCCACTTCAGTATTCTTGCCTGAAGAATCCCATGGATGGAGGAGCTTGGTAGGCTACAGTCCACGGGGTCACAAAGAGTCTGACATGACTGAGTGACTTCACTTTCCCTTTCACAGGGACTCCAGACCCAAAAGGAATAAAAATAAGAAATACGGGAGTTGAAAATGAGAGCCCCATAGATATAGGAAGGAGGTTAGATGCAGTCATCACTGATGAGGGATAGGAGAGGAAATAGGGAAGAAGGAGGTTGTTGAGGCAGATACTATGCAGTAAAACAGTGGGTCGGTTTGAGAGGACACCCTTGTGTGCACATCCATCTGCAGACCGTCACTGCTATGTGGGTTGGATCATTTTGGCAGTGATTGTGCCCCTGGTACTCCTAACAGGTCTTGCATTTTGGCTTAGGAAGCACTGGTGAGTTTTTTGTCCATTTTTCCTACCCTTTCCCTCAGTCTCCACTTGCTTGCCCATCTTTTTTTTTTCTCTCTTTTCTCAGTTTTCCTCCTCCCAGCCCCTTTCTTCTTATCTATCAGCCCCTTCCTTCTCACCTCCATCCCATGTAGAATGACTTCCATCTCTATGCTCATCAGGACACACTGTGAACCCCCAAGCACACTTCTCTCTTTGGAAAGAGATCCCAGCAGCTCAAGAGCTCAGGACACATGTAGACATAGGACAGTGATGATGACCTTTCCACTTTCCTTGTGTACCTGTTTTGGTTATTTATTTCTACCTAATGATCGATATAAGCTAAATGTAATTTTGCAGAATTATTTTTCTATCCGTGTTAAAAGGCTTTAAAATTCATAATTTAAATTCTGAATGGAATTAAGCCCAAGGGCCATTCATGTATTTAGATGTGAATAGACCATCAGGCTTATTTCAGATGTCACTTCCTGAAGAAGACCTTCCCTGATCCACAGCGGGAGCTGTCTCTGCCTCATCTAAAGTGCTATCACAATTTAACTGGATTTTGCTAAATCTTCTCCTCATTTTAGACCTTTTGTTGTGGCTATTTCAGTTCCTTTTCCCTTTTAATTTTTAAGCTTTTTGAGAGCAACATCCACGTCTTTTTACTATTTGTATCCCTGTCACATTGTCTTACCTGCATGCACTATTGCTCTCAGTAAAAGTCTGTGTTGAATTTGCACCAAATTTATAGTCTTCTAAAACTCTTTTCCTTTAGGCCATCTTTGTTGTATTGAGGCATCTGATGCTTGTCTGGTTAGAAGTCTCACTTTGGCAAAAAATTTTGCACTTTCCTAGTTATTTAGTGATTTCTTTGAGTTGAAACAGATGCAATTTTCCATTGACCACTCTTTTTAAAAAACTTTTTGTTTTACCGAAGTATAGTTGATTTCCAATTTTGTGTGAATTTCTGCTCTAAAGCAGTGTGAATCAGTTCTTTTATATATATATATATATGAATATATAAAAGAATATGATAAGGAATATATTTCATATTACATATATTTTATTTATTTATAATATATTAATATATTAAATATTATATATTAATATATATTTCGTTTGTGTGTGTGTTTTTATTTTTTAACTTTACAATATTGTATTGGTTTTGCCATACATCAACATGAATCCACCACAGGTATACACGTGTTCCCCATCCTGACTCCTCCTCCCTCCTCCCTCCCCATACCATCCCTCTGGGTCGTCCAAGTGCACCAGCCCCAAGCATCCACTATCATGCATTGAACCTGGACTGGCGACTCGCTTCATACATGATATTATACATGTTTCAATACCATTCTCCCAAACAATCCCTCCCTCTCCCTCTCCCACAGAGTCCAAAAGACTGTTCCATACATCAGTGTCTCTTTTGCTGTCTCATATACAGGGTTATTGTTATCATCTTTCTAAATTCCATATATATGCGTTAGTATACTGTATTGGCAGAGAAGGCAATGGCACCCCACTCCAGTACTCTTGCCTGGAAAATCCCATAGACGGAGGAGCCTGGTAGGCTGCAGTCAATGGGGTCGCTAAGAGTCGGACACGACTGAGCAACTACACTTTCACTTTCATGCATCGGAGCAGGTAATGGCAACCCACTTCAGTGTTCTTGCCTGGAGAATCCCAGGGATGGGGGAGCCTGGTGGGCTGCCGTCTATGGGGTCCCACAAAGTCCAACACGACTGAAGCAACTTAGCAGCAGCAGCAGCAGCAGCATACTGTATTGGTGTTTTTCTTTCTGGCTTACTTCACTCTGTATAATAGGCTCCAGTTTCATTCACCTCATTAGGACTGATTCAAATGTATTCTATTTAATGGATGAGTACAGTGGAAGTGAGAAATAGATTTAAGGGCCTAGATCTGATAGATAGAGTGCCTGATGAACTACGGAATGAGGTTCATGACATTGTACAGGAGACAGGGACCAAGACCATCCCCGTGGAAAAGAAATGCAAAAAAGCAAAATGGCTGTCTGGGGAGGCCTTACAAATAGCTGTGAAAAGAAGAGAAGTGAAAAGCAAAGAAGAAAAGGAAAGATATAAACATCTGAATGCAGAGTTCCAAAGAATAGCAAGAAGAGACAAGAAAGCCTTCTTCAGCGGTCAATGCAAAGAAATAGAGGAAAACAACAGAATGGGAACGACTAGAGATCTCAAGGATCAGACCCAGCTTCACTCATATGTCTTCTGCCAAACTAAACAGAATCAGAAGCAAGAAGCAACTTTGATCGTACTGTAAAGGAAACACTTCTGGCTTGTGTTTACTGTTAGTTTCTATTTTAAAATATCCAGACAATCATATTAAGAAATCAAACTTCCTAGTTTATTTTTCCAAAATTTTAATCAGATACAGAAGTTGGATTTTACTGACTCCTTTGTTGTCGCTTGTTAAAATAATGAGATTTTTAGTACTTTTCCAGCTAATCATTTTTATTTGGTGCTTCTCAACTGATGAAGTGCAAATGGGTTACAGATAAGGATCCTTTGGGAAAAACACTGAGGCCAGATACCTCCAACTGAGAGCATTTTCTGTCGTTTAACCAGTTTCCTTCCATTGATCATTTTCTAACTGAGTGAGTCATGAAATGAAAATTGTGAGAACTGCTGTGTTAATGTTAAAAAAAAAAAAAAAGAAAAAAGAAAATCAGAGATACCAAGGGAACATTTCATGCAAAGATGGGCTTGATAAAGGACAGAAATGGAATGGACCTAACAGAGGCAGAAGATATTAAGAAGAGGTGGCAAGAATACCCAGAAGAACTGTACAAAAAAAGCTCTTCATGACCCAGATAATCATGATGGTGTGATCACTCACCTAGAGCCAGACATCCTGGAATGTGAAGTCAAGTGGGCCTTAGAAAGCATCACTACGAACAAAGCTAGTGGAGGTGATAGAATTCCAGTTGAGCTATTCCAAATCCTGAAAGATGATGCTGTGAAAGTGCTGCACTCAATATGCCAGCAAATTTGGAAAACTCGGCAGTGGCCACAGCACTGGAAAAGTCAGTTTTCATTCCAATCCCAAAGAAAGGCAATGCCAAAGAATGCTCAGACTACCACACAATTGCACTCATCTCACACGCTCGTAAAGTAATGCTCAAAATTCTCCAAACCAGGCTTCAGCAATATGTGAACCGTGAACTTCCTGATGTTCAAGCTGGTTTGAGAAAAGGCAGAGGAACCAGAGATCAAATTGTCAACATCCACTGGATCATGGAAAAAGCAAGAGAGTTCCAGAAAAACATCTATTTCTGCTTTATTGACTATGCCAAAGCCTTTGACTGTGTGGATCACAAGAAACTGTGGAAAATTCTGAAAGACATGGGAATACCAGACCATCTGATCTGCCTCTTGAGAAATTTGTATGCAGGTCAGGAAGCAACAGTTAGAACTGGACATGGAACAACAGACTGGTTCCAAATAGGAAAAGGAGTACATCAAGGCTCTATATTGTCACCCTGCTTATTTAATTTATATTCAGAGTACATCATGAGAAACGCTGGACTGGAAGAAACATAAGCTGGAATCAAGATTGCTGGGAGAAATATCAATAACCTCAGATATGGAGATGACACCACCCTTATGGCAGAAAATGAAGAGGAACTAAAAAGCCTCTTGATGAAAGTGAAAGAGGAGAGTGAAAAAATTAGCTTAAAGCTCAACATTCAGAAAACGAAGATCATGGCATCCAGTCCCATCACTTCATGGGAAATAGATGGGGAAATAGTGGAAACAGTGTCAGACTTTATTTTTTTCTGGGCTCCAAAATCACTGCAGATGGTGACTGCAGCCATCAAATTAAAACACACTTACTTCTCGGAAGGAAAGTTATGACCAACCTAGATAGCATATTCAAAAGCAGAGACATTACTTTGCCAACAAAGGTTCATCTAGTCAAGGCTATGCTTTTTCCTGTGGTCATGTATGGATGTGAGAGTTGGACTGTGAAGAAGGCTGAGCGCCAAAGAATTGATGATTTTGAACCGTGGTCTTGGAGAAGACTCTTAAGAGTCCCTTGGACTGCAAGGAGATCCAACTAATCCATTCTGAAGGAGAGTAGTCCTGGGATTTCTTTGGAAGGAATGATGCTAAAGCTGAAACTCCAGTACTTAGGCCACCTCATGCAAAGTGTTGACTCATTGGAATAGTCTCTTATGCTGGGAGGGATTGGGGGCAGAAGGAGAAGGGGATGACATAGGATGAGATGGCTGGATGATATCACTGACTTGATGGACGTGAGTCTGGGTGAACTCCGGGAGTTGGTGATGGACAGGGAGGCCTGGTGTGCTGTGATTCATGGGGTCGCAAAGAGTCGGACACGAATGAGCGACTGAACTGAACTGAATACTCCATTGTGTATATGTACCACAGCTTTCTTATCCATTTATCTGCTGATGGACATCTAGGTTGCTTCCATGTCCTGGCTATTATAAACAGTGCTGTTATGAACATTGGGGTACACATGTCTCTTTCAATTCAGGTTTTCTCAGTGTCTATGCCCAGCAGTGGGATTGCTGGACATAAGGCAGTTCTATTACCAGCTTCTTAAGGAATCTCCATAGTGTTGTCCATAGTGGCTGTACTAGTTTGCATTCACACCAACAGTGTAAGAGGGTTCCCTTTTCTCCACACCCTCTCCAGCATTTATTACCTGTAAACTTTTGGATAGCAGCCATTCTGACTGGTGTGAAATGGCACCTCATTGTGGTTTTGATTTGCATTTCAGCAGGTAAAGGAACACAATAAATGCCCACCAAACCAAACGAAAGAAGAGGGGATAGGGGGTCTACCTGAAAAAGGATTCAGAATAATGATAGTAAAAATGATCCAAAATCCTGAAAACAAAATGGAGTTACAGATAAATAGTCTGGAGACAAGGATTGAGAGGATGCAAGAAATGTTTAACAAAGACCTAGAAGAAATAAAAAAGAGTCAATCAATAATGAATAATGTAATAACTGAGAATCAAAAACACTCTGGAGGAAATCAATAGTAGAATAACTGAGGCAGAAGATAGGATAAGTGAGGTGGAAGACAGAATGGTGGAAATAAGAAGAGAGGAAAAAGAAAAAAGAATTAAAAGAAGTGAGAACAACCTGAGAGACCTCTGGAACAATGTCAAATGCCCTAACATTCGAATCATAGGAGTCCCAGAAGAAAAAGACAAAAAGAAAGGCCTTGAGAAAATACTTTAGGAGATAATAGTTGAAAACTTCCCTAAAATGGGGAAAGAAATAGCCACCCTAATCCAAGAAACCCAGAGTCCCAAACAAGATAAACCCAAGGCAAAACACCCCAAGACAGATAATAATCAAATTAATGAAGATCAAACACAAAGAACAAATATTAAGAGCATCATGGGGAAAGCAACAAAAAACAAGCAAGGGGAATTCCAATAAGGATGACAGCTGATCTTTCAATAGAAACTCTTTAGGCCAGAAGGGAATGGCAGGACATACTTAAAGTGATGAAAGAGAAAAACCTACAACCCAGATTACTACCCAGCAAGGATCTCATTCAAATATGAAGGAGAAACCAAAAGCTTTACAGACAAGCAAAGGCCGAGATAATCCAGCACCACCAAACCAGCTCTTCAACAAATGCTAAAGGATCTTCTCTAGACATAAAACATAGAAAAAGTTTATAAACTTGAATCCAAAACAACAAAGTAAATGGCAACGGGATCATACTTATCAATAATTACCTTAAACGTGAATGAGCTGAATGCCCCAACCAAAAGACAAAGGCTGGCTGAATGGATAAAAAAATAAGACCCCTATATATGCTGCCTATAAGAGACCCACCTGAAAATAAGGGACATATACAAATTGAAAGTGAAGGGCTGGAAAAAGATATTTCACACAAATGGAGACCAAAAGAAAGCAAGAGTAACAATACTCATATCAGATAAAATAGACTTTAAAATAAAGGCCATGAAAAGAAACAAAGAAGGATATTATGTAATGATCGAAGGGTCAATCCAAGAAGAAGATACAACAATTATAAATATATAGGCACCCAACATAAGAACACCACAATATGTAAGGCAAATGCTAACAAATATGCACGGGAAATTAATAGTAAAACAATAATAGTGGGAGACGTTAATACCCCACTCACACTTATGGATAGATCAACTAAACAGAAAATTAACATGGAAACACAAACTTTAAATGATACAATGGACAAATTGCTGCTGCTGCTAAGTCTCTTCAGTCATGTCCGTCTCTGTGCGACCCCAGAGATGGCAGCCCACCAGGCTCCACCATCCCTGGGATTCTCCAGGCAAGAGTGCTGGAGTGGGTTGCCATTTCCTTCTCCAATACATGAAAGTGAAAAGTGAAAGTGAAGTCGCTCAGTCGTGTCCTATCTTTGCCACCGCATGGACTGAAGCCTACCAGGTTCCTCTGTCCATGGGGTTTTCCAGGCAAATGTGCTGGAGTGGGTTGCCATTGCCTTCTCCAAATGGGCCAGTTAGACTCAATTGATATCTATAAGACATTTCACACCAAAACAGTGAATTTCACCTTTTTCTCAAGTGCACATGGAATCTTCTCCAGGATAGATCACATCCTGGGCCATAAATCTAGCCTTGGTAAATTCAGAAAAATTGAAATCATTCCAAGTATCTTTTCTGATCACAATGCAGGAAGATTAGATGTCAAATACAGGAAAAAAACTATTGAAAGTACAAACATATGGAGGCTAAATAACAGACTTCTGAATAATCAATGAATCACAGAAGAAATCAAGAAAGAAATAAAAATATGCATAGAAATGAATGAAAGTGAAAACACAACAATCCAAAACCTATGGGACTCAGTAAAAGCATTGCTAAGGGGAAGGATCATAGCAATCCAAGCCTACCTCAAGAAACAAGAGAAAAGGCAAATAAACAATCTAACTCTACACCTAAAGCAACTAGAAAAGGAAGAAATGAAGAACCCAAGATCATAAAATTTAGGGCAGAAATAAGTGAAAAAGAAACAAAGGAGACCATAGTAAAAAATAACAAAGCTAAAAGCTGGTTCCTTGAGAAGATAACTAAAATACACAAACCATTAACCAGATTCATCAAGAAACAAAGGGAGAAGAATCAAATCAAGAAAATTAGAAATGAAAATGGAGAAATCACAACAGACAACACAGAAATATAGAGGCTCATAAGAGGCTACTATCAGCAACTATAGGCCAATATAATGGACAACTTGGAAGAAATGGACACATTCTTAGAAAAGCATAACTTTCCAAAACTGAACCAGGAAGAAATAGACAATCTTAACAGACCCATCACAAGCACAGAAATTGAAACTGTAATCAGAAATCTTTCAACAAACAAAAGCCCAGTACCAGACGGCTTCACAGCTGAATTCTACCAAAAATTTAGAGAAGAGCTAGCACCTGTCCTACTCAAAGTCTTCCAGAGAATTGCACGGGAAGGTAAACTTCCAAACTCATTCTATGTGGCAACCATCACCCTAATATCAAAACCTGACAAAGATGCCACAAAAAAAGAAAACTACAGGCCAATATCACTGACGAACATAAATGCAATAATCCTTAACAAAATTCTAGCAAACAGAATCCAACAACATATTAAAAAGATCATGCCTCATGACCAAGTGGGCTTTATCCCAGGGATGCAAGGATTCTTCAATATCCGCAAATCAATCAATGTGATATACCACAATAACAAATTGAAAAATAAAAACCATATGGTTATCTCAATAGATGCAGGCAAAGCGTTTGACAAAATTCAACATCCATTTGTGATAAAAACCCTCCAGAAAGTAGGAATAGAAGGAACATGCCTCAACATAATGAAAACTATATATGAAAAACCCACAGCAAACATTATCCTCAATGGTTAAAAATTGAAAGCAGTTCCCCTAAAGTCAGGAACAAGACGAGGGTGCCTACTCTCACCACTACTATTCAACATAGTTTTGGAAGTTTTAGCCACAGCAATCAGAGAAGAAAAATAAATAAATGGAATCCAGATTGGAAAAGAAGAAGTAAAACTCTCACTATTTGCAGATGACATGATCCTATACATAGAAAACCCTTTAGACTCCACCAGAAAATTACTAGAGCTAATTAATGAATATGCTAAAGTTGCAGGATATAAAATTAACACACAGAAATCCCTTGCATTCCTATACAGTATCAATGAGCAAACAGAAGGATAAATTAAGGAAACAATTCCATTCACCATTGCAATGAAAAGAATAAAATACTTAGGAATGAATCTACCTAAAGAAACAAAAGACCTATATATAGAAAACTATAAAACACTGATGAAAGAAATCAAAGATGACACAAATAGATGGAGAAATATACCATGTTCACGGATTGGAAGAATCAATATAGTGAAAATGAGTATACTACCCAAAGCAATCAATAGATTCAATGCAATCCTTATCAAGCTACCAACGGTATTTTTCAGAGAACTAGAACAAATAATTTCACAATTTGTATGGAAATGTAAAAAACTTCGAATAGCCAAAGCAATCTTGAGAAAGAAGGATGGAACTGGAGGAATCAACCTGCCTGACTTCAGGCTCTGCTACAAAGCTAGTCATCAAGACAGTATGGTACTGGCACAAGGACAGAAATATAGATCAATGGAACAAAATAGAAAGCCCAGAGATAAATCCATGTACCTATGGACACCTTATCTTTGACAAAGGAGGCAAGAATATACAATGGAGAAACGACAATCTCTTTAACAAGTGGTGCTGGGAAAACTGGTCAACCACTTGTAAAAGAATGAAACTAGAACACTTTCTAACACCATACACAAAAACAAACTCAAAATGGATTAAAGATCTAAATGTAAGGCCAGAAACTATAAAAGTCCTAAAGGAAAACATAGGCAGAACACTCTCCGATGTAAATAACAGCAGGATCCTCTATGACCCACCTCCAGAATATTGGAAATAAAAGAAAAAATAAACAAATAGGACCTAATTAAACTTAAAAGCTTTTGCACAACAAAGGAAACTCTAAACAAGGTGAAAACACAGTCTTCAGAACGGGAGAAAATAACAGCAAGTGAAGAACCTGGGAAAGAACTAATCTCCAAAATATACAAGAAGCTCCTGCAGCTCAATTCCAGAAAAATAAACTATCCAATAAAAAAAATGGGCCAAGAACTAAACAAACATTTCTCCAAAGAAGACATCAGATCAGATCAGATCAGTCGCTCAGTCGTGTCCGACTCTTTGCAACCCCATGAATCGCAGCACGCCAGGCCTCCCTGTCCATCACCAACTCCCGGAGTTCACCCAGACTCATGTCCATCGAGTCAGTGATGCCATCCAGCCATCTCATCCTCTATCGTGCCCTTCTTCTCTTGCCCCCAATCCCTCCCAGCATCAGAGTCTTTTCCAATGAGTCAACTCTTCGCATGAGGTGGCCAAAGTACTGGAGTTTCAGCTTTAGCATCATTCCTTCCAAAGAAATCCCAAGGCTGATCTCCTTTAGAAGAGACTGGTTGGTTCTCCTTGCAGTCCAAGGGACTCTCAAGAGTCTTCTACAACACCACAGTTCAAAAGCATCCAATCTTTGGGGCTCAGCCTTCTTCACAGTCCAACTCTCACATCCATACATGACCACAGGAAAAACCATAGCCTTGACTAGATGGACCTTTGTTGGCAAAGTAACGTCTCTGCTGTTGAATATGCTATCTAGGTTGGTCATAACTTTCCTTCCGAGAAGTAAGCGTCTTTTAATTTCAAGGCTGCAGTCACCATCTGCAGTGATTTTGGAGCCCAGAAAAATAAAGTCTGTCATTGTTTCCACTGTTTCCCCATCTATTTCCCATGACGTGATGGGACCAGATGCCATGATCTTCGTTTTCTGAATGTTGAGCTTTAAGCCAACTTTTTCACTCTCCACTTTCACCTTCATCAAGAGGCTTTTTAGTTTGTCTTCATTTTCTGCCATAAGGGTGGTGCCATCTGCATATCTGAGCTTATTGATATTTCTCCCAGCAATCTTGATTCCAGCATGTGTTTCTTCCAGCCCAGCGTTTCTCATGATGTACTCTGCATTTAAGTTAAATAAACAAGGTGACAATATAGCCTTGACGTACTCCTTTTCCTATTTGGAACCAGTCTGTTGTTCCATGTCCAGTTCTAACTGTTGCTTCCTGACATGCATACAAATTTCTCAAGAGGCAGATCAGGTGGCCTGGTATTCCCATGTCTTTCAGAATTTTCCACAGTTTCTTGTGATCCACACAGTCAAAGGCTTTGGCATAGTCAATAAAGCAGAAATAGATGTTTTTCTGGAACTCTCTTGCTTTTTCCATGATCCAGCGGATGTTGACAATTTGATCTCTGGTTCCTCTGCCTTTTCTCAAACCAGCTTGAACATCAGGAAGTTCATGGTTCACATGTTGCTGAAGCCTGGCTTGGAGAATTTTGAGCAGTACTTTACTAGTGTGTGAGATGACTGCAATTGTGTGGTAGTTTGAGCATTCTTTGGCCTTGCCTTTCTTTGGGACTGGAATGAAAACTGACTTTTCCAGTGCTGTGGCCACTGGTGAGTTTTCCAAATTTGCTGGCATATTGAGTGCAGCACTTTCACAGCATCATCTTTCAGGATTTGGAATAGTTCAACTGGAATTCTATCACCTCCACTAGCTTTGTGCGTAGTGATGCTTTGTAAGGCCCACTTGACTTCACATTCCAGGATGTCTGGCTCTAGGTTAGTGATCACACCATTGTGATTATCGGGTAGTGAAGATCTTTTTTGTACAGTTCTTCTGTGTATTCTTGCCATCTCTTCTTAATATCTTCTGCTTCTGTTAGGTCCATGCCATTTCTGTCCTTTATCAAGCCCATCTTTGCATGAAATGTTTCTTTGGTATCTCTGATTTTCTTGAAGAGATCCCTAGTCTTTCCCATTCTGTTGTTTTCCTCTATTTCTTTGCATTGACCGCTGAAGAAGGCTTTCTTATCTCTTCTTGCTATTCTTTGGAACTCTGCATTCAGATGTTTATATCTTTCCTTTTCTTCTTTGCTTTTCACTTCTCTTCTTTGCTCAGCTATTTGTAATGCCTCCCCAGACAGTCATTTTGTTTTTTTGCATTTCTTTTCCACGGGGATGGTCTTGATCCCTGTCTCCTGTACAATGTTACAAACCTCATGCCATAGCTCATCAGGCACTCTATCTATCAGATCTAGGCCTTTAAATCTATTTCTCGCTTCCACTGTATAATCATAAGGGATTTGATTTGGGTCATACCTGAATGATTTAGTGGTTTTCCCTACTTTCTTCAATTTATGTCTGAATTTGGCAATAAGGAGTTCATGGTCTGAGCCACAGTCAGTTCCTGGTCTTGTTTTTGCTGACTGTATAGAGCTTCTCCATCTTTGGCTGCAAAGAATATAATCAGTCTGATTTCAGTGTTGACCATCTGGTAATGTCCATGTATAGAGTCTTCTCTTATGTTGTTGTAAGAGGGTGTTTGTTATGACCAGTGCATTTTCTTGGCAAAACTCTATTAGTCTTTGCCCTGCTTCATTCCGTATTCTAAAGCCAAATTTGCCTGTTACTCCAGGTGTTTCTTGACTTCCTACTTTTGCATTCCAGTCCCCTATAATGAAAAGAACATCTTTTTTGGGTGTTAGTTCTAAAAGGTCTTGTAGGTCTTCATAGAACCGTTCAACTTCAGCTTCTTCAACAGTACTGGCTGGGGCATAGACTTGGATTACTGTGATATTGAATGGTTTGCCTTGGAAATGAACAGAGATCATTCTGTCGTTTTTGAGATTTCATCCAAGTACTACAGATGGCTAACAAGCACATGAAAAGATGCTCACCATCACTCATTATCAGAGAAATGCAAATCAAAACCACAATGAGGTATCATCTTATGCCAGTCTGAATGGCTGCTATCAAAAAGTCTACAAACAATAAATGCTGGAAGAGGGTGCGGAGAAAAAGGAACACTTTTACATTGCTGGTGGGAATGCAAACTAGCACAGCCACTATAGAGAACAGTGTGGAGATTCCTTAAAAAACTGAAAATAGAACTGACATACAACCCAGCAATCCCACTTCTGGGCATACACACTGAGGAAACCAGAATTGAAAGCAACACAAGTACCAATGTTCATTGCAGCACTGTTTACAATAGCCAGGACATGTAAGCAACCTAGATGTCTATTGGCAGATGAACGGATAAGAAAGCTGTGGTACATACACATAATGGAATATTACTTAGCCATTAAAAAGAATACACTTAAATCAGTTCTAATGAGATGAATGAAATTGGAGCCTATTGTACAGAGTGAAGTTAGTCAGACAGAAAAACACCAATACAGCATGCTGCTAAATCACTTCAGTCGTGTACGACTCTGTGTGACCCCATAGACGGCAGCCCACCAGGCTCCCCCGTCCCTGGGATTCTCCAGGCAAGAACACTGGAGTGGGTTGCCATTTTCTTCTCCAATGCATGAAAGTGAAAAGTGAAAGTGAAGTCACTCAGTCATCTCCAACTCTTCTCAGCCCCTGGATTGCAGCCCACCAGTCTCCGCCACCTATGGGATTTTCCAGGCAAGAGTACTGGAGTAGGGTGCCCTTTCCTTCTCCACCAATACAGCATATTAACGCATGTATGTGGAATTTAGAAAGATTGTAATGATGACCCTATATGCGAGACAGCAAAAGAGACACAGATGTAAAGAACAGTCCTTTGGACTCTGTGGGAGAAGGCGAGGGTGGGATGATTTGAGAGGGTAGCCTTGAAACATGTATATTGTCATGTGTGAAGTGGATCGCTGGTCCAGGTTAGATGCATGAGACAGGGTGCTCAGGGCTGGTGCACTGGGATGACCCTGGGGGATAGGATGGGGAGGGAGGTGGGAGGGGTTTCTGGTTGGGAACACATGTGCACCCATGGCTGATTCATGTTGATGTATGGCAAAAATCACTACAATATTGTAAAGTATTTAGCCTCCAATTAAAATAAATAAGTTAAATTTAAAATAAAAAAGAATATAATCAATCTGATTTTGGTGTTGACCATCTGGTGATGTCCATTTGTAGAGTCTTCTCTTGTGTTGTTGGAAGAGGGTGTTTGCTATGACCAGTGCATTCTTCTGGCAAAACTCTATTAGCCTTTGTTAATAATTTGTTATTATTAGCCTTTGTTAATCATACATAATGGTCTGCCTCAAGGGACCCTGCCTCTCTGTGTGACTGTTAAAGTGCCTTTGTTTAGCTCACAAAGTGATAATCTGACTCCACTCACTCGTGAATGGCTATAAAAACAAGAGATTAACACAACCCTTCCAAAGGCTGGCCCTTCTGGGAGATATTCTGCAAGACTATAGATGCTTTTTACTTTACTTCCCTGCCCCTCCCTCTCTATTCTGCCTTTTGACTTTAGTTCTTCAATGCTTCTCTCTCTGACTGTATGAAAGAACCTGGTTTCTAGGCCCCAGTAAGATGGTTACTTTGAGGCATTAGTCTGCTGTCTTCTTGGTCAGCTGGCTTTCTGAACAAAGTCATATTTCTTGCCTCAACAGCTCATCTCTCAGATTCATTGGCCTGTTGTGTGATAAGCAGAGTGAGCTTGGAGTCAGTAACACCAGGATTTCTCTCCAGTTCTTCTTTCCTTTGGGGCCCATATTGCTCTTGGAGTGAATCACAGTAACGTGACTTGCTTTAGCCAAAAAAATGTTAGCATAAGAAATGTGTATCACTTCTAGATGGAATAAACATGTCAAACTCTTCCATTCTCCATGCTCTGTGTCCCTGTCCCAGCAAACCCTGAAGCCTTGCATTGAGGTGGTTGCACCACAAGATGGACCAAAGTGGACCATGGAGTGACTATGATGAACAAAGTCCCTCTGATGACCAGTGTAGGAAATGTAGTATGAATGAAAAAAAGAAAACTCAAAACTATGATTATAAGCCACTGAGATTTGAAGATGATTTGTTTACAGCAGTATAATTTAACGTAATATGACTAATACACTGATCAACAGAAAATGTATGTAGGGACCAGGCAACTAATAACCCAAACCCTGAAGTGTCACAAAAAGGAAATATCTCTGTAGGCTACAGTGGTCATACAAGGCAATACTGGTCAACTGGAATAATGGGACATAGACTGGATGCAGTTCAGAAGAGAAAAAAATTAAGGATTATGCACTTGGAGTTGAAAAGTAAATACATTCAAGGGCAAGATGTCGGCCACTCAAAGGCAATTGAGTGGAAAATTAAAAGTATAGCTTTATTTAATAGCCAGCTGACCAGCAGGAATTGCCACAACTCTGCAGTTCTGTTGACTGAAAAAAATACAAGCAGAAAACTGGCAAATGAGAAGCATGTTTGTATCATGAGGTAACTGCTATACTGGTCCGCACATATCAGAACTGTTATGGAGCTGGGCCAGCTCTGGTCTCCATTGCTCAATGGGGTTGAGAGAACATGGAAAGAGTTCAGAATAAAAGCAAAACAGTCAATCAGTGACCAGCAAAGAAGGGCTAAAGACCTGTGATTATTTACTGTAGAGAGAAAAAGCTACAGGATCACTTGAGAAGCATCAACACTGAGCATAGACTTCAGAAGAGTCACAACATAGAGGATGATGGCTATTTTTTTCTCTGCTGCCAAGAACACAAAAAGAATGGCCTCATTAGTGTTAAGCAAAAGGAAGAATTTCCTGACCCCAAGGCTTGTTTGACCCCAGATAGGATGGGAGATTTCTCTCTAGAGGACATGACAAAAATCATTGTTCTTTTGAATGTAATGGAATCCTTGGGTCCTTCCCAAAGTAAAGGGATGGAAGATTCTCCATTTCTTTTCTGCCATGACCCAGGTCATGGATGATGTTCACCATGGGATACACTCCCATGGGCATGCTGATATTTTGAACAACTCTCAATATGCTACTGGTGACTGCATCCTTTTCCTTATCTCAAGAAAACATCAGATAACAAGAGAGAGTCATGTTGTGATCAGGATCACTGCAAACCCTCTTTTTAAAAAAAAGGTAAATGTAAGTGTCCATTTTTTTTAACTTTTGCTTTTAAAAATTAAAAAAAAAAAAGAAAGAAATACTGAGTCTTGGACCTCACCTTAAACGTCCTGATTCATAATCTGCATTTCTGCAAAATCAGAAGGGGTTCATAGGTGCATTAAAATTTGAGAGTCACTGATATGGGTGACATCTGAGAGGCAGTAGTGGGAGTGTGTCTCTGAAATGAAGCTGATCAAGAAAATAAGAGTCTTGATCCTCAGGACTGAAGTGAGATCAAGGCAATGAGACTATGTAGAACATGTTCTTGTTTTTCATCGATGTTCTGTTAAAGTCACAGGGAATGCTGACTTAGAGATAAAAAGATATATATATATATTTCCAAATAATTTATCGTATGCAGTATTTCTTTATAATAAAATACCAGCTAAGAAGTGTTTAACCTTGTCATAATCCTGGGTAACGCAGACATAAATTTCTTTGGCTTTCAGGCACACAGCTTGCCCTCCACTATATTTTTAAAACAACAGACAAACAAAAACCATCCATAACATCATGAATTCACAAGTCTAGCTCCTTTACCATATTTTTATCATAGCATTATAGATAGTATTTTAGCACTTTCTGAAGTGTCTCCACACACAGATAAATGAATTTCCTCTTCTTTTCCTGTTGATTCATTAGCACTGAACTCATGGCTTACAACCCTACAATTCATACCTGAACAAATGTCATCTACATGTGTATCTTCTCCATAAGGCATATATCAGCCTTCTTGTCAGCCTTCTTGTGCTTAGCAACACTTGACAACACTGTGGCATTTTGATGTAGGGCTACTTTAAGCATAAAAATCACCAACAAAGAACACAACAAATGTGGCACTAGACAGACAGTGAAAAGGACACATTTGAAGTTTGAGAACTGAAAAAAAAAGACAGAACATCACCTTGTGCAACCTCATCTGGGAACTAGTTAGGTGGGTGGCATTTTGAGCCACTCTGAACATGTCCATGAATGACTGTGAAAGCATTGTGAGTATTGTTTTGATGGTTACAGGTAAATTTTTGCAGGTAGGCCAACTAACATATGCAGAATTGGAGAATGGTGAAAATCGATTCTTCATGACTAATGCCCCAAAAGACAGGGTGAGTTAAGCTATCCATGTCTAGATTTCAATTATTTTAGGATCCATTAATTAATCAAATACTTATTAGGCACTTACCATACAGCAGGGACATAGTGAGTACAAAGTAGTGGGGTGTAGGGAAATAGTAATTAGCCAAGATGGTGGTGGTCAGGCTCTCTCATCCCACATCCTCTCGCTCTCACTCTACATTCTGTAAATAATGACTTTGCATGGTCATGTAACAGCTGAGGTCATTTATAACAATGTGTACATGCATCATGATGTACTCACTTGGCCACGTGCCACCTTTGGTCTGTATACCTATATAAGCACCACCTGAAAAGCCCTTGTGGCTGCCTCTGCTGTGTCAGCTATGTTTGCATTGCTGCTGCGGCAGCCACTGGAGAATAAAACATGTCTGCAGTTCCTATGGGAGAAGGCAATGGCAACCCACTCCAGTACTCTTGCCTGGAAAATCCCAGGGGAGGAGCTTCGTAGGCTGCAGTCCATGGGGTTGCTAGGAGTCCGACATGACTGAGCGGCTTCACTTTCACTTTTCACTTTCATGCATTGGAGAAGGAAATGGCAACCCTCTTCAGTGTTCCTGCCTGGAGAATCCCAGAGATGGGGGAGCCTGGTGGGCTGCCTTCTGTGGGGTCGCACAGAGTTGGCCACGACTGAAGTGACTTAGCAGCAGCAGTTCCTATGGCTTCCTACATTTTCTTCCATTTTCAGCACTCTTACTTTGTCTGCCCTGGGTTCAGTGAACAATGAGACATGGGAAGAGAAAGATCATCATTGTCTTCTGAGCTGGAAAGTTTTGCCTTGCTAATTTGATTTCACGGTTTACTGTTTTCATAGTTTGTTGCTTCTTAGTTTCTTAGTACGGCAACTTATTTGGGTTGAACTAAGAAGGCAATGGCACCCCACTTCAGTACTCTTGCCTGGAAAATCCCATGGACTGTGGAGCCTGGTGGGCTGCAGGCCATGGGGTCGCGAAGAGTCAGACACGACTGAGCGACTTCCCTTTCACTTTTCACTTTCATGCATTGGAGAAGGAAATGGCAACCCACTCTTGTGTTCTTGCCTGGAGAATCCCAGGGACTGGGGAGCCTGGTGGGCTGCCATCTATGGGGTCCCACAGAGTCGGACACGACTGAAGTAACTTAGCAGCAGCAGCAGGGAAAAGCAGCTTAATCCTAAATTGATTGCTTTAAATTGGTTAGGGGGCTGAGAGAGGAGGCCCAGGGAATGCAGAACATCTGGATGGACCAAGTGCAGGTGGTTGTTTTTGAAAAACGAAGTTGTGATGGGAGAGGGAGCAAAGGTGAAGAATATGGGATGGGGGAGGGCAAACAAAGGAGCTGTTGCAATCTTCCTACCTGCATTACAGTGGTTAGTTACTTCTCTAGGTTTGAATCTACCTCGTCACACTTGCATAAAAGCTGTGTGGTGTTTGGTTTGTTGACTCCACCCTCATCTGTAGTTCTGGACTCTGATCAGCCTAAGACCATTCTGAGAAAGCATCCTTGACAATGCGTTAAAAGATGGACAGGTAACTTACAGTTTAAGTCAATCATCATATATATCCATGATTAGAGTGATGGTTCAGGGTGAAGCATTTACTCTATGAGGCCCAATTCTTGAGTTTCATAGTGGGGTAAAGATATGTTCTCTCTGGTCCTGGATGTTATGGTGTGGGGTATAAAGTTTGCAACAACTACAACTATTTGTCCAGCACAAGATAAACAAGCCTGAGGAAGAAATAGTGCATACAATAAAGCAGGTCATTGTACCACTGAAATTTGCTAGAAGGTAGGTCTAAAGTGTTCTCACCACACACACACACACACACACACAAAGGCAATGCTTTGAGGTGGTGAATATATTATTTAGCTTGATGGTATTGATAATTTCACAGTTTATATGTATATAAAATATCTAGTTGTACACTTCAAATATGTACAATTTTCATTTGTCAGTTATATTTCTCTAATAGAAAACTGGAGAAGGCAATGGCACCCCACTCCAGTACTCTTGCCTGGAAAATCCCATGGGCGGAGGAGCTTGGTGGGCTGCAATCCGTGGGGTTTCAAAGAGTCGGACACGACTGAGTGACTTCACTTTCACTTTTCACTTTCATGCATTGGAGAAGGAAATGGCAACCCACTCCAGCGTTCTTGCCTGGAGAATCCCAGGGACAGGGGAGCCTGGTGGGCTTCTGTCTATGGGGTCGCATAGAATCGGACATGACTAGAGTGACTTAGCAGCAGCAGAATAGAAAACAACATCTACAACAAAACATTAAGAAAAAGAAGACAGAGACAACTGACCACAGAAGAGTCCAAATTTAGTTCAGTTCAGTTGCTCAGTCATGTCCGACTCTTTGCAACCACATGAAACACAGCACATCAGGCCTCCCTATCCATCACCAACTTCTGGAGTCTACCCAAACCCATGTCCATCGAGTCGGTGATGTCATCCAACCATCTCATCCTCTGTCATCCCCTTCTCTTCCTGCCCTCAATCTTTCCCAGCATCAGGGTCTTTTCCAATGAGTCAGTTCTTTGCATCAGGTGGCCAAAGTATTGGAGTTTCGGCTTCAGCATCAGTCCTTCCAATGAACACCCAAAACTGATCTCCTTTAGGATGGACTGGTTGGATCTCCTTGCAGTCCAAGGGACTCTCAAGAGTCTTCTCCAACACCACAGTTCAAAAGCATCAGTTCTTCAGTGCTCAGCTTTCTTTATAGTCCAACTCTCACATCCATACATGACCACTGGAAAAACCATAGCCTTGATTAGATGGACCTTTGTTGACAAAATAACATCTCTGCTTTTGAATATGCTGTCTAGATTGGTCATAACTTTCCTTCCAAGGAGTAAGCGTCTTTTAGTTTCATAGCTGCAATCACCATCTGCTGAGTCCAGATTAACCTGTAGCTAAAGCCTGAATTACCCTGGGCTTTTCATTTGTGTCATTCAATAAATCCCATTTTGTTTCAGTCTCACCAGTTGGATTTTTCTCTCATTAGTGTGACAAAAACATCTTCTCTGACATACATGAACTTAAGGGGACTCTCAGCTAATTTTTACTCTTACTTGAAAGACTCCTCTTCATTTTCACCTTTTCCCCCCCTCTATTCTTTAAAATTGAATGGTTTGTCTTGGAAATGAACAGAGATCATTCTGTCGTTTTTGAGATTGCATCCAAGTACTGCATTTCGGACTCTTTTGTTGCTCATGATGGGTACTCCATTTCTTCTGAGGGACTCCTACCTGCAGTAGTAGATATAATGGTCATCTGAGTTAAATTCATCCATTCCAGTCCATTTCAGTTTGCTGATTACTAGAATGTTGACATTCACTCTTGCCATCTCTTGTTTGACCACTTCCAATTTGCCTTGATTCATGGACCTGACATTCCAGGTTCCTATGCAATATTGCTCTTTACAGCATCGGACTTTGCTTCTATCCTTATGGCAGAAAGTGAAGAGGAACTAAAAAGTCTCTTGATGAAGGTGAAAGTGGAGAGTGAAAAAGTTGGCTTAAAGCTCAACATTCAGAAAACCAAGATCATGGCATCCAGTCCCATCACTTCATGGGAAATAGATGGGGAAACAGTGGAAACAGTGACAGACTTTATTTTTCTGGACTCCAAAATCACTGCAGATGGTGACTGCAGCTATGAAATTAAAAGACGCTTACTCCTTGGAAGGAAAGTTATGACCAACCTAGATAGCATATTCAAAAGCAGAGACATTACTTTGCCAACAAAGGTCCATCTAGTTAAGGCTATGGTTTTTCCTGTGGTCATGTATGGATGTGAGAGTTGGACTGTGAAGAAAGCTGAGCACTAAAGAATTGATGCTTTTGAACTATGGTGTTGTAGAAGACTCTTGAGAGTCCCTTGGACTGCAAGGAGATCCAACCAGTCCATTCTGAAGGAGATCAGCCCTGGGATTTCTTTGGAAGGATTGATGCTGAGGCTGAAACTGCAGTACTTTGGCCACCTCATGTGAAGAGTTGACTCCTTGGAAGACTCTGATGCTGGGAGGGATTGGGGGCAAGAGGAGAAGGGGACGACAGAGGATGAGATGGCTGGATGGCATCACTGACTCGATGGACGTGAGTCTGAGTGAAATCCGGGAGTTGGTGATGGACAGGGAAGCCTGGCGTGCTGCGATTCCTGGGGTCGCAAAGAGTCGGACACGACTGAGTGACTGATCTGATCTGATCTGATTCTTTAACATTGATTTCTTAACCTCTTGTCTTTTTTTTTTTTTAATATGTGTTTTCACCTTGTTAAACTCTTAAACTGTCTTGTTAACTATGACATCTGGGTCAATCCTCCTCCTGGACTCTTCTCATATATGTCTAACAAACCACCAATCAGGGATCAAAGTGCTCGTCCTGCTGCTGTGTGAGTGACTTGGAAAGGCTCCTTGTTCCTCGTTGTGTTCTTTAATTAAATGGAGACAAAAATTCATACTCTCAGGGTTTTCATCAGGATGAAAAGACAATCTAACACCAGCGTTGGATAAATGTGAAATGCCGTTATTATAACAGTTAAATAATCAAAATACAAGATACTTTCCTTGGATTTACTCCTAAAAAATGTTTGTTCATTTGTTTATTCATTCATTGATCACGTATTCAGCTGTTAATATTTTTATGTTAAACATATTCAAAGTGTTTTTAAAATATGAGAATCAACTGGGTCTCTAGGTATTTAAAACACAATGAGTAATTTCTTCCTCCAAACTTATATCTGTTTTGATGTCTATATTTAATTACCCAGAGTCAAACTTCAGAATGCTTTAAAAAAATTAATTTATTTGGTTATGCTGGGTCCTGCAACATATTATGGTGTGGGGTATAAAGCTTGTAACAACTACAGTATGCCAGATCTTTTATTAATTGCAGCATGTGGAATCTAGTTCCCTGACCAGGGATCAAACCTGGGCCCCCTGCATTGGGAGCATGGAGGCTTAGCGACTGGACCACCAGGGATGTCCCTCAGAAATCTCTGTAGACTTTGTTTTCCAATTTTTCTGTTAAACAACTTACTATCTATAAAATCTCTGAAAATTATTTCTCCTTTGCACTATTAGTGGGCTTTATTATCCTTGGCATAGGATGAATATAGAACCTTCCTCTTTCTTGTTATACATTCTTGTCAATTTCTTAAACGAATACTCTGTCTCAGTCATGGTGGGCTCCTGCTGAGGGAATAGAAGTTTCTGCTACAGAGAATCTCCCCAAGGAAGGGTCAAGATCCTAACATAAAATGGGAGGCAGAATAACATATTAAAAAGCTCATACATCATGACCAAGTGGGCTTTATTCCAGGAATGCAAGGATTCTTCAATATTTACAAATCAATCAATGTGATACACCATATTAACAAAATGAAAGACAAAAACCATATGATTGCAGAGAAAGCCTTTGACAAAATTAAACACTCATTTATGATAAAACCTCTCCAGAAAGCAGGCATAGGAGGAACATACCTCAACATAATAAAAGACATATACAACAAACCTACAGCAAACATTATCCTCAATGCTGAAAATTGAAAGTATTTGCTCTAAAATTAGGAATAAGACAAGGGTGCCCAGTCTCACCACTATTATTCAACATAGTTTTGGAAGTCCTAGCCACAGCAGTCAGAGAAGAAAAAGAAATAAAAGGAATCCAGATTGGAAAAAAGTAAAACTCTCACTGTTTGCAGATGACATGATCCTATACATAGAAAACCCTAATGATACCACCAGAAAATTACTGGAGCTAATCAATGAATATAGTAAAATTGCAGAATATAAAATTAATACACAGAAATCCCTTGCATTCCTATACAGTAATAATAAAAAAACAGAAGGAGAAAGTAAGGAAAAAGCCCCATTCACCATTGCAATGAAAAGAGTAAAATACTTAGGAATAAATTTACCTAAAGAAACAAAGAACCTATATGTAGAAAACTATAAGACACTGATGAAAGAAATCAAAGATGACACAAATAGATGGAGAAATATACCCTGTTCATGGATTGGAAGAATCAATATAGTGAAAATGAGTATACTACCCAAAGCAATCTATAGATTCAATGCAATCCCTATCAAGCTGCCAATGGTATTTTTCACAGAAATAGAACAAATAACTGCACAATTTGTATGGAAACACAAGAAACCTCAAATAACCAAAGCAATCTTGAGAAAGAAGAATGGGACTGGAGGAATCAACCTTCCTAGCTTCAGATTATACTACAAAGCTCAGTCATCAAGACAGTATGGTACTGGCACAAAGACAGAAATATAGATCAATGGAACAAAATAGAAAACCTAGAGATAAGTCCATGAACCTATGGACACTTTATCTTTGACAAAGGAGGCAAAAATATGCAAAGGAGAAAAGACAGTCTCTTTAACAAATGATGCTGGGAAAACTGGTCAACCACATGTAAAAGAATGAAGCTAAAAAACTATTTAACACCACACACAAAAATAAACTCAAAATGGATTAAAGAAATCTAAGTTTAATTAGGTCCCATTTGTTTATTTTTGCTTTTATTTCCAATATTCTGGGAGGTGGGTCATAGAGGATCCTGCTGTGATGTATGTTGGAGAGTGTTTTGCCTATGTTCTCCTCTAGTTTTATAGTTTCTGGTCTTACGTTGAGATCTTTAATCCATTTTGAGTTTATTTTTGTGTATGGTGTTAGAAAGTGTTCTAGTTTCATTCTTTTACAAGTGGTTGACCAGTTTTCCCAGCACCACTTGCTAAAGAGATTGTCTTTAATCCATTGTATATTCTTGCCTCCTTTGTCAAAGATAAGGTGTCCATATGTGCGTGGATTTATCTCTGGGCTTTCTATTTTGTTCCATTGATCAATATTTCTGTCTTTGTGCCAGTACCATACTGTCTTGATAACTGTGGCTTTGTAATAGAGCCTGAAGTCAGGTAGGTTGATTCCTCCAGTTCCATTCTTCTTTCTCAAGATAGCTTTGGCTATTCGAGTTTTTTTGTACTTCCATACAAATTGTGAAATTATTTGTTTTAGCTCTGTGAAGAATACCGTTGGTAGCTTGATAGGGATTGCATTGAATCTATTGATTGCTTTGGGTAGTATACTCATTTTCACTATATTGATTCTTCCAATCCATGAACATGGTATATTTTTCCATCTATTAGTGTCCTCTTTGATTTCTTTCACCAGTGTTTTATAGTTTTCTATATATAGGTCTTTAGTTTCTTTAGTTAGATATATTCCTAAGTATTTTATTCTGCACAACAAAGGAAACTATTAGCAAGGTGAAAAGGCAGGCTTCAGAATGGGAGAAAATAATAGCAAATGAAGCAACTGACAAAGAATTAATCTCAAAAATATACAAGCAACTCCTACAGCTCAACTCCAGAAAAATAAATGACCCAATCAAAAAATGGGCCAAAGAACTAAATAGACATTTCTCCAAAGAAGACATACAGATGGCTAACAAACACATGAAAAGATGCTCAACATCACTCATTATCAGAGAAATGCAAATCAAAACCACTATGAGGTACCATTTCACACCAGTCAGAATGGCTGCAATCCATAAGTCTACAAGCAATAAATGCTGGAGAGGGTGTGGAGAAAAGGGAACCCTCTTACACTGTTGGTAGGAATGCAAACTAGTACAGCCACTATGGAGAACAGTGTGGAGATTCCTTAAGAAACTGGAAATAGAACTGCCTTATGATCCAGCAATCCCACTGCTGGGCATACACACTGAGGAAACCAGAAGGGAAAGAGACACATGTACCCTAATGTTCATCGCAGCACTGTTTATAATAGCCAGGACATGGAAGCAACCTAGATGCCCATCAGCAGATGAATGGATAAGAAAGCTGTGGTACATATACACAATGGAGTATTACTCAGCCATTAAAAAGAATACATTTGAATCAGTTCTAATGAGATGGATGAAACTGGAGCCTATTATACAGAGTGAAGTAAGCCAGAAAGAAAAACACCAATACAGTATACTAACGCATATATATGGAATTTAGAAAGATGGTAACAATAACCCTGTGTACGAGACAGCAAAAGAGACACTGATGTATAGATCGGTCTTATGGACTCTGTGGGAGAGGGAGAGGGTGGGGAGATTTGGGAGAATAGCATTGAAACATGTATAATATCATGTATGAAACGTGCCTCCAGTTCAGGTTCGATGCACGATACTGGATGCTTGGGGCTGGTGCACTGGGACGACCCAGAGGGAGGATATGGGGAGGGAGGAGGGAGGAGGGTTCAGGATGGGGAACACAGGTATACCTGTGGCGGATTCATTTCGATATTTGGCAAAACTCAATATTGTAAAGTTTAAAAAAAAAAAAAAAAGAAATGTAAGACCAGAAGCTATAAAACTCTTTGAGGAAAACATAGGGAGAACACTCCCTGACATAAATCACATCAAGATCCTCTATGACCCACCTCCCAGAATAATGGAAAACAAAACAAAACAAAATAAAACATATGGGACCTAATTAAACTTAAAAGTTTTTGTACAATGAAGGAAACTATAAGCAAGCTGAAATGCAGCCTTCAGAGTGGAAGAAGATAATAGCAAACAAAACAACTGACAAAGAATTAATCTCCAAAATATACAAGCAATTCATGTAGCTCAATACCAGAAAAATGAACAGCCCAATCAAAAAGTGGGCAAAAGAATTACATAGACATTTCTCTGAAGAAGACATAGGGATAGCTAATAAGCATATTAAAAGATCACTCTTTATTCAGTTCAGTTCAGTTGCTCAGTCGTGTCTGACTCTGCGACCCCATGAACTGCAGCACACGAAGCCTCCCTGTCCATCACCAACTCCCAGAGTCCGTCCAAACCCATGTCCGTTGTGTCAGTGATGCCATCGAACCATCTCATCCTCTGTTGTTCCCTTCTCCTCCTGCCCCTTTCCCAGCATCAGGGTCTTTTCAAATGAGTCAGCTCTCTGTATCAGGTGGCCAAAGTATTGGAGTTTCAGCTTCAGCATCAGTCCTTCCAATGAACAACAAGGAAACTGATCTTTAGGATGGATTGGTTGGATCTCCTTGTAGTCCAAGGGACTCTCAAGAGTCTTCTCCAACACCACAGTTCAAAAGCTGTGGTGCTTTTGAACTGTGGTGTTCAAATTCTTCGGTGTTCAGCTTTCTTTACAGTCCAACTCTCACATCCATACATGGCTGCTGGAAAAACAATAGCCTTGACTAGACAGACCTTTGTTGGCAAAGTAATGCCTCTGCTTTTTAATATGCTGTCTAGGTTGGTCATAACTTTCCTTCCAAGGAGATAGCATCTTTTAATTTCATGGCTGCAATCACCATCTGCAGTGATTTACTAGGGAAGGGCAAATCAAAACCACAATATAGTATCATCTCACGCCAGTCAGAATGGCCATGATCAAAATGTCTCACCCTGGAGGAGGAAATGGCAACCCATTCCAGTATCATCTCATGACAGTCAGAATGGCTGCCATCAAAAAGTTTACAAACAAATGCTGGGGAGGGTGTGGAGAAAAGGGAACCCTTTTACACTGTTGGTGGGAATGTAAACTGGTATAGTCACTATGGAGAACAGTGTGGAGATTCCTTAAAAAACTGGAAATATGACTGCCATGTGACCTAGAAATCCTACTGCTGAGCATGCATACTGAGGAAACCAGAAATGAAAGAGACACATGTACCCCAGTGTTCACTGCAGAACTGTTTACAATAGCTAGGATATGGAAGCAACCTAGATGTCTATCAGCAGATGAGTGATAAGGAAATTGTGGTACATATACACAATGGAATATTACTCAGTTATAAAAAGGAATGCATTTGAGTCAGTTCTAATGAGGTGGATGAAGAGCCTATTATACAGAATGAAGTGAGTCAGAAAGAGAAATAAAAATACTGTATATTAATGCATATATATGGAATTTAGAAAGACGATAATGACAATCCTTTATGTAAGGCACCAAAAGAGTCACCAATGTAAAGAACAGACTTTTGGAATCTGTGGGAGAAGGTAAAGGTGGGACAATTTGAGAGAATAGCACTGAAACATGTATATTGACATATGTAAAATAGATGAGTGGTGCAAGTTTGGTGCATGAAGCAGGGCACTCAAAAGCCAGTGCTCTGGGACAACTCGGAGGGATGGGGTGGTGGGGGGGAGGTGGTAAGGTGGTCCAGGATGGGGGGACCCATGTGCTCCTGTGGCTGATTTATGTTGGTGTATGGCAAAAACCATTACAATATTGTAAAGTGCCCATCTTCCAATAAAATAAATTAATTTAAAAAGTGTGAGGCAGGTTTGTAATTACACTGGGAAGAAAATAGAAGTTGAAAAACCTGGGATTTCACAGTTGGGAAGAGTTGGCTGTATTGTCCAACTTAGTAGGCAGACCACAGAAGTGAGTAAGTGAAGGATGACAAATGGGCTCCACTGTGAAAACATGTAAAATTCTGAATTATTGTGGCCCACCCACCTAATTTCTATCTCCTAATTACTTGATAGAAAAGTAACTTGAACAAGTTGGAAGGTGAGATGTTAAAGTGTAAAACTGTGTTGAATAGTAAAAGTGTATATTAGTATTTTATTAATTAGAGTTTAATTTTGTTCTAAATTTTTTATTGGCATGTATAAGATTCTTTATTTTTTTAAAAGGAAATCCAGATATGTAACCAGATGGCTGTAGTCAGCTTTGTAAATGAGAGGAGATGTAACACATCATTGCATCATCACATTTATAAATATTTATGCTTATTATTTATAACATTTAATTATGTATTCTTTAGTTATTGATTATTTTAATTGTTTGTGGTGAATTAAAAACCTTTTTCATATTCACACATGTGAGGAAGGTTAACTGATCAAGTTGACAGCAAACTGCAAGTTTATAGGAAATATATTAGTGCTGCAAAGAAGGATTAAATAGAATTTGTGAGTGCAAGGATTTACAATTCTGGGAAACAGGAAAGCTAATCTTTTCTTAAAAGATCCCTGGCCAAAGCTGCACACAAAAATATGTTTCATCATAGGCAGGAGTAACAGATTAGGAGGAATTTGAGCAAAAATGAAGGAAAAGCCAATGTATATCATGTTTCTAGGAAATTAGTATTAGCCATTCTTGCTTTGAAATCCACTTTCTGTATGACTCTAGTTTGGTATCTAGAAAACTTCTTTGGTCAATCTGATAATTGTTGTGGTCTATAAGTTTCAGAAGTGATTCATTTATGCTTTGTTCAGTTTTCTGTGGTGATTCATACATTCAGTGCCTCAGTGTTAATATGGAACTTAAGAGATTGACCATCTTCACTCATAACTTTCTACTTTTCTGGATTTTTAAATGGTGGTCACTAAGGATTCGTTTTTGCAGTCTTATTACCATGCATTGTTTGTGCATAGGTGGGCACACATCTTTTTCTACATGAAAAAAAAAAATTCATGTAGAAGTTCATACATGATTTTAAAGTGATACATATAGAAGGATTAACAGATTTAAAGTTATTTATTTGTAAATAAGACAGACCCAAAGCATATAAGTTAAGGTTTTAATTGAGGAAGTTATAGCAACACAATCAATAAAAGTGTAACCATAGAAAAGTGGAAAAAAAAAGAAAAACAAAAAATTGATAAAGGTGGCACAACACTTTAAGGAGTGTTCTTAAGGAACATTCCTTGAGAAAATTAATAAAAATATTAAAACCTCTCTCAGAGCTAATGAAAAGAGTAATACGTTTTGGAAGAGTAGACATATTACTGCATAATACAGAAGTTAAAATAAGAAAATGCTGTGTACAATTTATATCAACATTTGTTATAGATAAAATTTTATTTTTAAAAACTCCAAGTAAAGGGAGAAAATATGAACATATAAGTAACTGGTAAGGAAAATAAACAAGTAGTTAAAGTTTTACTAGTTGTGCAGGTTCGAAATCCAGACTATAGGGAATGGCAGGTAATTTTACTTCATGCACATTGTTCTAGGTAGAGAAAAAGATGGAAAACGATTGCAACTGATTTTAGGAGGCAATATTTTCATTATATCAAAGGCAGCAAGATTTTTTCCAGGAAAAAAAAAAAAAACAAACAAATATTAAACTAGTAGCTAATAGCAAATCTCGTTTATGCACATTTATTTAGAAACTATCTCTATATAGACTCAAATAAAATACTTGCAAACAGAAACCAGCACCATATGAAGTGGCATTTATCCAGAGAATGGAAAAATTGTTTACCAATAAAAAATCACTTGATAGAATCCCTTTCTTTAAAAGATTAAGGAAATATAACCATATCATCATCTCCAAAATTATAGAAAAAACATTTGATACCTTTAAATGTCCATTCTGATAAAACATTACTAACTCAGAACAAAAGGAAACTTCCACTGTACTGTCAAATGTAGATGTTAATACACATAGCCTACATGAGGTAAATTCAATTGTGAATGTTTAAAAGCATTCCATTGAAAATCAAATACAAGTTGTCTGCCTGCTTTAATCTTCACCATTCAATAGAATACTAAGAGTCCTAGTTAATCCAGCAAGGTAAGGAAAATAAGGAGGGATTAAAAGAGAAATTAAACAAAAAGTATTATTTCTTCTGGTTCAAGATGATGGAGTAGATGAACATGTACTCATCTCCTCCTACAAGAGCACCAAAATCACAACTAGCTGTTGAACAACCAAAGACAAAGAAGAAGCCACAGTAAGATGGTAGAATGGGCACAATCACAATAAAATCAAATCCCATATCCAATGGGTGGGTGGCCCACAAACTGGAGAACAATAATACCAAAGAAGTTCTACCACTGTTGTGAAGGTTCAGATCCCCATGTCAGGCTTCCCAGCCTGAGGACTCAATAAAGGGACTGGGAATCCCCAGGGAATCTGATCTTGAAGCACAACAGAATTTGATTATAAGACTTCCATAGGACTGTGGGAAACAGACTTCAGGCTTGGAGGGCACAAACAAAACCTTGTGTGCACCAAGTCTCAGAGGAAAGAAGCAGTGACTCCACAGGAAACTGGAGCAAAACTACCTGCTAGTATTTGAGGGCTTCCTGTAGAAGTGTGGATTAGCAGGGGCACACTACAGAGACAGGGGTACTGGCAGCAGCTGTCTGGGAAGGTCTCCTTTGGCATAAACACTCTTGGAGGCCACCATTAACCTGACCATAGAGCCTGTAGACTGAGGGCTCAGTAACCTCAGGGGGGGGGGGGGGCGGAAATCAGGGAAGGAGTGCAATTGCACTCATCAGCAGATAAATGAATTAAAGCTTTACTGAGTAAGACCCTGCCCATAAGAGCAAGACCCAGTGTTTCTCACCACCAGTCCCTCCAGTCAAGAAGATTGCATAAGCCTCTTAGCCTCCTCCATCAGAGGGCAGACAGAAGCATCCGATCAGTTCAGTTCAGTCACTCAGTCGTGTCCAACTCTTTGCGACCCCATGAATTGCAGCATGAAAGGCCTCCGTGTCCATCACCAACTCCTGGAGTTCACTCAGACTCACAACCATCGAGTCAGTGATGCCATCCAGCCATCTCATCCTCTGTCGCCCCCTTCTCCTCCTGCCCCCAATCCCTCCCAGCATCAGAGTCTTTTCCAGTGAGTCAGCTCTTCGCATGAGGTGGCCAAAGTACTGCAGTTTCAGCTTTAGCATCATTCCTTCCAGAGAACACCCAGGGCTGATCTCCTTCAGAATGGACTGGTTGGATCTCCTTGTAGTCCAAGGGACTCTCAAGAGTCTTCTCCAACACCACAGTTCAAAAGCATCAATTCTTTGGTGCTCAGCTTTCTTCACAGTCCAACTCTCACATCCATACATGACCACAGGAAAAACCATAGCCTTGACTAGACGGACCTTTGTTGGAAAAGTAATGCCTCTGCTTTTCAATATGCTATCTAGGTTGGCCATAACCTTTCTTCCAAAGAGTAAGCGTCTTTTAATTTCATGGCTGCAGTCACCATCTGCAGTGATTTTGGAGCCCATAAAAATGAAGACTGACACTGTTTCCACTATTTCCCCATTTCTCATGAAGTGATGGGACCAGATGCCATGATCTTCGTTTTCTGAATGTTGAGTTTTAAGCCAACTTTTTCACTCTCCACTTTCACTTTCATCAAGAGGCTTTTTAGTGCCTCTTCACTTTCTGCCATAAGGGTGGTGTCATCTGCATATCTGAGCTTATTGATATTTCTCCTGGCAATCTTGATTCCAGCTTGTGCTTCTTCCAGCCCAGCGTTTCTCATGATGTACTCTGCATAGAAGTTAAATAAGCAGGGTGACAATATACAGCCTTGACGTACTCCTTTTCCTATTTGGAACCAGTCTGTTCTTCCATGTCCAGTTCTAACTGTTGTTACCTGACATGCATACAGGTTTCTCAAGAGGCAGGTCAGGTGGTCTGGTATTCCCATCTCTTTCAGAATTTTCCACAGTTTCTTGTGATCCACACAGTCAAAGGCTTTGGCATAGTCAATAAAGCAGAAATAGATGTTTTTGTGGAACTCTCCTGCTTTTTCGATGATCCAGCGGATGTTGGCAATTTGGTCTCTGGTTCCTCTGCCTCTTCTAAAACCAGCTTGAACATCAGGAAGTTCACAGTTCACGTATTGCTGAAGCCTGGCTTGGAGAAATTTGAGTATTACTTTACTAGCGTGTGAGATGAGTGCAATTGTGCAGTAGTTTGAGCATTTTTGGCATTGCCTTTCTTTGGGATTGAAATGAAAACTGACCTTTTTCCAGTCCTGTGGCCACTGCTGACTTTTCCAAATTTGCTGGCATATTGAGTGCAGCACTTTCACAGCATCATCTTTTAGGATTTGGAATAGCTCAACTGGAATTCCATCACCTCCACTAGCTTTGTTCGTAGTGATGCTTTCTAAGGCCCACTTGACTTCACATTCCAGGATGTCTGGCTCTAGGTCAGTGATCACACCATCGTGATTATCTGGGTCATGAAGATCTTTTTTCTATAGTTCTTCTGTGTATTCTTGCCACCTCTTCTTAATATCTTCTGCTTCTGTTAGGTCCATACCATTTCTGTCCTTTATCAAGCCCATCTTTGCATGAAATGTTCCTTTGGTATCTCTGATTTTC